>NW_027172838.1:0-586111 GCF_018151085.1 Drosophila tropicalis | reverse complement strand
TTAAATTGTTGACCATTTGCAGCAGTATTTTTAACTATTTCCGTTGCTCCGAGCGATGTCATTTGAAAACATGAATTGAATTGCCGAATTGAACGCAAGAACAGCGAAGAATTTGGATCAGTACCAATAAGGAGGCCGTGCAATGGTTCCGGCGGTGTTTCAATTTCTGGCAGTTTCACTTTTCCTGATGAGCAACACATCCCGATTGGCTCATTTTTAAATTTAAGGGCTTGACAGTGCGGGCATTCCTTGTCCAATGTACCAATTACCACTTTGTAATGAGCGTAATATTCAACATCAGGCTCATACTGAAATGCTAGTCGAAGAAATGAATGTGATGTAAATGCTCGAAGTACTTGTTGATGTTGGTCAATCCCTCTACGTCTGTTGGCTACGAATCTGCGCGCTTCTCTTCGTTCCAATTGTCTTTGTTGGTTTCGCTCATCTCGTACCTCTTGTAATTGTGATGCACGTAACTGCGCCATTCTTACACGGATATCTGCATTACTTTGTTGCCTTTCTGCATCTGATCTTATTGCTCTTCTATCTTGCATGTTTTTTTTTTTTTTTTAATTCATTTATTTAGATGGTGGGATACAGTATAGCAGTATAATAGGTTATAGAAATTTAACAATAAATATTACAAGTAATAACATAGGCTACATATGTAAAAAAAAAAAAAGAAAAGAAAAATAGACAGAATATAGGAAAGAGAAAGTTTGTTACTGCTGGTGGCTTGTGCATTTGGGTGTAGGGAACATTACTTTTGGGACTAGCCAGTGGGCCATTGCATCGAAAGCACAGAAATTCCCTACTTAACCTACCCTAGCCCTCTCGCGTTCTAGTCTGCGAAGCTCAGCTGCTGTAGACGCCGCATAGTCGCTGCATGCTCTCCAGTTAGATTCGCTTTCTAGCATAATCGAAATTAGATTGCCAGCGTTAATAGTTGCACCCAGCTGTGTTCCCAGCCGAGTCCGCTGCTCCGCAAATCGGCCACACGTAAATAGTGCATGGCTAGCATCCTCCTCAATGTCTTCGGTGCACCAAGTGCATAGCGCACTATTGTCGATCTTAAAACGATGCAGATAGCTGCGAAAGCAGCCGTGCCCGCTTAAGAATTGTGTCATCGGGAACGACACTTGGCCATGGTTTCTCTCTATCCAGCCTCTTATATTAGGAATTAGCGAGTGAGTCCATCTTCCATTCAATGCATCATCCCACCTCCTTTGCCATCTGTGAATCGTGCGCTGCCTTGCTTCTGTGCGAGCGACCCTTCTAGTTGCGTTGTTGCTGCGTACTGCCAAGAACACTTCCTGATCCTCTAGGGCTAGTAGATCAATTGGTGGCATGCCCGCAATTACCAATGCTGCCTCCGTGGATACCGTCCTGAATGCACAGCAGACTCGTAGGGCACTCAATCGATACGTCGCTGCCAATCCTCTGGTGTAGCTAGGTGTTGCTGCTGCTCTGGCCCACATGGGCGCCGCATATAAAATAACGGATTTAAGAACCGTCATGAGGAGCTGCCTTCTCCATTGTTTGGGGCCCCTGGAGTTGAGCATGATGCGTGAAAGTGCCATGCAAGTGCCTGCAGCCTTTGTGTTAGTCATCGCCAAATGTTCCCTGAAACTTAGCCTGGTATCAATTATTACACCAAGGTAGCGCAATGCTCGCTTAGACGCAACCGTTTCATCCGCAATTTTGATTGATGCTGTCTCCACTTTTTTCCTGCTACTGACTAGCACCGCCTCCGTTTTTTGCGCCGCCAGCTCCAATCCCATTCTGTCCAGCCAGCTTTTGACTATCAACACTGCCTCATTGCAGTTAGTTTCTGCCAGGCTCAGATGCTTCGCCAATACCACCAGTGCAATGTCGTCGGCGAAGCCCACCATCGTGCATCCTGCCGGTAGCGTCAAACGAAGAATGCCGTCATACATTACATTCCATAATGTCGGCCCTAATACCGAGCCCTGAGGGACTCCGGCTGAGATGTGATGCGTTCTAAGCCCGTCATCGGTATTGTACAGGAGAGTCCGGTTGCTGAGATAGCCCCGTATGATACGTGTTAGGTACATGGGCACTCCAAAGCCTTCCAATGCAGATAGAATTTTATTGCAGCGGGCAGAATTCAAAGCATTTTTGACGTCAAGTGTGACTATCAGGCAATACTCCTTGTCTCCGCCTTTCCATCTCGTGCCTTCAATTGCATTTGCCGCTATGTCTACAACTGTTTTTATGGCATCGACAGTCGAGCGTGCTCTGCGAAACCCGAACTGAAGTGGAGCCAAGTCCCCCCACCTCTCTTATGGCCACTTCCAGTCTGTTGCAGATGACTCTTTCAAACACTTTGCCTAGGGTGTCGAGCAGGCAAATGGGCCTATATGCTGAGGGATCATCTGGTGGCTTATCAGGCTTGGGAATAAGGACCAGTTTCTGAATTTTCCATCTGCTTGGGAAAATGCCTGACCTCATGCATAGGTTAAAGAGTTCTGCGAACGCCTCGGGCTGCAGGGACACCGCTAGCTTAGTGGCGCGGCTTGGTATACCATCTGGGCCTGGCGCTTTGTCGTCTGCGATACTCCTTGCAGCATCAATTACCTCTCTCACGGTAATCTCTGCCTCATACTCTGCTGGTGTCGCCGATGGATCTTGCCTTTCTGCTGGGTCATGCACTGCAGGGAAAAGGCTGGATACGATGCGGCCGAGTTTCTCAGAATCTGTCGGAGCTTGCTGCTTGTGCCCGTGAAGCTTTTTAACAATCGTATTATATGCCTTTCCCCAAGGATCTGTGTCGGCCGTGTCACAAAGTTCGAGAAACAGCGTACGCTTGCTGTCTTTGATTACTTTTTTGAGTATTTTTCTCTTAGCCTTATACTGCTGCCTCAGTGTTTCCGCATTATCGCTGCCTCCTGACCGAGAATATTGGCGACGCGCTATGTGGCAGTCTCTTCTAGCTGCGGCGATATCGTTAGTCCACCAGTACACGGGTGTGTGGTGTCGCCGATATGTGCCTCGTCTTGCCATACTCCTGTTGCATGCTTCTGTGAGGCAAGTTGTCACCGCCTCTGCTGCAGTCTCCGGGTCATTTGTGGTGTTAATGACCAGCGATTCAGCGAATAGCTGCGGGTTTAGCGTCTCTGCTTTGTGCCCTTTGCACGAGTTGCGCGTAGTTGCTGCTCTGTTGCTATTGGCTCCTATGTCGCACAAAATGCCTTCATGGTCACTGCCGGTGTAGTGGTTGCTGATCTTCCATTTTATACTGTTGAACAGCCCGCTGCTGGCAAATGTCAGGTCAATTATCGACGCAGCACCACCCCTGTTGAATGTGTGTTGCGATCCCTCGTTGAGCAGAACCACATCGAGGGATGCTAACGCCTCAAGAACGGCCCTTCCCCTCCAGTTTGTGCTTGCGCATCCCCAATCCACAGACCAGGCGTTAAAATCGCCTGCTATGACCACCTTTTCGTGGCCTCTGGCGTCGTCAATTAGGGCATCTAGAATGCTATAATAATCATCGGCAGTTAGGCTGGGGGCCAAGTAACAGCTATATATTCGTACGCCAGATATCTCTGCTCTTACGAATCCAACAGCTGCGTGATTATTTTCCAATAGACATGGCGAACTTTCACATGCCCAAATTGCTGATCCTCCATCCAGCGACTGAATCCAGCCTCCACTACTCATGCGGCGGTAAGGCTCACTTATCAATGCAGCCGCTACCCGTAACTCCCTGACTGACTGAGTCAGTAAGTCATGGGCGGCCCTGCAATGATTGAGGTTGAGCTGCAGTGCTCTAAACATCCCTGATTTTGCTTAATGCCTTCAGGAACGCCGGACACATCCTGCTTAGCGTTTTATGTGAGACATTTTGCCCCCCGCCGCTCGGGTACAGAGGATGCACAATGGTTCTTCGCAACATTCGCTGGCACGATGGTGCTCTGTGCTGCCACAATTGAAGCACTGTTGAGATGCGTTAAATTGGCTGCCACAGTTTTTTGAAACATGCCCGAACTCCAAGCATTTAAAGCATCTGAGTGGTTCTACCTTGATCCTCACCCTACAGACTGACCATCCGATTCGAATTGTGCCCTCGCTAAGTAGCTTTTCGGCCAGCTCGGCTGGTAGTCGTTGTGTCGCTGTCTGCGTGTTGCCGTATGCCTTTCGTAGTCTATCTTGCATGTCTCTAGATCTGTTTGTTTGACGACTCTAATTAGCCCCCCTGCGTGTTCGTGGCATTGTTGTAATAAATCAAGTTGGAAAACTGATTGGTGTATTACGTGTATTATTTTCTTGATCAATAATTAGCGCAGCGAGTTCGGTCGCACTCGAGTTGTAACAACGACTAAACTCGAGACGCACAATTCTTGTGCGCGCCTTCCACCGAACCACACTCGGCGACAGCGACAGAACGCTGGCGTCCCGCTAAAACGGTTCTTCTTAAACCACAAATGCGCCGCCATAATGATGAAATTACTATTATTGTGAAATACCCGAAAACACAAACACACACTCTCACACTCACGCACCGACATATATGTATTTTGCTCATAACATGAGAACACTGAAAGCTGAGTGAAAAATTCTGAGAGGAAAACGCATGCAACAGAAGCCGATTTTTGCATTTTTCTTCCTGTCACATCCGCAAACGTTTCTTGCTTGTATGCAAGTATTAGTGTGTTAAACAAATAAACATTTATTAAACTTATTTAATTATTTATTATTTGGGGATAAAAAATAGATGTTGGCCGATTCTCAGTCCTACACGATCTGCATAAAAAATTTCGTGAGAATCGGTCGAGCCGTTTCGGAGTAGTTTGGTAACAAACACCACACTCGAGAATTTTATATATACACTGAAAGCTGAGTGAAAAATTGTGAGAGGACAACGCATGCGACAGAAGCCGATTTTTGCATTCTTCTTTCTGTCGCATCCGCAAACGTTTCTTGCTTGTATGCAAGTATTAGTGTGTTAAACAAATAAACATTTATTAAACTTATTTAATTATTTATTATTTGGGGATAAAAAATAGATGTTGGCCGATTCTCAGTCCTACACGATCTGCATAAAAAATTTCGTGAGAATCGGTCGAGCCGTTTCGGAGTAGTTTGGTAACAAACACCACACTCGAGAATTTTATATATATAGATGTCCCACACAACAAACAAGCAACAACACACTCCAAACGCTACAATAGTCCAGATATAAGATACAGTCGACACACAAACCATCGGGGCTACGATCACAGCTTACGATATACGCGCACGCCCAATTGGGACCGGTCGAACTCAATCGAAGCAGGCGATATACGATCAAACACAAGTATGGTCGATCGAACCACAAGCAACCGCTGACAAACTGCGTGGGAGGCGTAACACAGAAAATCGGCTACACCCAAACGAAAGCGCGAGTAAGACGCTTGCACTTGAGTTTTTTTTTTTTTTTTTTTAATTCGTTTATTAAGAATAGAAAAAACAATTAACGATAGATTAAGGTAACAACAAAGAAAAGAAAGAAAAGAAGGATAATTCAAGAAGATAAGATAAGATGCCATCGGGAACCTGTGGGACTGCCGTGGGGTATTGCTTCGCAGGACGATGACGGGCCTATTATCACACTCCTGCGTTTCTTAGGCGTTCCAGTCGGCGGAGCGTGCCTTTGGTATTTGCTGCATATATGCAGACCGCAGACCACTTTTCCTGACTCTCGGTCATTGCTGGGACCAAGTTTTCAACTGTTGGCGTCCGTCCAAGAATGGCCTCTAATTCGAGTCTCTCTGTCGAAAATCTTGGACAGCTGAACGTGTTCCGGGTCCTCGATCATGCCATTAAGACAAGCGTGCATTCTGTATTTGCCAAAACGGTGTAGGTATGACCTGAAGCAGCCATGACCACTCAGAACTTGAGTTAATTCGAATGTTACCTCGCCATTTTGTCTGGAGAGCCAATCCGTTAGGTTAGGGATCAGCCTATGAGTCCATCTACCCTTTGTAGAAGTGGACCATCTGCGTTGCCACTCCTCCATGCTCGCTCGTCTGGCCGCTGTTTTTGCTGCACTTTTTTCCGCCTGCGTCCATGCCACGGTTTGTCTCCTAGTAAACATGAACTTCGCCTCGCGTGCTAGCAGATCGATTGGAGTCATCCCAGCTGTGACCAGAGCCGCCTCGTCCGAGACAGTTCGGAAGCCACGACATACCCGAATCGCTGTCAGTCGATATGTAGACTCCATCCCGCGCCGATATGTTGGTTGCTCCATCGCGGATGCCCATACAGGTGCACCATATAGCATGACCGACCTTAGTACCGACGCTAGCAGTAGCCGTTGCCTTTGTCTTGGGCCCCTGTTGTTGAGCAGGATGCGATTTATAGCTCGCCCAATGTCTGCAGCTTTTATGTTGGCATGATCCAAATGCTCTCTAAAGCTGAGTCTGGTGTCCAACATTACTACCAGGTATTTTATTGCCCTTACCGATTCAATCGTGCAGGTCTCAAGTGTGATTTTCGCTCTTTCAACAGTTTTCCGGCTGCTTATTAGCACAGCCTCTGTTTTGTGGTCTGCAAGTTGGAGTCCTGAATTGGACAGCCACTGCTTCACCATTTTCGCCGCCTCTGCAGTTTTCTCCTCTGCTTCGTGGATAAGTTTCGCAACCGAGGTGAGCGCCACATCGTCAGCAAAACCAATGATTTGCGTGCCAGGTGGTAGAGTCAGCCGCAAGACCCCATCATACATTATGTTCCACAATAGGGGTCCTAAAACCGAGCCCTGGGGAACACCTCCTTGTACCAAGTGTAATTTTGAGCCGCCTTGTGTGCTATATCGCAGTATGCGGTTTCTAAAAAAGTCTTCCACTAGGAGTAGGACTTGGGGCCCATGGAGCGAGATGTGGGAGAGCAGACACACGTACACTATGCGTGCTCAAAGCTCAAAGAGAGTAAAAGTGGGGGGGCCAAGCAAGCCCAAGAGACGGGAGTGGGGATGCGAGAACGATAACGGGCGGCTTGTGGGTATGTAAGGGGAATATACAAGTCGAAGAGGGGGAAGTAAGCATTGGGGAAAGCCCTCTATCTGGTGGATGAATTATGCGTGGTAGATCGCGATACAATTAAATCAGATAGTAGTATTTGGTATAACAATCATACTAATTAATATAAAACAATAGACTAAGTTAATTATAGTAAAGATATATGTATGTACAAGAAAAGGTAGCAGAACTACTACTCAGTATGCATATGCACCAAAAAGAAATCTAAAAGTAGTAGATCCCGCTCAAATTGGGTGTATAATGTTGGCATTAGCCGGGGAGTTGCGTCATTTCATCACCAGACTATTTTAGCCTGGCACATGGCGATGATTATTGATGAAATGGAAGGGTTGATAAAATAAATCCGAGGCTCGCTGGTGTCTTGGTTATTGAACGATGTTCCAACAAAGAAAATATCAGCGATTGGGCTGGGGTACAATCAACCAAATTGTCCCAAAGAAAATGAAAAATACAAGGCTGCTTGGAAGCCAAAAGTTTGCTGGTGGACTCCCCGCGACCGAAATATAAATTTTAACTGAAATATAACAGGGTTTAAATTCTAATTCACTTAATTTAATTTTATATCACCTTATTCTTCGAATATTCACTAATATTTTTATTCACTTAAACCAAATATTGTACCTATATTACTGCCTTGTGCAGTCACTGTACTTTTTAACGATGATGTAATATGCACGTGTTTCACAAATATATATATATATATATATGTGAATATTAAAATTCAAGTCTTTTGGCAACCAAAGTATCAAATTAAATGAAAAAGCCTGTACCAAAAATTCTGTTTCTAAGCAAACGCAACGCATGCGAACGAATTCTAACGGATCTTTTCCATGCTCTCTTCTTTGCTTACGCTTTGCGTTCGCTGTGCGAAATGAGAGTAAGAACCGTACCAAGTGAAGACATGTGCGTAGTACTCAAGGGGGTTGTATATTTATTCTTGCAAACAAACAAAAGAAAATATTCTTTCCGAAATGCAATTAAAATTATTATTATTAAAGAGGGCTACTACAATTTCTAATGTATAATCCAATTCTGAATCGATCGAATGAAGTCGAATCAAAATATCTTCAGTCATGAAATCTTTATATTTATTCCACAATTCAAGTGGGTTCGATGGATTGCACTATACGTTAGAGGTTTACATTCTTTCTATTCATTCGTTTTAAAACGCCTTAAGTTAATTGGTTAAACTGAAAATTAACTTTCTTTTGGAAAAAAAACCCTTCTTTGGGCCACAACGAACATTTACAAAAAAAGGGGCAAAATTGGTTGATTCCTGAATGACTTATTAAATTACAAAAAAACGGCTTACAATTTTATATATATAGATAAGTTCCTAAATGGGATATGTGGATCAGGGAAAGCAACGGGCGACGGCAGCGTCGACAGAGAAGATAAGGCGTCATGAAATCGATGAGAAAAGTTGGGCAGCCAATGGGAAGGCGCCGCAAATGAGAAAAAGTGACGGAAGCCAGCATAGCGACAGAGACGCTTAAAGACTCATCAAGTGAGAAACAAATCCTGAGAAAAAGATTTAGCTAAGAGTCAAAAAAACTGATAAGGCCTTACAAGTAACCTTTATGTTATGCAGACAACACTAGGTCCGTTTAACAGGACCGCAAGATCATCGAACCCAATATTTGCGTATAGAGAAACGTCAAGCGGCTCCAGACTAATCCGAGGTCGGTGGGAGGCACGAGAATATATCCTACTGCCAAAATTCCAGGATCTATGTATCCTGAAGATCACCAATTGCTGAGGAAGAGCCTGCTACCAGCTATGGTTACGGGATATATCCAGGTGGCACAGAAGCCCGCAAAGACCATCTTTGAGAAACAGCAGAAGGGTGTTGAGATGAAAATAGCATTCCGAGAGAATCGGGATACGCCAAAGAACGCGAAATAAAGGTCGTAGGATCTATCCGAAGGCCAATCGACGTTTAGGAGACATTCTAAAGGGGGAGGTAGAAATCGGGTAAACACACTAAAAACCAGAAGTGGTAACCAGCAGAAACACAAGGAGCAAGGGAGAGACCGGAGCAAACAACGAGTGAATAAATGGTCAACACTACCAAAGTTCGAGACTTCTCCAGAGAAACCTGTCATATCTAGCCGAGCCCAAAAATAACACAAATAAATACCCATTTTGAAATCATTAACAACACAAACGAGTTCTAATTTCACCGGGGCACAAAATAAATTTGTTGTGCCGAACCTAGCCCAAGAGATATTAGAAATATCGCCAGGGACGAAAAAGGATCTTTATAACTAGCGCCCAACGTGCTATACTGCTGAAATTTAGACAAAAACTATAGTCTGTAAATCGGAAAAGAAAAATCAAAATACGAAAAGGATGGATTTACCACATGAAGAAGAAGGATCTGGTACAGACAGGCCAAAGGATCGGGATCGAGATGACCAGCACGGTGGAGGAGGAAGCGGACCAAGACTGGAAAGATGAAATAAATAGATTGGAGTCAAAATACACGAAAAATCTAAAAATAGTAGCAAGCACATCAAAAACATGCGAAAATGGTTTAGACAAGGAGGCTGAGTCATTCCAGAAACTATCGCCACACTAGCAATTCCTCCATTTTTACCACTAAGATGGGGAAGCGAAGGAGCCCTAGATAGAACCGAGACAAAAAGGGACATAAGGAGACAAATAATAGACCCTGCCAGCACTGTGGAGGCAAATGTCGTGTTCAGTGCCACATGGCACGAAAGATATGCGCCGGTGGAACACGACGAGTGGCCGGTGAATGTGGCCGAGATGGTAGAAGATCAATTGTGACGAGAGGGCCGAGGAGCGTTAGAATAGTGTGGGCAGGTCAAATTAGATATAGGATTAGAGTATCATATGGGTCAGTTAGAGTATTCAGGCAAAGAAGGGTGTAATAGGAAGAAGAGTACAATAAAGGGGAATATATTAAGAAATAGGTAAGAAGAAAAAGACGCGGAAAGGGCCAAAACAAATAATAAACAAAAAAAAAAAAAATAAACAAAGAACAAACAAAATGGAAAAGATGTCCCAATCCCAAAAAAAAAAAAAATTTTCTTATTAATCCCCAAAAAAAAAGTATGTCAAACGGCCAAAAAAAGATGCGAGCTGAGTCCGAAAAGAAATGAACCACATTCAAACACATACATCATGAAAAACACCAATGCCTAATAGAAATAAACCATATTAAAGAAATAAAACACATACATGGAGATAGGAAATAAATATAAAACAAGCACCAAAAAAGGGGGGGGGGGGGGCCCCCCCAAAAAGAGGGGGGGTTTTTAAAATTTTTTTTTTTTATATAAATTTTTTTGGTTTTTTTTTTTTTTCCAAACTTCTCCGAAACGGCTCGACCGATTCTCACGAAATTTTTTATGCAGATCGTGTAGGACTGAGAATCGGCCAACATCTATTTTTTATCCCCAAATAATAAATAATTAAATAATTTTAATAAATGTTTATTTGTTTAACACACTAATACTTGCATACAAGCAAGAAACGTTTGCGGATGCGACAGAAAGAAGAATGCAAAAATCGGCTCGTCGCATGCGTTGTCCTCTCACAATTTTCACTCAGCTTTCAGTGTATATATAAAATTCTCGAGTGTGGTGTTTGTTACCAAACTACTCCGAAACGGCTCGACCGATTCTCACGAAATTTTTTATGCAGATCGTGTAGGACTGAGAATCGGCCAACATCTATTTTTTATCCCCAAATAATAAATAATTAAATAATTTTAATAAATGTTTATTTGTTTAACACACTAATACTTGCATACAAGCAAGAAACGTTTGCGGATGCGACAGGAAGAAAAATGCAAAAATCGGCTTCTGTCGCATGCGTTTTCCTCTCAGAATTTTTCACTCAGCTTTCAGTGTTCTCATGTTATGAGCAAAATACATATATGTCGGTGCGTGAGTGTGAGAGTGTGTGTTTGTGTTTTCGGGTATTTCACAATAATAGTAATTTCATCATTATGGCGGCGCATTTGTGGTTTAAGAAGAACCGTTTTAGCGGGACGCCAGCGTTCTGTCGCTGTCGCCGAGTGTGGTTCGGTGGAAGGCGCGCACAAGAATTGTGCGTCTCGAGTTCAGTCGTTGTTACAACTCGAGTGCGACCGAACTCGCTGCGCTAATTATTGATCAAGAAAATAATACACGTAATACACCAATCAGTTTTCCAACTTGATTTATTACAACAATGCCACGAACACGCAGTGGGGGCTAATTTGAGTCGTCAAACAAACAGATCTAGAGACATGCAAGATAGAAGAGCAATAAGATCAGATGCAGAAAGGCAACAAAGTAATGCAGATATCCGTGTAAGAATGGCGCAGTTACGTGCATCACAATTACAAGAGGTACGAGATGAGCGAAACCAACAAAGACAATTGGAACGAAGAGAAGCGCGCAGATTCGTAGCCAACAGACGTAGAGGGATTGACCAACATCAACAAGTACTTCGAGCATTTACATCACATTCATTTCTTCGACTAGCATTTCAGTATGAGCCTGATGTTGAATATTACGCTCATTCCAAAGTGGTAATTGGTACATTGGACAAGGAATGCCCGCACTGTCAAGCCCTTAAATTTAAAAATGAGCCAATCGGGATGTGTTGCTCATCAGGAAAAGTGAAACTTCCAGAAATTGAAACACCGCCGGAACCATTGCACGGCCTCCTTATTGGTACTGATCCAAATTCTTCGCTGTTCTTGCGTTCAATTCGGCAATTCAATTCATGTTTTCAAATGACATCGTTCGGAGCAACGGAAATAGTTAAAAATACTGCTGCAAATGGTCAACAATTTAATTCCACATTCAAAATCAAAGGCCAAATTTACCACAAAGTCGGCTCATTACTACCAATGCCAAACGAACCTTATAAATTTTTACAAATTTACTTTATGGGTGGCGAGGACTCCGAACGGGCACTCGCCAATCGCGTGAATACACGTTGCAACTATAATCACCTCAATTCACCATTTGCAACGCGCATTGTCAGCGAGCTGGACGCTCTGTTAAATGAGCACAACGAATTGTTGAAATTATTCAAATCACATATGCATAAGCTACAAAGTGACAATCACGCTATTTTCATCAATCCTGATAGAACACCAGCTGGAGGGCATATACGTCGATTCAACGCACCTGTTGTTGACGACGTGGCTGGAATCATGGTTGGCGACCATACAGCTACGCGACAAATCGTGATTCGAAGAAGAAATAATTCTCTTCAGTCCATTCCTGATACCCATCGTTTATATGATGCTCTCCAATATCCACTCATTTTTTGGAAGGGACAAGACGGATATTGCATAAACCTTAAGCAACGAGATCCGGTAACAGGTAATTCATTCATTAAGAATATGAAAACTCTTCAATTAATACATGGATATACTATTATAGGAACCGAAACAAACAAGAATATTAGCTCAAAGGATTTCTATTCGTTTCGGTTGATGATTAGACGTGGTCAGGATAATATCATTCTACGATGTCGTGAGCTTTGCCAACAATTTATGGTCGATATGTACGTCAAGATAGAGAGTGAACGACTACGATACTTGCGATTTAACCAACAGAAGCTGCGTGCGGAAGAATACATTCACTTGCGAGATGCTATTGCCAGCAACGCTGATACTGCCGAAATCGGTAACTCTGTCATCCTACCATCATCGTACATAGGTAGTCCACGTCACATGCAACAATACATACAGGATGCTATGACCTTCGTACGTGAATATGGACGACCGTGCTTTTTTATTACTTTTACATGTAATCCAAAATGGCAGGAAATTACATCGTTATTATTACCTGGACAAAGTGCAATACATCGTCATGACATTACAGCACGTGTGTTCAAACAAAAATTAAAGTCTCTAATAAGCTTTATTACAAAATTGCATGTATTTGGCCCTACACGTTGTTGGATGTATTCGGTTGAGTGGCAAAAGCGAGGATTACCTCATGCTCACATCTTGATTTGGTTTATCCATAAAATACGCCCTGATGACATCGATAGTTTAATTTCTGCAGAGATTCCAGATCCATCCACTGATCAATTACTGTTTGATATTGTTACTGCAAACATGATTCATGGCCCTTGCGGAGATCTGAATCGTTCATCGCCTTGCATGGTAGACGGAAAATGTACAAAGCGTTTTCCTAAAGATTTCATCAACGATACGGTTACAAATGTAGACGGATATCCAATATATCGTCGAAGGAGTACCGAAAATGGCGGACAATCATTCATTAAAACTATCAACAACGTAGATATTGATATTGATAATCGGTGGGTGGTGCCATATTCACCTCTACTGAGCAAAACATACAGTGCTCATATAAATGTTGAGTTCTGCAGTTCGGTGAAGAGCATTAAGTATATTTGCAAGTATGTAAATAAAGGAAGTGATATGGCTGTATTTAGAATTGAAAATACTAATAACAGTGCTCCTCCGTTAAATCAAAATGACGAAATAACGAATTACCAAATTGGCCGGTATATCAGCTCCAATGAAGCTGTCTGGCGTATCTTCGGTTTCCCGATTCATGAACGAGATCCAGCAGTTATGCATTTAGCTGTCCACCTTGAAAACGGTCAGCGCGTATTTTTCACGAACGAAACAGCGCTTCATTAAGCTGTAAATCCACCAAAAACTACGCTCACCGAATTTTTTGCATTATGTAATCGTGCAGATGCTTTTGGTGCCTTCGCACAAACACTGAAGTATTCAGAAATACCTCAATATTTTACATGGGCTCAATCGAAAAAATGGATGCCCCGCAAGCAAGGCACACCAGTTGAGGCGTGCCCCGGCTTATTTAAGTCAAATAATTTGGGTCGTGTATATACAGTCCATCCAAGGCAGACCGAATGCTTTTATCTACGACTGTTGTTGGTTAATGTCACCGGACCATTGTCATTTCAAGCTATACGTGAAGTAAACGGACAACAGTATCCAACGTATAAAGATGCATGTCTTGCACTAGGCTTGCTAGAAGACGACAATCATTGGGACAGTATGCTTGCTGAAGCAGCATTAAACTGCACAGGAATACAAATTCGATTACTATTTGCTATTGTACTGACTACATGTTTCCCGGCCCGAGCACAAATTTTGTGGGATAATCACAAAGATTCAATGACTGATGATATATTGTATCAACATCGTACAAGACGGAACGACCTTACGATATCATTCAGTGACGAAATGTACAATGAAGCATTGATTGCTATTGAGGATCTTTGCATTGTCATTGCGAATTTACCAATCAGTCATTTCGGTATGAGCTCACCAAATCGAAGTGCATCTCATTTAATTGACACAGATATGAATCGTGAACTGCAGTACAATTCTATTGAAATGGCAGCGATTGTTACTCGCAATGTTCCACTATTAAATGATGCACAAAAAGTAATTTACGACCGCATTATGGAGGGAGTTTCGGCAGGACAAGGGGGACTCTTTTTTTGGATGCACCAGGAGGAACTGGCAAAACATTCCTTATTTCGTTACTTCTTGCCGAGATACGAGCAAAAAAAGGCATCGCATTAGCTGTTGCATCATCTGGCATTGCAGCTACTTTATTAGATGGAGGCAGAACAGCTCATTCGGCATTTAAGCTGCCGCTGAATATTCAAAATAACCCAGATGCAGTTTGTAACATTAAAAAACAAACATCCATGGCCACTGTGCTGAAACAGTGTAAAATTATTATCTGGGATGAATGCACCATGGCACATAAGCATTCGCTGGAGGCATTGGATAGGACAATGAAAGATATAAAAAACAACGACAAACTATTTGGAGGCACTTTGTTACTCCTTTCAGGTGATTTCAGGCAAACACTTCCCGTTATTCCACGATCAACATACGCTGATGAAATTAATGCTTGCCTAAAATCGTCCCGACTGTGGCGTAATGTTGAACGAGTACAACTGACGGTGAACATGCGCGTTCAAACGCTTCAGGATCCATCCGCCGAAACTTTTTCGAAACAGCTATTAGATATTGGCAATGGGAAAGTTGCCGTACATGAAAATACTGGATCAATAAAATTACCAACCGGTTTTTGCACAATTGTCCACTCGCAAGATGTTCTCATCGACTGTATATTTCCCGATGTACACACACAATATATAAATCTTGAGTGGCTGGCAGAAAGAGCCATTTTAGCAGCGAAAAATGTGGACGTTCATGGATTAAATTTCAAGATACAACAATTGTTGCCAACAGACTCTGTGTCATACAAATCTGTTGATACAGTTTGCAATACTATCGAAGCTGTAAATTACCCAGTAGAATTTTTGAATTCCTTGGATTTGCCAGGCATGCCACCGCACCACTTACAATTGAAAGTAGGATCTCCGGTGATTTTGCTCCGTAACTTGAACCCACCACGGCTGTGCAATGGCACACGATTGGTTATTAAAAAATTAATGAAGAACGTGATTGAGGCCACCATTTTAAATGGCAAGTTTCAAGGTGAAAATATATTGTTGCCACGAATCCCCATGATTCCTACAGATGTGCCAATTGAATTCAAACGCATTCAATTCCCAATTAGATTGGCATTCGCGATGACAATCAATAAGTCGCAAGGCCAAACGTTGTCTGTATGTGGTTTAGATTTGGAAACACCATGCTTTTCCCACGGACAACTATATGTGGCATGTTCTCGCGTCGGGAAACCATCAAGTTTGTTTATATTGGCTAAAGATGGCCTAACAAAAAATATTGTGCACTCTATTGCGCTTAGCGAATAATCTGTATTTTTATTAACTGTCATTTTTAACAATAAATAAATCGTACTTCAGTTGTTTATAACGTTTTCGACTATAACTTTATCCCCATACACTTATAGTAACTTAGATATTAGATATTTGAAAAAGGCAAAACAACGTTTGCCGGGTCAGCTAGTTATATATATATTAATAATGTCCCACACAACAAACAAGCAACAACACACTCCAAACGCTACAATAGTCCATATATAAGATACAGTCGACACACAAACCATCGGGGCTACGATCACACCCTTTTTTCCCTCTCGCCCTTTTTCCCCCTTTTTTTTTTTTTGTTTTTTTCACCCCCGCTCCCCTCTTTCCTTGGTTGGTTGGGGGGGGACATAGTTAAGAGTTTTTTTGCCTTTTTTTTTGCTCTTAATAGCTCAGTGGGGGGGGGGGGGGGGGGGAGGGGAGGGGTGTTTTTTTTTTTTTTTTCTGTGGCCCTTGTGGGGGGTGTGGGGGGGGGGGGGGGGGTGTTGTGCTTTTTGTTTTTTCCTTAAAGGGGGGTAAAGGGGGGGGGGGGGGCCGCCCCCCCGCGGGGGGTGGGGTGGGTCCCCCCCCCCCGGAATTAATATTGTGCGGGGAGGATAAGGGGGGGTTTTTTTGTTTTTGGGGGGGAATCCCCTTTTTTTGGTGGATAAATTTTGGTAGATCGCGATACAATTAAATAAGATAGTAGTATTTGGTATAACAATCATACTAATTAATATAAAACAATAGACTAAGTTAATTAAAAACAATAGATAAAGATATATGTATGTACAAGAAAAAAGTAGTAGCAGAACTACTACTCAGTATGCTAAAATCAAAAAAAAAAAAAAATAAATTTTTATTCCTCCTTTTTTTTGTTTTTTATATTTTTTTTTTGGGGGGGGGGTTGGTTTTTTTTATCCCCAGACTATTTTAGCCTGACACATGGCGATGATTATTGATGAAATGGAAGGGTTGATAAAGTAAATCCGAGGCTCGCTGGTGTCTTGGTTATTGAACGATGTTCCAACAAAGAAAATATCAGCGATTGGGCGATTGGGGTACAATCAACCAAATTGTCCCAAAGAAAATGAAAAATACAAGGCTGCTTGAAAGCCAAAAGTTTCCTGGTCGACTCCACGCGACCAAAATATAAATTTTAACTGAAATATAACAGGGTTTAAATTCTAATTAATTAATCTTAATTTAATTTTATATCACCTTATTCTTCGAATATTCACTAATATTTTTATTCACTTTAGCCAAATATGTATATTACTGCCTTGTGCAGTCACTGTACTTTTTAACGATGATGTAATATGCACGTGTTTCACAAATATATATATATATATATATATGTGAATATTAAAATTCACGTCTTTTGGCAACCAAAGTACCAAATTAAATGAAAAAGCCTGTACCAAAAATTCTGTTTCTAAGCAAACGCAATGCATGCGAACAAATTCTAACGGATCTTTTCCATGCTCTCTTCTTTGCTTACGCTTTGCGTTCGCTGTGCGAAATGGGAGTAAGAACCGTACCAAGTGAAGACATGTGCGTAGTACTCAAGGGGGTTGTATATTTATTCTTCCAAACAAACAAAAGAAAATATTCTTTCCGAAATGCAATTAAAATTATTATTATTAAAGAGGGCTACTACAATTTCTAATGTATAATCCAATTCTGAATCGATTGAATGAAGTCGAATCAAAATATCTTCAGTCATGAAATCTTTATATTTATTCCACAATTCAAGTGGGTTCGATGGATTGCACTATACGTTAGAGGTTTACATTCTTTCTATTCATTCGTTTTAAAACGATTCAAGTTAATTGGTTAAACTGAAAATTAACTTTCTTTTGGAAAAAAACCCTTCTTTGAGCCACAACGAACATTTACAAAAAAAATGGGCAAAATTGGTTGATTCCTGAATGACTTATTAAATTACAAAAAAACGGCTTACAATTTTATATATATAGATAAGTTCCTAAATGGGATATGTGGATCAGGGAAAGCAACGGGCGACGGCAGCGTCGACAGAGAAGATAAGGCGTCATGAAATCGATGAGAAAAGTTGGGCAGCCAATGGGAAGGCGCCGCAAATGAGAAATAGTGACGGAAGCCAGCATAGCGACAGAGACGCTTAAAGACTCATCAAGTGAGAAACAAATCCTGAGAAAAAGATTTAGCTAAGAGTCAAAAAAAACTGATAAGGCCTTACAAGTAACCTTTATGTTTGGCAGACAACACTAGGTCCGTTGAACAGGACCGCAAGATCATCGAACCCAATATTTGCGTATAGAGAAACGTCAAGCGGCTCCAGACTAATCCGAGGTCGGTGGGAGGCACGAGAATATATCCTACTGCCAAAATTCCAGGATCTATGTATCCTGAAGATCACCAATTGCTGAGGAAGAGCCTGCTACCAGCTATGGTTACGGGATATATCCAGGTGGCACAGAAGCCCGCAAAGACCATCTTTGAGAAACAGCAGAAGGGTGTTGAGATGAAAATAGCATTCCGAGAGAATCGTAATACGCCAAAGAACGCGAAATAAAGGTCGTAGGATCTATCCGAAGGCCAATCGACGTTTAGGAGACATTCTAAAGGGGGAGGTAGAAATCGGGTAAACACACTAAAAACCAGAAGTGGTAACCAGCAGAAACACAAGGAGCAAGGGAGAGACCGGAGCAAACAACGAGTGAATAAATGGTCAACACTACCAAAGTTCGAGACTTCTCCAGAGAAACCTGTCATATCTAGCCGAGCCCAAAAATAACACAAATAAATAAATACCCATTTTGAAATCATTAACAACACAAACGAGTTCTAATTTCACCGGGGCACAAAATAAATTTGTTGTGCCGAACCTAGCCCAAGAGATATTAGAAATATCGCCAGGGACGAAAAAGGATCGTTATAACTAGCGCCCAACGTGCTATACTGCTGAAATTTAGACAAAAACTATAAATAGATTGGAGTCAAAATACACGAAAAATCTAAAAACAGTAGCAAGCACATCAAAAACATGCGAAAACGGTTTAGACAAGGAGGCTGAGGCATTCCAGAAAATAACTATCGCTACACTAGCAATTCCTCCATTTTTACCACTAAGATGGGGAAGCGAAGGAGCCCTAGATAGAACCGAGACAAAAGGGACACACAGATTCAATGGTAATTACAGTACTTCAAGGAGTATATGGTGGGTATGCAAACAATGATGAGACCTCTCAAAATACCAGTGTTCGAACAATTGGAAGTTATATTGAAAAAATTGCACTCCAGTTTTAAAAATATTCGTTCGGCCGCACAGGGCTAGAAACCTAGGCGAGCTGATGCAATTAGCAGAAGAACACGAGATGCTCGAACAGGAACGATTCGATTTCCACAACACACAACAACCAATCAAACCACAGAGGATGAAATAATCAAGTGCCACAAGTAGCACTAAAAAAAAAAAAATCATCTTTCACTCGTTGCAGAGGACGGACGTGTTTTTTTTTTGCGCTTATCAATTTTTATTTTTTACTCGCGATTAATTACTTTTACAAATTTAAATTAAATTAAATTCATTATCGGTTTAATTAATAAAAATTTCAACATCCGAATTTTATTTTCATTTCGCGAATTCTTGCTGTCGCTTTTGTTTAAATTTAAATAAAATCAAAACTTACAACAATACTTGCATTAGCGGTGTTGTTGTTTTGCTTATTTCTTTTGCCTTTTGTCTTTACCGTTTTAACTAACTCTCGCGCTCTTGCGTACAAATTGTTGTTGCATGTGTTCAATTTGACGCGCTCTCCCGCTCTTTCCTATTCTTGATTGATTTGCGCTCTCGTCTTTTGCCTACCCGCGACTCTGTGATACGTGTTTTTGTTTTTGTGCTTTCATCTCTTTTTATTCTTTAGTTGTGAAGGCTTACTCTGCACATTAACCCTTGTGTCAGAACTGGTCAGTATATTCTTTACACAGAATTTTTACCTTTAGAATTTTTATTTTTTGTATTTCCTTTTTTAATTAAATTAAACTTTTTGATAAAATGGTTGTCTGCTCAAAAAATAATTGCATAGTTGCCACTAATGCGGTTGACTCCCATGATTATATTCTGTGTTGGTTGTGTGACAATGCGGTTCACGTTAAGTGTGCAGGTTACACAGGCAGAATCAAGGAGTCTATTGCTAAAGGTGGTGGCTTAAAATATGGATGTGATGCTTGCCGAGAGGTCGAGAATGAGATGCGCTCTTTCATGAGGCGGACTAGAGATAGTTTTGACACTTTAAGGGCAGGTTTTAATAAACTCCAAGCGGAGTTTACTGCGGTGGAGACTCAGTTCAGAAGTTTATCGCTTATGAATGAGTCTCCGAAACGTAAAAGGACCAGTCCTTGGGGTGTTTCTGCATCTGTAGACCCGCCAGCGTCTCTTATCGTCCCCGACCGGTCTCATGCACCGTCCACTCCTAATGTACAGCAATTGATTTCGTTTAAGAGCCCGGTTGTGAATGCTATTAGTAAGGAATTACCGGTATCACCTGGGAATGATCTCTTAAAAACGATACCTATTGTAGTGTCCGATGTGTCCGGGCAATTACCCATTCCAATGGAAATTGCCGATAGTTCTAAAAGTATCGAGGGCCCCGTAAACAAGTCGACTGCTGCAGTGGGTAACTTGTCCAACGTTACTGCTGCGGCTGACGCTTCGGGACCGCGGCCTCTCGTTGGCATACCACCAAAGAAACATATATTTGTTTCTAGGCTAGACCCTGTTGTCACATCTGATGATGTAATAGCCTATATTCGGAAGAAAGTTAACGTCTCGAATATTGCGGTGGAGAAGTTTAAATTTTCTTATTCTCGGGACATTTCGTCTTTTAAAATTAGTGTTTCTGCCAATATCTTCGACACTATATGTCGAGAAGATTTTTGGCCAAAGCATATAATAGTTAAGGAATATACTGTGAAAAGAAAAATCGGAAACCGATTCGCTTGCCAACAACAACAACTAATACTAATCCTGTCACATCAGCATCTGCTGGTGTGTCAAAAAACTAGCTTCGTCCCTTAACCTGGGTTACCAGAATGTTAGAGGGCTGAGATCTAAACTTTCTAATCTCTTTGTAGATAGTCTTTCTTTTGAACATAACATTCTAGCTTTTACAGAGACGTGGCTAAAACCTGATATTGCTGATGCATCGGTTTTTTCCACAAACTTTTCTATATTCAGACGTGACCGGATTTCTCGTATAGGTGGTGGCGTTCTGATAGCTGTTGATGCTGCTTTATCATCTGAAATGATTCAATTTTCTAGTACCCAGGAGATTGAGTTTGTCGGTGTTAAAGTAAATTTTAAATCTTTTAATGCTTTCATTACTTGTTCCTATATTCCACCATTGTCAGACATGGCGGTATATTTAAATCATTTAGAGGCAATTCAGTTTGTCTCCTCTTTAGTTTCCAGTCAAGACTTGCTCATAGTTGTAGGTGATTTTAATTTACCCGCTTTAGCATGGTCACTAACAGATGAATCTACCACGTTGCTGCCCTCTTTGTCACATGACTTTATTGATGGCCTTCTAGGCTTATCTTTATCCCAAGTCAATCCCGTCTTAAATTCTAATAGAAAATCGTTAGATCTTATTTTTGTATTGGATTCTTCTTATTGTGAGGTTTCTAGGATCGAACCTTTTGTTCTTCCAGAAGACAAATTTCATCCTACATTAAATTTAAAAATTGATTTGCCCTTGCTTTCACCATTACTTGGTTCAAATGAGTTACCTCTAACTAGGTGCTTTCGTAAGACTGACTTTGCCAGCCTTAATGAAAACATTGCTACTACTGATTGGTCTTATCTGTACAATTGTAGAGATATGAACTCAGCTGTTCGTTTTTTCTATGATACTCTGAATTCACTCTTTGATATTTGTGTGCCTCTTGGTAGGCTGGAGCGGCTTAACAAACCTCCCTGGTTCTCTCGTGAGTTATCCAATTTGAAAAATGTGAAGACACGATATTATAAGAAGTTTCAAAAAACACGTCGTTCATCAGATTATGCTCTGTATACAGTCGCTCGTTCAAAATTCATGATGCTTAATACACAATGCTATAAGAATTATCTTCAGCGGTGTAAGCTTCAGTTTTCTTCCGACCCTAAACAATTTTATAACTTTGTTAATTCTAAACGTAAGACCTCTGTGCACCCATCTTTTTTGTCTTTTCAAAATAAAAAAGCAAGCACTGATCAGGCAATTGCCGATATGTTTGCGAGTTTTTTCAAAACAACTTATTCCTCAACGGAATATCGAGCAAGTCCGTATCCTTATCATTTAAAAAAGGCTAATTGCATTTTCAATCCAGTCATTGATGAAAGTTCTATTCTTAGCGAACTTAAATTAGTTAAACCTGTTTATTCTCCGGGGCCAGATGGTCTTCCTGGATGCGTACTCAGGTTCTGTGCAAACGCATTATGTAAACCCATTTTAAAATTGTTTCTATTGTCTGTCGAATCTTCCTCTTTTCCATCTATTTGGAAGGAGTCGTATATCATTCCTCTGCATAAAAATGGCAAAAAGTCCGAAGCCTCTAACTATAGGGGTATCTCAAAATTGTCCGCTATTCCGAAAGCTTTTGAGAAAATTATAACTTCTCAATTGCAACATTTTTGCAGTTCTATTATTTCACCATCCCAACATGGGTTTTTGAAACGTAGATCTACAACCACTAACCTTTTAGAATTTACATCAGTAATTATCAAGGGGTTTAAAAATGGTAAACAAACTGATGTAATATATACTGACTTTAGCAAAGCCTTTGATTCCGTTAATCATACCCTATTACTTTCTAAGCTGAGCGACATTGGGTTTCCACCCCTTTTCCTTTCTTGGGTTCGTGAATATTTAACAAATAGAAAACAGAAGGTACTTTTTAAGTCTTCTTTTTCCGCTTCCATTCCTGTGACTTCTGGTGTACCTCAAGGTAGTCATCTTGGCCCTCTGCTCTTCACACTATTCATTAACGATCTTCCATCAGTCATTGTTCATTCGCGTGTGCTTATGTATGCTGACGATGTCAAGCTTTGTCTTACTCATAAAGATACAGATTCATTTAGTCGGCTACAAGCTGATCTTAAAAACTTTCAATCCTGGTGCCAGTTTAATCTACTAAATCTTAACACTACCAAATGTAAGGTAATGACTTTTTTCCGTAACTCTCCTCAACTGGTCACTTATTTTCTAAACAATAGCCCTCTGGAACGTCTAAATAATATGAATGATTTGGGCGTACTTATGGACCATAAGTTAAATTTTAACACCCATATTTCCACCACGGTCGCAAAGGCCATGAGTGTCCTGGGTTTCATTAAAAGATGGTCAAAAGAATTTGATGACCCCTATACAACTAAAGTTCTTTTCACTTCGCTTGTCCGTCCTATTTTAGAGTATGGATCTTGCATTTGGTCACCTCAATATGAGTCGCACCAGATTAGACTTGAATCCGTTCAAAAGCAGTTCTTGTTATTTGCTCTTCGTGGCTTAAGCTGGGATCGCAATGTCAATTTGCCTTCGTATTCTAGTAGACTTCTCTTGATTAACCTTCCATCCCTAACTAACCGTAGAATTATGCTTGGTGTCATTTTTATGCACAAGCTCCTAATTGGTGATATCGACTCGCCTGAGTTATTAGCTCAGGTGAATCTGTCGGTACCATGTAGACGGAGTAGACATCCTTTGATACCTTTATCCCTTAGTCGTTGTTCTTCTAACTATGCTATGCATGAACCTTTTAGGGTCCTCTGCTCTGATTACAACCTTCTATTCCCTGTAATCGGCTCAGAGTTTTCTATTAATATGCTTAAAACATCTATCCTATCCCATTTAGTTAATAGATAGCTGTAGTATTATTTGTTTGTCTGTTTTTTCTATTGTGTACTTGTCCACGCGATTCGTGCCGTGCGTTATACGGCTGCACCCCTCGGTCGGTCGGGTGGGAGGTGGTGCTTGGGCTCGCGCGTAACAGGCTATGTCCTGGTGTCGTAGGGGCCACTTGAACGTACTGCGCATAGTATCGTCAACGTCCGCTAAAAAAAAATAAGAACGTCCAAGATGGACGAGTCCTGAACCCAAACCAGGCATGTCGCAGGTGCTGGGGAGCCGGACACTGTGCCAGGGAATGCAACAATCAAAAACTCCATTTCTGCTGGCAGTGTGGAAAGATTGGAAAAGGACAAAGGAATGTTGTTGGAGTTCGGGAAACGAGAGGCGGTTCCAGCCGATTCGGGGAGAGCAGGGACCAAGCCAACAAGCTCCTCACCACTAATATTTCAACTAGTAGAGGAAGAGGATCAATTGTCAGCGATTATCGAGGTAACAGGAATACAAATGAAGACGACAATTGGCTCGGGAGCCACGAGTAGCTTCATAAGCAAGCAGGTGTTGGAAACAATGAGGAATAAAGGGAAATGGGAAAACATTCACAAGCAGGTGTAGATGGCAAATAGAAAGGAAAGGTGCGAGACATTGAAGAGCAATGGACAGGATACGTGAGATTCGGGGATAAGGAAATTCACATGCCATTCCTCGTCATGCCAGAGGGAATGGATGCACTGATCTTAGGGTGGAATTTCCTCAGGATCATGAACACAGAGATATCGTGTGTAGGCCACAAAGTGCGAATACCGACAGTAAGGCGAATACAGGGCAGGCTTGTAGAAAGAATATCCATCATGGTGACTCAGAATAGTAAACAGCAAGGCATGCAAAATTTTCTGAGCCATGAGTTGAAGGAATTGGGAAAAATTAAGGGACTGTCAAAGGTGGGATCATAACGATAACGATGAAGGATGATATCCCAATAAAACAAAGGTATTACCCAAAAAACCCTAAAATACAAGGAGAAATCAATTCAAAGGTCGATGAACTGCTGACATTGGGATGCATAGAACCATCACAAAGCCCATATAGCTCACCCATAGTGTTTGTTAGAAAGAAACAGACAGGCAAATGGAGATTATGCATAGATTTCAGACAGATCAACGCAAAATCGATAAAGGATGCATACCCAAAACCACGCATCTACTATATCTTAAATCAGCTACGCGAAGCGAAATTCATAAGCAGCTTAGATCTGAAAGATGGATACTGGCAGTGTAGAAATTAAAAAGATTTACTTGTTGTATTCGTTGTTGACGGATTCAGAATGAATTATTTAATAATGGACTTAGCCTAAAGTACATAATGAGGTTTGGAATTCTGTCGCCCAGAGTAGCGGCAGAACGGGAGTATATAGCATGCCATATGTATTTGTATATATGCATATATATGTACGGATGGTACATACTCGAGAAGTGCTTACGGTAGCGTTCTCACGCTGCGGCCAGTCCGCATAAGTGGCGGACTGCACTTACGTATATTTGTTATTGTATAAACATAGCAACAAAGTGTCGTTATGTTATGAGGTGTTACTCTTACTTTATAGTTAAGCATATGACCAGTTGTTATGTTGTATACTCTACAATACAGTGGGCATATGATCATTTGGCATACAACAAACTGAAGTTATTTAATATAAAAATTATTATTATTATTATTTTTATATATTTTATCTATTACGTTGTGTAAGGAAAAAGAACTTATTATTTTTTTTTTTTTTCAAATTTAAAAGATATCTATATATATTTAAAAAAAAATTTTTTTATTTCAATTTTGAAAGATATCTATATATATATATAGGTACATATGTATATATATTCTTATTAATTTTTTTTATTATTGTTTATTTTTTTTTATTATATTTTTGTTTTATTTGTTAACTTTTTGTTCCCCATTTTTCCCATTCTTTATAATTACATTATTATTTTTCTCTATACTAATGACCTCAAATGGTCCCATATAAGAAGATTCTAATTTATGACCTGTTTCATTCTTAAAATAAACTTGGTGTCCTATTTCTATTTTAAAATCGAATACTTTCCTATCATTTATTTATTTTTTCTTAATTTTATTTTTTTCTAAAAGTATTCGAGCTCTCTTACACGCGTATTCTAATCTAAACTTAACTTCTTTAGAATAGTCTTCTATATTATATATTGGATCTATAGTATTAACGCTATTAAATTGTATTGGTAGGTTACTTTGTCTACCAAATACTAGTTCATATGGACAATAATTATGTGTTACTGATTGAATAGGGATTCCGGAGGAGAAGAATAACCCAATCTTCATTCGTTGAATTCAAAATATGAACTGATTTTATTAACAAACGTCTTGTGTACATCAAAGAATTCTTAGACTCTAAGAGGCGACAATTGTTCTTAAAAATGCTTACTCTAATGTTTATATTTCATGCTCAGCGTCGGTTACTTGATACCGCGCCGCTGTTACAATCTTAAGTGTTTTCCACAGAGTGTGGATGCATGTTTTGTTTGGTTTTTGAGCCATACTTGAAATATGAATTTGTATCAGCTATTTTTGTTTTTGGAATTAAGCAATAATTGTCATAGGAATCTTTATGACTTATTTTTCTTGTATGTTTTGTGTATTTCGTTGTTCAATCTGATTTGGTGAAGCCATTTCAGATGAACGCGATGTTTATTCTTAAACATTCTGCCAAAGGGCCGCCAAATGTGACGTTTTGGTTTTTGATTTAAATAGTTAGTTGTCTTATACAAATTAATTTTAATATTGTCATTAGTAAGATAACTCTTGTTAAAGAAGCATGACGAGCTACATGAGAGAAGTTAACCCTAGCAAATCAATGTTATCCTTCTTATAAACTGACTTCCTATTATTTTGTATGATTTACCGAATTTGTTTACTAATATCGCCCGATGCTTAACAATTTTTGTTTCGGGATATCTACCCACTCCTGATGTGTATTACTGTGCTGACTTCTAGCCTTTTTATACGGTGGAGACTTTGGAGACCAACAACTTCTACCTCTCGGCTTTTGCTCCACCGTTTTGACATTTCGCTGATAGCTGACCTTTGAGCGTTTATTCTGTTTAAATGTTGCCCCTTTTTGAACATTTTGCAATATCTGCCTTTTTTGTACTATAGACTCGGACAATTTGTTACCTGAATTTATTATAACACTATTTTTTAAATGATCATTATTTAATTTACCGTTTGCCATCTGAAGATTTTCATTTTGTACTGGCTCTGGGATATATACTTTTTCTTCCCCACATTTTACTTTACCTCCAAAGTGAGGTCCTGCCGGGGGACATAAACTTATTTCTTTTTTACTTTCAAAAATTATTTCTTTTACCTCAGCTTTTATGTTACCTCTAAGGTGAGGTCCTGCCGGGGGAGTCAAGTGCGGATCTTGAGTTTTGTGGTTGAGTTTGTTTTGAAATGTCTTGTATTTATCCTCACTATTACCATTCTTCTTCTTTTCCCAACGCTTTTTTAAACCTGTGACATCTATTGTTGTTGCGACTACAGATTTATTACTTTTTGATTTGTTGCATCCCGAGACGATCCAACCAAATTGAGTATTTTGACCTAGTAGGCCATCAATCTTTGTAACTCCTTCTTTTATGATTTGGGTGTATACGTTTACCCCCATTATTATATCAACCTTACCAGGTTTATTAAAGGTAGGATCAGCCAGTACGTAGGATTGCCATTTTGACATATCCACGCTTACCCTTTTTAATGGAAGAGCTTTTATTAACTTTGGCAATACAATTGCCTCAACCTTAAGAAGTTTATCCCGTGGATTCCGCGTTCTCACATCTATTTTTACCTTATATTTTGATTTTTTGGATTTTATTGATGACACGCCACTTATTTCTGTATATTGTTTAATTTTATGTAAATTTAGTATTTGAGCCGCCTTTTCAGACAAAATGGTACTCTGTGAACCACTATCAATAAGGGCTCTTAGAGTCTTATATCCTCCATTTACATTTTTTACTTGTATTAGAGCTGTAGCCAACAGTGTTGATTGTGCCGTTACACAAGTATTAACTCTCTCCTGTTTTTCTTCAAAATGGAGTAAGGTATGGTGTCCCTTACTACACAATGAACAGACCATTTCATTTGTGCATACTTTATTGCTTGAATGGTTCAAGCATCTTGTGCAAATCTGTACTTTTTTGGCCATTTCATACCTTTCCATAGGCGTCAAACCTTTAAATTTATAGCACTTATACGCCTTATGCCCTGCAACTTTGCAAATCGGACAATTATCTTCGAACACCGAATTCGACGTTTTCTGTAACGGTTTTTTCTCTTCTTTGCTCATGGCACTTAGTGAACAATATCTTTGCTCCAAGTATTCCATGACATCAGATAGCAATTGTATCTGCCTAGATTTTCTAATTTGACTCTCATATAATTGTAGAGTATCTCTGTCAAATTTTCGAAGTATATGTTGAGCGAGTATTACGTCAACTTCATCGGACAAATTTGCTTTAATTTTAATTAAGTGTATTGACTCATTAATTATGTCAATCACTCCTTTTACACTTTTTGCGGATTCATTGTTGATCATCGGTAAATCAACGATCCGATTTAACTGCTCGGAAAATACCCTGCGATTATTTTCATACCGCTTGGTTAACAGTTCCCAAGCGGCACCATAATTGTCAGCTGAACCTGACAATAGATGAGCTACCATGCTCTTAGCTTCCCCTTTTAACGCGGATTTTAAATAATTAAACTTAAGCGCAAGACTTAAATCTTCTCTTTTTTCAATTAATTCTGTAAACAATTCTACAAACAGGTCCCATTCTCTAGCCTCTCCAGAAAATGTGGGTACCTGAATCTTTGGCAACACCGGCAGTTCGCCTCTCACGGTAACATTCTCACTCTTACAATTTTCATTATTGTTCAATTTCATTTCTAGCATTGACAATGAATTTCGGACATCAAATTGTAAATCATCCATAATATTTTTTAATTTTGCATCACTTGTTATTACTTGACATGCCTGTACTTTCTCCCACAAATAGTTAATTTTATTAATATATAATGTCCATGTCCCATTGCCTGTTGACTTCAACTCTACTACCTAAAAATATTCCTGGAGCTGTCGGACTCTATCCATAATTATCTCCTGGTTAACCTTAGAGTTTTCATTACTGGAGGTCGCATTCCCGGGCGACTCTCCTATGCTATCATCAACTATCTCTGACATGTTTGCCTCCGCTTCAACGCACACCGACTTACTAGTGCCTGGTTTTTCTGACTCTCCTATGGCTATAATTTTGGCAACTATCGTTAAAGCTTCTTCATGTATTTTATTTCTGAAATAATCATGCTCGAAATTTGGAGCAGACTGGATCAATTTTTTGTTATTAGGTATCCATTGATTCCTTATCTCTTTTACTTCCTCTACAACTTTGCCAGTTATGCTTCTAGGATCTAGTGCTTCTAACTGCCTTAACCTGGTATGTAACTCTGCCTGCTTCTCCAACACTTTTGCAGCCTTATTAGTGAACATTTTTGTCTTATAGGATAAATGAATGTATATTACTTTTTTTTTTTTACATATATCCCTGCCTAGTTTTGCGTGTGGTTTTCAGGCCACACTCTAATTGAACAGCTTTAATGCCGCACAATTTTACATAGTTTGTTTTATAATTTATATAAAAAAAATATGCATCGCAGTGCATTAAAAAAATTATGCGACGCAGCGCACAGTTTTATTATTAATTTTTGTTGGGCGCTCTTTGTAGCGCTATCGGTTCACTTCAATCTCGGTTGCTGCAACTGCTTTTTTTTTTTTCCCGCATCAGCTGGTCGTCGCCGTTTGGCACGCTGATGCTCCCTCGAAGGCGTAAAAGACGGCCTGCCTTTCACGCTCGTTGTCAGCTGCTGATGTCCAGGGCCTATGGGCTCAGGCGGTACCGGTGCCGGTCAGTGCACCAGATTTCCTTGTTCTTCAGTAGCCTCTTCTTTGCAACTATCCTGTTGCCTTGCAAATGCGTCGTTCATCTGCTTTTTTGTTGCCGACTTGCAACTGCCTCGTTAATCTGCTTCTTGTTGCCAGTCGACTTGTAACCGCCTATAGTGTATATATAGGCGAGGATGATTGGGCTTCGATTACGCCACACACAAAAAAACACTCCGCCGTCGAAATTACTACAGTTGCTCCGCTAGCCAAACTGCCTTTAAATTCGAACGCACGCACTTTTAATTTATTAAGCAATAATATTTTGCTTTTATTTTATACTCTGTCTCTTACCACTGGTGGGGGAAAACAAGAGTTTTTTATTTTGCTACCTTTAGCTGATCTTATCAGAAGAATTCAGACTTTAAGGAGCTGATTCATTCTCTGAGTCTCTTACCACTGGTGGGGGAAAACTACAGAGTTCCTTTTTTTCTCGAAGGACCAAAAATGAAGAGGAGTTCAGCACCGCAAACTAAAACACCATCTTCATCTGTTGAATTCAAAATATGAACTGATTTTATTAACACAAGTATTGAGTTTATATAGGGAATCTTAGGCTCTAGGAGGTAACAATTGTTCTTAAAATATCTTATCCTAATGAGACTCAAAACCCAAGATTTCGGGGGTTGAAAATTATTATTATTTTGGGCACGGCTTCGGCCACTTGATATCCTGCCGTTGTGATCTTTTGGGTTAGTTTAGAATTTCAAGTGTTTTTCTACAATGTGTGTGGCTGATTGTAATTCTAGTCATATGCTAGATTACTTGTTTGTGACAAAAGTACAGTTGTATTATGTTTTCTTTAGTGCATCTGATTTGGTGAAGCCGCTTCAGATGAACACGATGTTTATTCTTAAACATTCTGCAAAGGGCCGCCAAATGTGGTGTTTTGGAGTTTATTTTTATAGTATGTAGTTAGTTTTTGATTTAATCGACCTTTAAATTGTTAAAAAACCATGCTTTGCCTCCGCTCGCCTCTTCTTAAGCTCGTTCGGACTCCGCTCGCCTCTCCGATCTGCTCCTGCGGCCACCTGGCACTATCCTTTTCGTCTCTGCAACTATGTTGTGGCTCTGCTGTTAACATGCTGCCTCTTTGCAACTATTTCATTGCTCTTCTGCTGTCCTTTGTTGCCTAATTGCAACTGTTTCATTGCTCTGCTGCTGATCTTTGTTGCCTACTTGCAACTACATACAGCGTTTGCAACGATATAAGTGTACATACACACTCAATATTTTTATTATACTTTCGATATTACGGCTTCGAAAACGCCAAACTCCAAAAAAAACACCGACTGCCGAAATTACTACAGTTGCTCCACTAGCCAAACTGTCTTTAAGATCGGTTAAAAACTCTCCCGCCGCCGAAGATACTACAGTTGCTCCACTAGCCAAACTGCCTTTAAATTCAGACGCACGCATTTTTTATTTATTAAGCAATAATATTTTGCTTTAATTTTATACTCTGTCTCTTACCACTGGTGGGGGAAAACAAGAGTTATTTATTTTGCTACCTTTAGCTGGTCTAAGCATTTACACTTGCATTAGATCTCAAACTCTTAAGGAGCTGATTGAACCTCTGAGTCTCTTACCACTGGTGGGGGAAAACTACAGAGTTCTTTCTTTTGCTACCTTTAGCTGGTCTTAGCATTTACACTTGCATAAGATCTCAAACTCTTAAGGAGCTGATTCACTCTCTGAGTCTCTTACCACTGGTGGGGGAAAACTACAGAGTTCCTTTTTTCTCGAAGGACCAAAATGAATAGGGATTCCGGAGGAGAAGAATAACCCAATCTTCATTCGTTGAATTCAAAATATGAACTGATTTTATTAACAAACGTCTTGTGTACATCAAAGAATTCTTAGACTCTAAGAGGCGACAATTGTTCTTAAAAATGCTTACTCTAATGTTTATATTTCATGCTCAGCGTCGGTTACTTGATACCGCGCCGCTGTTACAATCTTAAGTGTTTTCCACAGAGTGTGGATGCATGTTTTGTTTGGTTTTTGAGCCATACTTGAAATATGAATTTGTATCAGCTATTTTTGTTTTTGGAATTAAGCAATAATTGTCATAGGAATCTTTATGACTTATTTTTCTTGTATGTTTTGTGTATTTCGTTGTTCAATCTGATTTGGTGAAGCCATTTCAGATGAACGCGATGTTTATTCTTAAACACTGATGGTGTTGTGTTAAAACAATACACGAAATACTGTAACCATATGTCCCAATCAGTTTTATCTACTGAAACATATGAACGAATGTACTCGTTGAAGGTCCTATGACTTCTTTCAACAGTACCTAATGTCTGGTGATGGTGTGCAGTAGACGTAATATTGTCTATTTTTAAATATTTGCACAAGTCATTTATTATTGAATTTTTGTATTCTGTTCCCATGTCCGTAATGAACTTCTTCATTGAACCGTACTTCAAATTAAGAGATCCGAATATGGCTTTTGCTACTGTTGTTGCACTTTTGTTTGCAACAGGAATCGCTACTAAATACTTTGTCAGCTCACATATTAATGTGATTGCGTATTCATTCCCATTTTCAGAACGTTGTAGTGGACCTATTGTGTCATCACTCTGTCAAAAGCATTGTGGAGTGTCGTTCATAATCATAGGTGATCTCGTATGTTTCGTCCTTTTCGACGTCAGGCATTTTAAACATTTATTAATGTACTTTTTTACATATTTAGTCATGTTTTTCCAATAACATCGTCTCTTTATTTTTGCAATTGTTTTATTTATGCCTCCTTGAATTGGATCGTCATGGAATGTAGACAATATCGCTTCTTTTTCTTCATCGTTTTGGATGAGGGTCACCGGCATGAGTAGCGCTACTTATAAAAATTTTAAAATTTTATTGCCCATATTTTTGACAGATTCTATTGAAATAGTTTCAAAGATCTTTTCGCTCGGTGCCACTTTGACTTTGCTGATACTTAGTAAACTGACCTAAGTAAGATTTTTCAAGACTTTGCCTTGGCAATAGTTCTTGTTTATTTTCTGCACAGAAATTGTTTTGTCTAGTGACTTTCAGGACTTTTTTGTTCATGTCAATTTGATCGGATATTGTTATCCTTGATAGGGCGGTTGCCACAAAGTTGTCTTTACCTCTCAGATACTCTACCGTAAAATCATACTCTTCTAATTCGAGTCGCATGCGTGTTAATTTAGACCTAGGATTAACCATAGAAAATAAATATGTTAAAGGTCTGTGATCAGTTTTAACTGTAAAGTGTTTGCCATAAAACTATGGTCGAAAATGTGTTATTGTTCAATGTAATGCTGCTAATTCTTTCTCTGTAGTATTCTTATTGCTTTCACCTTTAGTGAATTCTCGTGATGCATATGCAACTGGGAGTTGGAGTCCATATTGTAAAACTTCTCCACATGCGTGTTCGCTTGCATCCATGATTATGCAAAATTCTTTGCTAAAATATGGGTACTGTAATAAATTTTGTTCAACAAATTTCTTTTTCAGATATTGGAATACTTTTTCACACTCTGTTGTCCATTCAAATGGGACATTCTTTTTACATAATCTCGCAATGTGCCGTGAATATTCGGCGAAGTTTTTTATAAAACGTCTATAATAATTTCAAAATGCAACGAATCTTCTAGCGCTGTCTGCGTCCGTAGGGACTGGATAATTAATGATGTCAAATTTTTTGTCATCTGGTAAGATTCCTTTATCTGTGCACCTGTGAACATTTTTCTGGATGTGATTTGAGATTTTTTTTTCGAAGGCTCAATGCCTGAGAATGCTATTGTCATCATTCTCTGAAACGAATTAGGCGCTATTTTTAACCCAAATGGTAATCGCGTGAAGCGATATGAACCATTGAAAAAATACGTAATATTTCTTGAGTTTTCCTAAAGTTCAATTTGGTGGAAACCTGACATTAAGTCAAAGCATGAAAAATATTTAGTTTGACCCAATCGATCAAGAATATCATCAATTCTGGGGAGTGGGAATTTATCTGACAGCAATTTCTTATTTATTTGGCGATAGTCAATTACTAATCGCCATTTTTTTCTCTTTAGAGCCCGGACTAATAAAAGTGGGCCATATATGGTCATACAGACGGTTCAACAATATTTTGTTCAATTAACTTTCCAACTTGACGCTGGATTTCCTCTATTTGGCTATGCGGACATCGATAATTTTTTACATACTGGCTAATCATCATTAAGTCTCAAAATTTGCTTATAAAAATTATTTTTTTTGATTGGTTCGGTTTCAAGTCCGAACACATCGCTATAATGGGTGCATATTTCTTCAAGTTGTTTTTTAAACAATGGTTGAAAATTTTTCTTTAATTTATTAATTATAGACTCTTTAATATTTTCTTTTGGGTTTTGAATCACCTCGTAGCTCGAAAGTGATTCGAATTTTAAGTTATCGATGCCTACCATATGGCATGTATCTGTTGTATTTAAGAATCGGACAATGGCATTTTGGGCTGTTGCAATCGTGTTTGCGACATAAACACGCGATTTAATTTCCTTATTGGGAATTAAAATGTTCTCTTCTGCTGAAGGCAACTCTATTTTGCGTATCTCTTGGGATCTTGCTGGTGGAAGTGTTGAATTAGTACCAGAACTAAATGTTATTGGAACTAATTATTAACCAATCTTCGGAACTATTGTAATATTATTGGCAATCAAATCTTTTTATGAAATCTAATACTATTATTCCATCGCAGGGGATTTCGAAATCTGCATGAAGTATATGAAATTTATATGGAATAATGTATTTGTCTGGTTGGAGTTCAATTGAGGCTAATCCTTGGATTTTATTACTCCTTCTCCTAAGCCTCGAATATCTATATTTTTTTTTAGTTTGTATTATATTTAGATAACAATATGAAATATAATGTCTGTTGTGGAATTGGCCGTGGTTTTTTATTATTATATATTTTTTTAGAGAGCTTTATTGTTTTATTCTTTTAGGCACGTTTTTCTTCGCCATCGTTTTTATACAGAGAGTGACCATCTCTTTTTACAACAAAAATGATAATTGACTTATATACTAGATTCATGAACAGAAATGGTATTTTTCGGTAATATAGCTTAAATATAAATAAAGGGATATTTTCTGCGACATATTTCCGCCCCCTAGTGTTGAACCAAGTCTTCAGCACGATCCTTTATGTCGCGGGATTCCAGTCCTAATCTGCATAGGTTTCTTACTGGCCGACGATAAGTGTTTTTTGTTGTTTTTATGTCTGCTACTCTCACAATTCCATCTTCTCCTGGGTGTGTTTTGAGTACTATTCCAATTGGCCATTCACCTCTTGGTGTCATGCATTTCACTACGACGAGTTCACCCTCTTTCAGGTTGTCGCAATTCTTTTCCCATTTCGATCTGTTAACTAAACTTGGGATATATTCCTTAATGAATCGTCTCCAGAATGCTTCCACTAACATTTGCGTCATCCTCCATGTCTTCTTTTCACTGGATCCGTTAATTTTGCATGGTGCTTCAATAGATCCACTTTGTTGTATGATTATATCATTGGGGCATAATCCTAAGCCGTCATCTGGATCATCCGATTCGAGAATATATGGTCGACTATTTACCAAATGCTCCGCTTCACAAAAAAGAGTTTGCAGCACTTCGTCAGTTGGATTACTTTCGACGGATAGTACGGCCTCTAGTGTTCTTTTAAAGCATCCAATTAGCCTTTCCCAGCAACCTCCAAAATTTGGTGAGTTCGCTGGTATAAATTTCCATTCGATTCCCCTTTGTGTTAGTTCTCCGCGAGCTGCTTGCATATCTATTTCCTCTAGAGCTTCTGTTAGTTCTCTTGAAGCGCCTCTAAGATTAGTACCATTATCGGACCATAGTGTTTTAATTTCGCCTCGCCTTGCCATCATTCGACGGATTGCCAAAATGCACGAGTCTGTAGTCAGAGAGTGTGCGATTTCCACATGTATTGCTCTAGATGTTAAGCATGTAAAGAGAACGCCATATCGCTTTCGCAGACATTTATTGTATCTGCCGCTGGAGCCCCGACCATCTTTCGTATAGAACGGGCCGAAATAATCCATGCCAACGGATGTGAATGGTTTTTGAAATGTAGAGAACCTCTCCTTGGGTAATATACCCATTTGCGCTTTAACCGGTTTGGCTTTGCGTCGTCTACACCACATACATTCGTTGATAATTCTTTTGATCTTGGTATTCATCTTCGGCATCCAGTATTGCGACTTGAACTTATGTACGACGACTTGTATTCCGGTATGATGCACTTCGTTGTGAAAATGTTGTACCATCAACTTTGTGAATACTTGATCTCCATCCAACACAATAGGACTTGTCGCGACGACGCCTTCTGCACGTATTATTCGGCTGTTTATGCGTAGAATTTCATCTTCACTTATAGAAAGACAACATTTAGTGAGGCGTAAACCCCCTGTGATCTTGCCAGTTTTAGCATAAGTTATGTCATTGTGAAAACATTCCGCTTGGACATGGAGATACCATTTTGATAGAGACCAATTATATTCCTCCACGACGATATCGCCCCGACGGAGTTCCATCTTACAACGTTTCGCTTTTACATTTTCTATAAATCTTTTGACCCATGCTGTGGCTCTTACCAGTTTTGTGAACTTCGAAATTCTATTTTCCAGTATTTTAAATGGGTGGTCATCTTGGTGAACTAGCATCATAAGCCCTGGTTCGGTTGGTGCCTTTAATTTTGGCTGTGGCCACATCTTTTTATCCAGACCAAGAAAGGCTGGACCTTGTTGCCATCTGTCTGTGGCAACTTTAATTGGCGAATCTCTTGTTATGATGTCAGCAATGTTTTCCATGGTTGGAACCCAGTTCCATTCTGCCCTCTTGGACTTTTCGCATATTTCGCTTATTCTGTTGGCTACGAAAACTTGCAGCCTTTCGTTACTGTTTATCCATGAAATCACTGTTTGGGAGTCTGTCCAGAAAAACCTTTCTTCAAATTTTAGATGCATTTCGTTTTCAATAGTTTCCGCCAGTCTACATCCCATCACAGCTGCCAATGTTTCAAGTTTTGGAATGGTAACATGTTTCAAAGGTGAAACTCGAGCCCGAGATGCTATAAGCATGACGTCATATTTTGTTGCAGTTTCTGCACCCTTGTAACTTAGTCGAATATATGCTGCTGCAGCGTATGCTTTACTGCTAGCGTCGCAAAAAACGTGTAGTTCGACTTTCGTAGCAATAGATAAATGTTGGAAGTAACATCTTGGTATACTAACATCATGTAGTCTTTTCAGATCGTTTAACCACTCTTGCCACTTTTTGACAGGGTCGCCTTTAATCACATCATCCCATCCAATGCCAAGTTCCCAAATACTACGCATCAAGATCCGACCTTTTATTGTTACTGGAGTCACCATTCCCAAGGGATCATATATTGAGTTGACTGCTGCAAGCACCTTTCTTTTTGTAGGCATCCTTGTTCCATTCAGTATATCCTCGCTTATGCTGTGCATTGTAGTTGTTGAGAAAATAAATATGTCTTTTTGTGCGTCCCAAATCATGCCGAGAACCTTTTGAGATATGTCTCCTTTTTCGCCCAATCGAATCCGTGTTAACGGACCACGTAGATCTTCGGGTATTCCCTGTAAGACATCATGATTATTACAAATAAAATTTCGAATTTGAAAATGTCCCGCTGCGTGTATTTTAATTACTGCATGAATTATCTCAACAGCTTCGCGAACTGTTGCTTTTGAATCCAGATAGTCGTCGACGTAATGGTTTTCAATGATGGCTTGAGCTGCTTCTGGTGCCTCACTTTTATGTATCGCTGCATTGTGGTTTTTTACAAATTGTGCTATAAATGGTGAGGAGGTTGCTCCGAATATCATTGACGTCATCTGATAGACTGTTGGTGGTATTTGGGTATTCATATTTCTCCATAAAAAACATTGTGAGACTGCATCTTCTTTGGCGATTTTTACCTGGTTGAACATTTCTTTAATATCTGCAGCAAAGGCTATTGTGTTTAATCTAAATCTTATTAGCACGCCTACGATTGATGAAAGCCAATCCGGCCCAGTTAGTAGATTTTCGTTTAAGGAAGTGCCATTACAAATAGCTGCTGCGTCGAACACTACTCGAACTTTTTCCGGTTTCTTGGGATTAATTACTGCAAAATGTGGCAGGAACCACAGTTTTGGGGATTTAACCAAGTTGACATTAGTGACTATTTTTGCATAACCATTCTTGAGTAGCTTCTCCACTTCCTTTTGGTATGCTCGCGCTAGTTCGCTGTTTCTGTTCAGCTTTCTTTCTAGACATTTTAGTCTTTGTTCTGCCATTTGGCGACTATCAGGAAGTTCCACCATGTCGCTTTTCCAGGGTAAGTTTACCTGATATTGTCCATTTACTCTTATTATTGATGAGGATATCTTGCTAATAGCCAATTTTTCTTCTGTTGATTTAGTTTTGTCCGTTGCTGGTTTACATACACCAAATCCTTCTATGCTAAATTGGTTTTTAAGCATATCGCCCAGATGTTCATCCTCGATGTGGCAGCATACAAAGTCTGCTTCTCTTACTTTTGCTTTTATCGGACCGTGTATGACCCATCCGAGCTTGGTTTTTGCCATAATCGGACCCTTTGGATCTACATTTAGTATGGTTTGAGTTGTAAGGAGTGTTGCATGTCGTTGTCCAATGAGGAGATGAGGCTGAAGATTCCGAATCGAGTTCAATTTTGCCATTTTTGTATATGGAAATTCTTTCTGTATAGCTTTGTAATCGATTCGTTGAGTTGGTAAATTCAAATCCTTGATAAGACGTACATTTTGAAGCTTCTGAATTTTGCTATCGCCAGTAATAGCAATATCTGCGATTTCTGAAGTTTCATCATATCTAGAGATTCCTTCAGTCCATCCAAAGCAATACGGTTCAGGTTTCCCAATTATTCCGACCTCACGTGCTACATTAATATCCAACATTGTTGTTGTGCTCCCATCGTCGAGAAAAGCCAGAATTTCTTTTTCACCAGTTGGACCACGTAATATAACTGGTAACATTTTAAGAATTGCTGCTTCTTGAACTTCTTGAATGCATCCGCTAATAGCTTGCGGCAAGGATTGTAAATGAGGCTGTTTTGCCTTATGTAGTAAGCGATGATAATATCGTTCACAGTTGTCGATCTTGCATTGCTCACGATTATTGCATTGTCCCTTATGAAATTTTAGGCATGTGAAGCAGGCGTTACTTGTGCTTGCGTAATCCCACCGTTTCTTCACTTCTGCTTTTCTGAATTTACTACATTTATCAAGGGAATGCTTGTCCTCATCACAAATAAAACACTTGCTGGTTGAGCGAGTTTGTGTAACCTTTTGTGATTGAATTTGTATTCCGAATTTCTTTTGTGCTTCATTATCTACGTTATTGATTGTAATTATCTTCTTATAGAAACATATATCATGATACAATCTCGACTGCTCCTGCGTCCATTCAGCAAATATTTCAAAATTACATTCTGCAGCTCTTAATTTTCGAGCGGTTAAAAATGATCCCCATTCTCGAAGAAAACTTTCATCTAGCCGCTCAATTAGGGTTGCAAGCAACTTTTGTGTATCGATGAACTTGCATTGTACAAACTCCAGCGCTGAATTGATATTTTGAACAGAGCAGTTGAACTCGTGAAAATCTCCAATTTCCTTTACATATCTTATTTCCTGTGCTTTTGCCATCAGTTCGAACGCCACATTTTCTGGAGCTCCGTATATGTTCCGTATAGGCTCCTTGGCCGACATCAACAAAATGTCAACCTTCTTACGCGCTGCTCCTTTCAGTGACTTATCGAGACGATATACATCCTCTACTCCAGAATACTGACACTCGCTCCCCGATTTTATGAACTGCGTCTTAAAATGTCGCCAAGCCAAATGAGAGGAACCGTCAAATTCCAGATTTTTATTGCCTAAGCTTTGTCTGGCTAACATGGTGATTACAGTGCTTTGTATGTTGTTGTCGCCGTTGGAGATCGATAGCGATTCATTTATCGGGTGGTCTCCATCAGACATGACAGATTTTTGGGAGGAGGTAGACGAACGAATCAGTGCTACAGTAGTGTTCAAAGTATGTTTTTTGCTCACCAAAGCTTCCGCGCGTGCATTCAGAACTTTCACCTCTAATGACAGCTGTTGTATTTCATATTCATGCTCTTCGATGACGTCAGCAGAAGCGCCCCCAGTTTGGGCTTTGCTTAGCTGTCTTTTTACACCAAGCATCAATATTTCCTTTTTTGAGATTTCGTCTTGAAGTTCCACGTTTTCTACATCGATGGCTTCTATTCCCCTTAGTACTTCCAACTGGTTCATGTTTTCGAACTGGTTCTCGGACTGGTTCGCGTTTGATGCTTGTATGACGTTCCCGCTTGATTTGCCAGAAGTTTCGTACGAAATGGCGTCATAAATTTTTGATGCCATCTCGGTACAGTCTATCCCTTCTTGCGGCGAAATTTCTAGGAATTGGCATACTCGTTGCAAAGCGTTTGCGCCCAGCTCTTTCGAGATGCAGTCGATGTGTTCCAGCCTCTTTTTGGAATCGTAAGGTAAACCCTTGAATTTTCGTAGTTCGCGCTTCACGAAATTATCTCCAACAAATTTTGTATATATGGCGAAATGAACGTCGCGCAATTCTTGCGACTTCAACGCCTCCAATTTCTTTTCTACCACTTTTGGCCAACTCCACATTTTTATTAACTATTGTGGACTGTATTATGCGCGTTAATGATCCGGCTCGAAGGACCAATTTTTATGTTGTGGAATTGGCCGTGGTTTTTTATTATTATATATTTTTTTAGAGAGCTTTATTGTTTTATTCTTTTAGGCACGTTTTTCTTCGCCATCGTTTTTATACAGAGAGTGACCATCTCTTTTTACAACAAAAATGATAATTGACTTATATACTAGATTCATGAACAGAAATGGTATTTTTCGGTAATATAGCTTAAATATAAATAAAGGGATATTTTCTGCGACAATGTCTAATATAGTTTAGAGCGTACTAGCTGCCATGGCCTTCGACGACTATTTTTTTTTTTTTTTTTTTTTTTAGTTTCTGTTTGCTAGCCTATTTTAAATTTGGTTTATATTTCTAGCTTGTTTTACAAATTTGTAAATGATATTAATGTTGCTTTCGTTGACTGTTTTTAGGAAGTTTGTTGGTTGTTGTTGATTAAATATCATTCTTCTGATTCTTGCCAAGTCTTGGCATTGGTCTAAGATGTGTCTGGTGGTGAGTCTATCACCGCAAGTGCATCGTTTGGGAGGTTTGTTGGAAAGCAGATGTTCGTGAGTCATTGCGGTGTGTCCGATTCGGAGGCGTATGAAGGACAACCATCTATGTTTGGTCGTGTTCGCTGGATATATAGCTGCTAATCCTGTCGCGTTGAAGTGTGTATATTTGTGGTCAAAGGTTGTCCAGTCTGCATCTTTTTTATTTTTTATATGTTGCGATATGTACTGCTTGTAGTCTTTTTCAGCGGGGGGTGTGCATAAAAAGTGTGGGGATCGAGTTGCTGCATCTGCTGCTGCGTCAGCGTTTTCGTTTCCTATTATTCCCTGATGGCTGGGGACCCAAAAATGGATAATCTTTTTCTTGGTGCAAATACTCCTAATTTCTTTTATAAAGTGGTTATGGCAGTTTAGATTTTTTACTGCAGAAATCGCGGATAGGCTGTCGGAGAAAATGAAGAATTTCCCTTGATTGTTTAGGGCGAATATACAAGCATTAAGGATAGCTAGGGCCTCGGCGGTGAATATGGTATAGTATTCGGGCAGTAAACCTCCTGAGATTAGGGATTTTTTTTGTCGACTACGGCAAAAGCAGTCCCGGCTACGGATTTGGTGGCATCCGTAAACAACCAGGTTCAGTCGCTTAGTTTCTCGGTTTCTTCCAGGAATAGTTTTCTGTATATAACGCTTTGTGTAATTTCTTTTTTATGCGTTTGCAGCGCTAGATTAATGGACGTATTCTGAAGTTACCATGGCGGAGCATGGGCTTTTCTGTTTTAGTAAATCGGTAGTTCAATTTTTATTTCTTTTAGTATAATGGCGCACCGACGCACAGTTGGGCCTCTGCTCGGATAGCGTTGCAAAAATACGTTTTTTCATGATTGCGTTTGGCAAAAATTATATATGCAATCGATAGGAAATACTTCAGAGATTATGAATCCGAAAAATTTTTTAAATCGGTTGAGATTTATGGGTGCTAGAGGCGCCCAAAGTTGAGACATTTTTAGTGAAAAGGAAAAAATGCTAATTTTTAAAAAAAATCGCAACTTTAAAACTGAATATTGGGCGATTTCAACAATCGATCTTGGATTTTTTGGTTTTATCTGAAAAGTATGTTCTTTATTAATAGCATGTTTCATAAATTTTAATAATTACTTAAATAGTTATTGAACTAGAAGCGTTTAAAAAATGTACTAAATATAGGCATTTTTTGAACTTTGATGGAATAAAACTAGCAAGACTCAACGAGTATCAATACCGGACTACATACACTAGGTAGGTGAAATATTTACCTATCAGATGTATATAGTCCCAATATGCGGAGACCTGCGACAGCGATGCGTAAGCCATAAAACTAAGGCAACCTCGCCTAAAAAATGCGCTGCAGGTTTAAGGAAGAAGAAGAGCGCATGCGTATTGGCCTGTAGCTTCTTTGTATTTAAATGATAACATTGCGTAATGCTGTTTTGCAAATACTACCTTACATATATGCCTTTCTACAATGATAAATTGCTAATTACCTGCTTTGGAAAAAATGACAAGACTTATTATTGACAAGACTTGTTATTTAAGTTGATGAAAAGTTTGTCCTATTTGTGGGTTGGTCGTTTTTATTTCCGTTTACCTAATTGGATGTAAATATTAAGTTGTTTACCTAATTAATACAAAAAGGGTAATACCGAAACACGAATGATGGAAATCTTTCAAGGAGATTTTTTGAAAATGATGAAGTGACATCTTTTATAACAGGGGTTAGTCAAGAGATCATTAAACGGTTGGCTGTTATCTTAAATGTTATAAATTGCAAGGAAATGGTAAATGGTGAAAAATTTGCCGAATATACTTCAAAGACTGCTCATCTTTTGACTGAATTGTATCCGCAAAAAAAACTTTCCCCAACGGTACATAGGATTTTGGCTCACGGAAAGGATTTAATAGAATATCAGTGTTTACCACTTGGAGAGCTATCCGAAGAAGCACAGGAATGTAAAAACAAGGACTACAAAAGGTTCAGATACACTAATACATTAAAAACTTATCGTGTTAGACAAAATGAAGACCTTTTTAACATGCTAGCAGCCTCTTCGGACCCACTTATTGCATCACTGAGACACGTGCGATCACGAAAGGATTTGGAAAATAGCAACTATAGTCCCGAAATGTTGAGTTTATTAGATACTGATGTAAATATTGAAAAGTATTTTGAAGAAAATCAGAAATCAATAGCAAATTTTCAAAATTAACCTAAAAAAAAATTACAAAAAAATTTTTTTTTTTTTTTTGTAATTATGTTAAAAAATCAAATTAAAACATTAAAAAATGTTACATAGTCGTCTAAAACAATGAAAAATTCCATTTGTGATTGAAAAAAATCGGGTTTCGATCCATTTTTAAAGGAAAAACATACTTGGAAATATTTTCTGACTTTGACCTTGAATATTACAGCACCACGAACACCCAGCACTTTTGACAAACATTCATTTTGAAGCTTAAGGTATTCTTTATCATATGCTTTTTAAATTTTTGAAATCGAATTATTGGTTTAAACGCTATGATTTTTGCAATGCTAAATGCCAGAAGGCCCCACTGTGCGACGTATGGTGGATAGGACTTTGTATTTCCTTTTGGCCTTGCTTGCGTTTACCCAATTTTTGTTTAGCAGTACGTTTGATGTTGTGCATAGTTTTGGAATAAGTTTTGCGGTGGTTTCGTACAATCTGTCTTTTATCGATGGAAGTCCTGCCTCCGCTAGGATACATTTGATCGGCGATGTAGGAAATGCATTAATACTTCGTCGGACAGCGCAATGGTAAGGAACTTGCACTTGTCTTAAGTTCGAGTTCGCACTCCATCCATAGATTGGAAGACCGTAATCCAACTTGGAGGGATTTATTGCTCTGGTAATATTAATTAGGACGTTTAAGTGTATGTAGGAGAATTTTGAACAAAGAAATTTAATTATGTTTAGTCTAGCTTCTAAATTATTTCTTAAAGCTGTACAGTGTTGCCTAAACTTAAATTTCCTATCAAATATTATTCCAAGTATTCTTAATTTTTCTATTTTCTATTTTCTTCTATATTTATATTATTAAACGATAAGTTGTGAGCTGGGCAGTGATGTTTACGACAAATGTGAAGTACTTTGCATTTTTCTATTGACAGCAAGGCACCTGAAGAGTTCCCCCAGTTCTTGATATCTTGTAGGACTTTTAGAAATGTGTTTGTTACAGTGTTAGCGTCTTTTAGTTTCGTGTAGATCATTGCATCGTCTATAATTTTATTTGTATGGATGTCATGAAAGACATCAGAATTTTCTTTTATAATTAAAGTATCTGCACCTGTATCAATCAGAAATGTTAAATTTTTATTTGTTGCAAAGTTTTTGAATGATATTGTGACTCAAGTTAACCGTATATATTTTGTTATTTAACTGAGTATCTGGAGGTGTCTGGGAGTTTCCCGAAGTAGTATCTTGTGCTATCCTAATGTTAGAGTTGTAACCTCCATTTTGGCGATTGTAGTTATAGGTATTATTCTGGCCATTATTGCGAATGTAATTATAATTGTTATATTAAACGCGACCATTTCGTCTGCCGCGGTAATTATTTCTATTATTACCACGGCCTCTCTGGGCAAACAACACTGACATTTCGGTACTACATTGTAAGTACTTTGTGACGGCTTCATTTATTGTTTTGAAGTTTCCAGCCTCAAGGATAGTTTTTATTTGTGACCATTGTGTCTATGTCTTGTTCGTTTACCGTTTCCTGGTCTTCCCTTGGATTTCTTATTAGGGGTGTATTCAGGATTGTCGGTATTATTATATCCAATTGATACTTTGTTTTGATTGTTATTAGGTTTGAACGTAACTTGATCAATAATTTTGATATTCTCGACCAGTTCGTTTTATCTATTTTTTCCTTATTAACATGCACAAGTTGTTTTGCTTCATTAAAAGATTCAACCAGAAGTTTTGCATGTTTTTTCAAAGTATCATTTTGGATTTTTCATTTTTGGCTTATGCATTTATAAGATTTGCTAAAAGATTCCATAATTTCACGGAGTTTGAGAATTAATTCTTCTATACCCATTCTTAAGGAATATTTATTAAGTACCTAATATTTAACTTTTGATCATAGTCTCATGATATATCTACATATGTGGGAAATGAAGTGTCAGGCGGGCATAATCATGGCAATCGTGTAGTACCTAGTGAGAGAGACAGAACGACACGCAGCGGCCGTACCTATCTGGTCGACTCACTCATTAAAAAATAAAGCAGAAGCGTCGATCCAAAAGCACTCGCAATCATACACTCGCCTTGATCACATCGAATACCCCAATTTATCACTAAGGCCATTATAATAATAAATAAATATATGTATTCTTAACACAAAGAAACATTGTTAATAAAATAAGACTAAATAAGGAAAATACATCCTTAAATAATATTGAGATAAATAACCGGAATAAATCCAATTCTACATCTTTATCATTATGCAGGTGCAAAAGTATGTTTTTGTAAAAGCGAATTTGTTGTATTATTTATATATATTTTTTTTATTTAGTATTTATTTTTATTGTGCTTTACTGTTCTATTTCTATTATTTCTGCTATATATATCAATGCGTATGAGTCCTTGAAAAGTTCGTGGACCCATCCAGGCATTTCTTTTCTTAAAGGAGTCTTAGCTAACAATCTACTATAAGCTATCTTTATGGATTTTTACATAAGATCTACAATATTTTTTTTAAATTTGAAGTTGTTGGCTATCCAATACCTTATTTCCTTGTATTTGTAACTTGTTTCATCTGAGTGTATCAGGAAATCAAGGAAAGGTAAATATTTTTGCAGTTTTTGCGTTTCAATTTCATGCATATTTACACTAACTGGCTAATCCTATTAAACTGATTATGAATCCATTAGGTAGAAACGCAGTGTGCCTGCTGCGTTTGAAAAACAGCATACATATGGTACCGTGAGAATGAAACTCATCTGTACCCTAGTGCCTCCTTGAACTGGGAACTTTTCGCCCGTTATGTCAAGGTAAGCTAAACTAATTTGTACCAAGTTTATGGAGCGTTGAAACGAGTTACTTCCCTCTCTCCTAAAAACCTCAAATAATACCTGTCAACATTGGTTTTTTTTTTTTTATATATATATTTAATATTTGGTTGAAAATTTTCTTGATTTATAGTTGCTTGTGTGCATTAGATCTTATCTTGATCATTCAATCAGAAAAATTGAGTGTAAAAAAAAAAAAAAAAAAAAAAAAAAAAAGACCGCGTTTGCAAAAATTTGTGTAGGCCTCTCAGTCACCTCAGAGACGCCTATTTACAATCATAATGCTATTAGATTGCTCTAATAGCAATAAATACTAAGTTGCAACAGCAGCCATGTCCCCCAATTCGGGCCCAAGCTCTCTCGATCCCAACCGGCAACAGCTACAAGAACTAATTGTACAACAACAACGTGAGCGTCGACTCTCGGTCCAACGCAACAACGCGTACTTTTCGGTGTGTCGCCGACCCCACTGAATGCTAACGTAAGCAATAACACCGAAAGTGCCAGCCACTCAGCAATCAACAGCGACTTACCGTGGAGAGAGCAGTGTGCTTCTCCAGCAATATCGATAACTGGGTCACCAGTTGCACCGACCAGCACCGTCAGCTCGTTGACAGCAACAACTGCAACGTCTGCCGAAGTATTGACCTGCCTCAAGCCGTCAACGACAAGTCGCCCAATGGATAGATATATTAAAATAACTAAGCGGAAGCTAAGCCCGCAAAAGAAAAAAATGGCAATACGCCGAAAATAACAAATGAACGAGTAGCACCCCTTAGCTGGAATCGTTTTAAAATTCTTGCCGATCAGCAAGATGATCAAGCCGGCGCTGTAGATAAAGTTAAATCGGCTAGACCACCCCCTTTATACATCCGTGGAGCCAACTGCAGCGCCCTGATTTCGAAGCTAGTAGAAACAGTAAGGGCAAATAACTTTGTTGTAACCCCTCTCAATAGGGGTAACATTAAAGAAATTAAATGTCAAACCCAAACTGAGGACAATTTCCGCATCATCGAAAAGTACCTCCGTAATGCTAACATCAACTTCTATACCTACCAACTAAAAAGCAGTAAAGGGCTCCAGGTTGTGTTGAAGGGGATTGAGCCATCGGTCCCTACTCAAGAAATAGCAGACGCGTTGGTCGAAAAAGGGTTTGCGGTCAAATCCGTTGTCAACATCATCAACAGGAACAAAGTCGCACAGCCGCTCTTTAAAATCGAGCTCCAACCAGATGCAAAGCGGTCGAAGCCAAATGAAGTGCACCCAATCTAAAACCTACAGCTCCTATTGCACAGAAGAATCACCGTAGAGGAGCCCCATAAGAGACACCAACCACGGCAGTGTAAAAACTGTCAGGAATACAACCACACCTCTAACAACTGCAATCTCAGGTCAGTGTGTGTTGGCTGTGGCGAACATCATAAAGATGGCATTTGCACCAAGGACAGAAACAATGTCGCACTAAGACTATGCAGTAACTGTGGAGGGAACCACACGGCCAACTACAGAGGATGTCCTGTCTTCTAGGATCTTAAATCTCACCTAAACGGGCGAAAATTCCCAGCTGGACCAAAAATCACCGTCAACGCCTCCAAGACTACACCGGAGGTATTCTTCGCCAAGGCTGTTAGATCATCTAACATGCCTGCTACATACAGTCTTAGTGTATCCATCGCTAGTGGGCTCCGAACTGGACAGACGGAGCCTGCAAAAGAGACCCCGTCACTCCACCATCTACAGAATCCGCAACCTAGTGCACCAGAGCTTGACCAGCAAACTCCAAGTGGTTTGGAGGACCTATTGATGTCACTCAATCAAAACATGACCACTTTTATGACGTTCATGCAAAACTGTATGGACGAACTGATGCGGAATCAAAACCTGCTTATCCAGAAGCTTGTCGAGAATAAATAATGGCTTCCCTACGTCTAAGTCTTTGGAATGCTAACGGCATTTCCAAGCACAAAAATGAACTGCAACTATTCCTAGACTCAAGTGAAATCGACGTTTTGCTGATTTCGGAAACACATTTAACATCAAAAAATAATTTTCAAATACCAAAATATACCTTCTATGCAACAAACCATCCAGACGGAAAAGCTCATGGCGGGACTGGTATCCTAATCAAAAACCGTATAAAACACTCGTTCCTCAACAGATTTGAAACACAGCACCTACAAGCAACTGCTATAACCGTCCAAACCAGCTGCGGCAACACTACATTGGTTGCCCTGTACTGCCCACCACGCTTCTCAATCTCTGAAAAGGAATTACCGATTTCTTTAACACACTCGGAGATCGCTTCATTGCAGCAGGGGACTATAACGCCAAACATACGCACAATAGTCAACGCTCTCAATAAGATGGATTGCGTCTCACCGGGTAGGCCTACTTATTGGCCCACAGATCCACAGAAAGTGCCTGACTTGATTGAATTCGCAGTAACCAAGAGGATTCCACGAAATCGGATCACAGCGGATACACTGCTAGATTTAACTTCCGAACACTCTCCAGTACTATTCACACTATTAACAAGACCTCAAGTACTTGATCGCCCATATAGGCTTACAAACAACAAAACAAATTGGCTTAAATTTAAAATGTACATGAGTGCCCACATTGACTGTTCGCCGAAACTGGATGCTGCAGAGGACATTGATATGTGCGTCTCTGCACTTGAGTCTATGATGGGAGCTGCAGCAAAAGTATCTACTCCACCTGCCTCTTCTTACAGGCCTACGAACCGGCGGATAGAACAATTAGTAACGGAAAAACGACGTCTAAGAAGAGAATGTCAGATTACTCGATCACCAGCAGCAAAACTTCGCCTAAGGCATGCTAATCGCAACCTCTCCAAGGCGTTAAGACAAGAGGAAAGCTGGGCTCAAAGGAAATACATAGAAAAGCTGAGTCCAACCAGCACTAAACATCCTCTATGGAAAGTCCACCCCACTTTAAGCGCTCCTACAGAGACAATTTCACCGATAAGGAGTCCAACCGGTGGATGGGTGGTAGAGGAATGGCTAGCAACCTGGCGTATCCGGGTCAACGAGCAGAAATGCAAACATGTTACATTTACGCTTAACAGAAGAAACTGTCCAGCTCTAATGCTAAACAACGTACCAGTTCCTCAAGCCGAGGATGTCACTAACCTTGGCATCCACCTAGACATAAGACTAACTTGGCGCAAGCACATCGAAGCAAAAAAGTCACAGCTTAAACTGAAAGCGAGTAGCCTACATTGGATCATCAATGCTCGGTCCCCTCTACGTCTGGAGTATAAAGTCCTCCTATACAACTCCGTACTGAAACCCATCTGGACTTACGGAGCCGTACTATGGGGAAATGCAAGTACCAGCAGTGTCGATATTTTACAAAGAGCGCAGTCGAAGATTTTAAGATCAATCACGGGGGCCCCGTGGTATATACGGAACGACAACATTCAAAACGATCTAAATATACCTAGCGTAAAATCTGGAATAGGTAGTCAACAACTAAAGTATTCTGCGAAACTGGATGCACACCCAAATGTTCTTGCCCATTACCTTATGCGAACTAATAGTAGAACTCGTCTTAAAAGAAATGACAGACCACCCCAATAACAAGTGATTCGGGCCGCCTGCAATATCGCCAGGACTTATCTTAAGTACTAGACTAAGAAAAATATCTCAAACTTGTTGTTAGGCTCTAATTTAAGAGTAGATTCAACAAATATATATTAAACGTTAAAAAAAAAAAAAATATCTTGATCATTAGCTTGGCTTAGATCTCTTTTAATTACGCATGGGTTTTTTTTTTTGCTTATTAAAAGTTTTTTCTTTTGTAATTCTAATTACGGCCCCACTGACATAGTTGTTTTTCTTGATTCTTCTCCTTTTTGTAAATATTATTAGAAAAGTTTTCTTTTGTATTTTTGTAATTGTAATTATGATTTTTCTTTCTATACCATGTGGAAGGTTAATATATGTTTAATATATTCAAGACTATACTGGAAACCAGATGAAATAACTGCCCACCGGTGAATTTGCGGTGATGTCATCATAGGCAATCCTTTATATTCTCCAAGAATTTGTAATAGTGATTATCACGTCTAGTTTTCCTAGCTTTCTGTTTGAAGCTAATTCTAAATGCAGATTTTCGATGTGCCATGTAGAAATTAGAAGATTTTAGAAGAAATTAATTGTAGAAATTAAAAGGTTTAGTTTATTTTATTTTCAATATATTATATCATTATTATTTCATTAGACTCAATTTCGTGTTTTGTTTTCTTTTTCCTTTTTTTTGTTTAAAAAAAAAATTATATCTTTTTCTATGGCTTATAATATTCACTCGCATGTGAATTTACAAAATTATTGCCTATAATTTGTACAGCCTCCCAGCATGTACTCTAATCGGGCGAGTTCTCGCTTAATTTTACAATAAGTATTTATAAAAAAATTATTTGGTAGGGCGCTCTTTGTAGCGCTGCCGGTCCATTGTTGAGACGCGTTCAAGTAGCCGTTGCTGGTCCACGCACAGGCCGAGAATTCACGCAAGTTAGTACGCAGCAAATGTTGTAGAATAGACCTTCACAGTCTGCGGGACATTGCCTTTTATATTTTGGGATAGCTGTTGGAACAGGGAGAGTTACTGGTGTGTATATATTTTTAATCTGGCGGTAGGTGCAGGATGGGTTTAGTTTTTTATTTATGTGATGCACTAGTTGTGCTTCACAAAACGAGCGCTTTTCTTGTATGGAAACAGAATCGTTCCATGCTGGCAGGTTATCTTGATTGTTCAAGATTTTGCTGAGACGGTCAATTTCCGACCTCAGTCTTTGTTTAACACCGCAGCGCTTTTTGTGTCGTTTTTGATTTTTATTCATCCGCACTCTACTCACTTAGATATTAATTTGTTTTTGTCTCCCCACAACTATCCCTCCATCGCTGCTGTCTTAGTTTTTCTTTTGTAATTGTCTCGTTGCTGGAAATTTTGTTGCTGCTGCTGTTGCTATTGTTGTTGGTGATGGTTTTGATTCATTTGTTGCTGTTCTCACCCTGCGGCCAGTCCGCATAAGTGGCGGATCTTATTACTGCACTTATGTATATTTGTTATTGTATAAACATAGCAACAAAGTGTCGTTATGTTATGAGGTGTTACTCTTACTTTATAGTTGGGCATATGACCAGTTGTTATGTTGTATACTCTACAATACAGTGGGCATATGCTCATTTGGCTACTACATACTACAGCAGATTCCATTGGAAGAAAAAAGCAGACCAATGACAGCTTTTACTGTTCCAGGCAAAGGGTTATTTCAATGGAAAGTGATGCCGTTTGATCATGACGTTCAGCATCAGCGACGTATCAGCGTGCACTAGACCAAGTCTTTGGCCCAGAAATGATACCAAACGCATTTGCATACCAATATGACATTCTGATAGTGCGCAAGACAATTAAAGAACACAATATACAGAAGTGTTCAGGAGATTGAAAGAAGCAAATTTAAGAATTAATGCTGAGAAGTGACAATTCTTCAAAAAAGGGCTCAAATTTCTAGGCCACTTGGTGACAGAAAACGGTATTGCATCTGACCCAGACAAGGTGGCCGAAATAATTCAACCAGAACCGCCAACAAAGGAATTACGCCAGTATCTAGGAGTGGCCTCTTGGTACAGACGATTCGTACTGGGTTTTGAAACATTAACACACCCATTAAACGCATTCGATGCAGTAAAGGAAAGACGGACGAGTGGCCCAGTATTGGCGTGTCCAGATTTCACAAAAATGTTCGTGTTACAGACGGATGCAAGTAACATGGATTTAGGGGCCATACTGGTACAAAACGCAGGGTGAGAGGGTTCTGTCATACCTATCAAGTGAGCTGAATCTAGAAAAAAAAACTAACTAAACGGTGCGAAAATTAAGACCATATTTGCAAGGATACCATTTTAGAGTGGTGACCGATCACATGGCATTGAAATGGCTAAACAGCATAGAAAACCCCACGGGCCGGATAGCTAGATGGGCACTGGAACTACAGCAATTTGATTTCGAAATAGCATAACGAAATGGCATCGTCGCCGATGCTTTGTCAAGGCAACCCATGGAAGGTTGCAAAAGAATAGTAGACAATGGTGTCAGATTACTACAAGCGAACAAAGAGTGTGGTTGGATCCAGGACATAATGAAAAAATTAAAACAACAACCACAGAAATAGCCTCATTACATAGTGGAAAATGGCAAAGTATACAGGAACATTCCACACAGAGCGGGCCAAGAAGAGGTGATATCATGGAAATTATGTGTGCCAAAAGCGCTTCGAAACCTAGTAATGGACGAAAACCATACTCCCACAACGGCAGGACATACATGCAACAGGAGAAATATTGCCAGAACTGCAGCGAGATATTACTGGCCGGGAATGTAACGTGACATTAGAACATTTGTGGGGAAGTGTACAATATGCCAACAGTTCAAACCAAGTCAACAGCAGGCAGCAGGAAAAATGCTCACACAAATACCAGAAGAACCATGGGCCACAATATGTGCCGACTTCGTTGGGCCATTACCAAGGCCGAAACATGGAAATTCGATGCTATTAGTAATCGTTGACAGATTTTTAAAATGGACAGAACTGATACCTATGCGCAAGGCAACTGGCGAGAGTTTTGTTAAGGCTTTTCGGGAGAGGATTCCAGCTAGATTTGGAGCTCCTAAGGTGGTGACAATGGAGTCCAATTCACTAGCAGAATATTCAAGAAAATGCTAGAGGAATGGGGATGCCAACACCAGCTAACAGCCCCGTACACACCACAAGAAAATCCAACCGAACGGGTAAACAGGGGAAAATCAACGTAAATGGGGTGAGAGTTGACCGGAAATAACACAGCAGTAAATACAAGCCAATCAGAGTCAACTGGATTTACACCAGCATTCGTGATACAGGGGCGTAAACCAAGAATGCCAGGTGTGATATACGATAGTGTCACGACAGGCACAGGAAAACAAACTATACCACCAGAGGCGAAGGTAAAACAAATGCAAGAGCTATTCGAGCTAATACGGCGTAACCTGGAGACGGCTGCACAGGATCAGACACGGCATTACAATCTAAGACGAAGAGAATGGAGACTAGTAACCAGTATGGGCAAAAGAACACCATCTTTCAAATGCTGCAGAAGAATTTGCAGCAAAACTTGCACCAAGATTCGGAGGACCATACAAGGCGACCGGCTTCGTGTCACCAGTTATATGCAAATTACGACACAAGGAAACTGGAAAGAACCGCCGGGCACATATCAGCCAAATTACACAACAGATATGTGACGTAAATGAAGACAAGGAACAAAATGAAAATTGAGTACAGACGACCTACACTGACCGGCCGGCTGGATAGACAACTTAAAAACATATCAGGAAATCGAAAATCTCAAAACTTCATTAGAATCATGCCTCATAATAAAAAAAAAAAAAAGAGGAAAACAAATAAAATAGCAGCATAACGATGTCACAAACCGCAGCCGGTGTTTGACTTTGACATTCGAATATCGTAAATAAAACCAAACAATTGAATATCGTAAATAAAACCAAATGCAGATACAATAAATGAAACTTTCGGGAGGATGAAACAAGGAGTAAAAGTAAACTAAGCGGAGGCACTACCAACACATACACGAGCCCCGCTCTCTTAAATGTTACCGGGTGACCCACACATGCTCGCGATGCTACATATGTATTAGTGGGGCATCGCGGGGCATTAGAATATTCGGCTACGATAGTTGTAACAGATTCAAAAAAATCCGAAGCCTGAATTTTACAGCTAATTCAATAATTGTCAAAGATACGAGGTTTCTTGCATGCAAAAGTCATATCCAGAAAACACTCAAAGTCTAACGCTCACCAAGTAAACTTAAAAAAAAAAACTAATTAAAAGCCATGAATGCATACAATGTTTAATTTGGCCAGGATGAAGGCGTAGTTCGAGGTGCGGCACCACGGGCAAATATGGAACACGGTGGCCGGCACAGTGGGGATGGGGGCAGTGAGTTGGCATCACCCTATGGGACCGAGGAGGAGTCGGACGACGATGGGCCGGATATGATAAATCCGGTCATCGCAGCCCCCTCGGATGAGGAGTTCGAAGAGGACGAGGAGACAGATAGTTGGTACGCCACGGAGGAGACGAGTGACGCGGAGTCAGGAGAGGCAGACCGGCGAAACGACACCGACATCCGGTGGAACACGATGAGTGGTCGGTGAATGTGGCCGAGATGGTAGAAGATCTATTGCGACGAGGAAAGCCGAGGAGCGTTAGAATAGTGTGGGCGGGTCAAATTAGGTATAGGATTAGAGTATCACGGGGATCAGTTGGAGTATTCGGGAATATAAGGGTGTAATGGGAGGAAGGGTACAATAAAGGGGAATACATTAAGAAATAGGTAATATGAAAAACTCGCGGAACGGGCCAAAACAAATAATAAACAAAAAAAAAAAAAAAAAAAAGAACAAACAAAATGGAAAAGATGCCCCAATCCGCCAACATAAACGAAAATATTCTCAGTAATCGCCAACAAGAAAATATGTCAAACGGCCAATAAAAGATGCGAGCTGAGTCCGAAAAGAAATGAAACACATTCAAACACATACATCATAAAAAAAAAGCAATGTGGGAGAGCAGACACACTTACACTATGCGTGCTCAAATCTCAAAGAGAGTAAAAGTGGGGGGGCCAAGCAAGCCCACGAGACGGGAGTGGGAGTGCATCGCGCCCGACACAAACGCAAGTGAGGGCTATGCTTGTGAAGCGGGGAGTAAGGGGGAAGAGAATGAATACGATGCGAGAACGATAACGGGCGGCTTGTGGGTATGTGTGGGGAATATACAAGTCGAAGAGGCGGAAGTAAGCATTGGGGAAAGCCCTCTATCTGGTGGATGAATTATGCGTGGTAGATCGCGATACAATTAAATCAGATAGTAGTATTTGGTATAACAATCATACTAATTAATATAAAACAATAGACTAAGTTAATTATAGTAAAGATATATGTATGTACAAGAAAAGGTAGCAGAACTACTACTCAGTATGCATATGCACCAAAAAGAAATCGAAAAGTAGTAGATCCCGCTCAAATTGGGTGTATAATGTTGGCATTAGCCGGGGAGTTGCGTCATTTCATCACCAGACTATTTTAGCCTGGCACATGGCGATGATTATTGATGAAATGGAAGGGTTGATAAAATAAATCCGAGGCTCGCTGGTGTCTTGGTTATTGAACGATGTTCCAACAAAGAAAATATCAGCGATTGGGCTGGGGTACAATCAACCAAATTGTCCCAAAGAAAATGAAAAATACAAGGCTGCTTGAAAGCCAAAAGTTGCTTGGTCGACTCCACGCGACCGAAATATAAATTATTACTGAAATATAACGGGGTTTAAATTCTAATACTTTCACTTAATTTAATTTTATATCACCTTATTCTTCGAATATTCACTAATATTTTTATTCACTTTACCCAAATATGTATATTACTGCCTTGTGCAGTCACTGTACTTTTTAACGATGATGTAATATGCACGTGTTTCACAAATATATATATATATATATATATATATATATACTTATTAGATTGAAAAAAAACGGCTTACAATTTTATATATATAGATAATGTATGGCAGCACCACTGGAATATTAAAGCTATATGTTATACAACACTATACGTTAAAGGTATTTTATTATTCATTTTATTCATTCATTTTAAAACGCCTTTAGTTAATTGGTTAAACTAAAAGTTATTTTTCTTTTGGAAAAAAACCCTTCTTTGGGCCACAACGAACATTTACAAAAAAAAAATGGGCAAAATTGATTGATTCCTGAATGACTTATTAAATTACAAAAAAACGGCTTACAATTTTATATATTTTTGTGTTTGTGCAAACTTATGTATATATAGAAATCTGGATATGTAGTAGTTGTAGTTATAGTAGTAGAAGTAGAAGTCCAGTAGTAGAAGTCCCTCGTAGCTGTAGTAGTAGTCGCGGTAGTAGCAATCCCTCGTAGTTGTAGTAGTAATCCCTTGTAGCTGTAGTAGTAGTAGTAGTAGTAGAAGTCCCTCGTAGTTGTAGCAGGGAAGTCCGATGTTGTTCCGAAGCAATTAGTAGAACGACTGAGAAGTGCAGCTGTTAACAGACCTTTTAACAGTCCGACGATAACAGCTTCTTAGAGATGGGTCACATACGTAACACCCCTTAACACCCAGATGGGTTAAAGAATTCCGGGGGTTGTCTTTTCCGACTCGATCTGCGAGGAGTCACTGGAGCTGGGGACAATGGTGCCGGTTCAGACAATTCAGGACAGTCGGGTATATCATCAGATATCGAGACTGCATCCTCAGCAGGTAGTTCGATTGATTCCGTGTCTTGAGTACTTTCGACAGGCGGAACCCGATGGCGAAGTTGGTCGAAGTGACGTTTAATAATGCGGCGATCATGTAAACGAACGTTGTATGAAATGGGGCCTGTCTGGTCCACAATTTCGCCTTCTATCCAATTTGGACCGGGGGCGTAGTTACGGACCCAAACCGGAGCACCAATAGAAAACTGCTTATCATTTGTTAGGTCGCAGACCTTTCCGTATGTTATTTCCTTGGGTTGAATTTTGTCGAAATATGACTTAAGCTCTCGATTACATAGTAGTTCTGCAGGGGTACGATTTGTCGTGGAGTGAGGGGTAGTATGTTGGCTAAAAAGATACCGCGCCAGTGCGAGATCTATGTTAAGATTTCTATCAAACTTTTTCAGGTAATTCTTGGTACTTTGTACCATGCGCTCGGCTTGCCCATTTGTGGCAGGATGAAATGGAGCCGACCGAATGTGTCGAATCACGTTGTTTTTCATAAAGATCCTGAATTCTTCAGACGTGAATGCAGTGCCATTATCTGACACTATTTCGTCAGGTAATCCGTGCGTTGCAAAAAGCTGTCTCAAGAATTTAATAGCAGCAGCAGATGATGTAGATTTCACAACAGAGACTTCTAGCCATTTCGAAAATGAATCCACGACTAGTAAAAAGGTATTCCCATTAAAGGGGCCAGCGAAATCTATATGAAGGCGTGACCAAGGTTGTCTGGCAGATTCCCAATGATGTGTAGTTGTATGAGGCTGTTCGTTTCGGTTTTGCTGACAGGGATTGCAACGTTTCACAAGTAGCTCTATTTCAGCATCAATATTAGGCCACCAAAAGTAGCTTCGAGCCATGGCTTTCATTTTTACAATCCCCGGGTGTGAAGCATGCAACGCTTGAAGTAAAGCCGGTCTAGATGGTTCGGGAATCACAGACCGGTTGCCCCATACAAGAATTCCTTTGTTTGCTGAAAGCTCATGTCGGCGAGAAAAATACGAGTAGAGCTGATCTGAACGATCAACTTTTCCATTGGGCCATCCCCTTAACACCCAGGTCAGAACCTTTGATAAATGCGCGTCCTTCTTAGTCTGTAATGCTAGAGATTGAGCGCTGACAAGTGGTGTTCCAGCCCATTCAATCATTAACACTTCTTCTGTAGTGTTGCCTTCGCCTTGTTGTGGTAATGGGCATCGGCTTAAGAAGTCGGCGTTGCCCATTTTTGATCCCGGTCTATGAATTAGTGTAAAGTCATAGGCATTCAAGAATATTGCTCTTCGAAGCATCTGTGTGGAAATTACATTTGGAGTTGCCTTGGCCGTTGTAAATATTCCGAGCAATGGGCGATGATCTGTGACGAGAGTAAAGGAACGGCCATATAGATAATTGTGAAATTTTTTAACGCCTGATATAAGCCCAACGGCTTCTCTGTCGATTTGCGAGTAGTTTCTTTCTGTCTTGGAGAGAGTTCTAGAATAAAAGGCAATAGGCTTCTCTGATCCATCCTGAAGTTTGTGGCTCAGCACCGCTCCGATTCCGTACGGAGATGCATCGCACGTTAACAATACTGGCAATTTGCCATCGAAATGCATTAGCACATTTTGTGAAGTTACAAGATTTTTTAGATTCATGAAGGCATCTTGGTGTTTATGGGCCCACACCCATGGCGCATTTTTATCCAGTAGACGGTGAAGCGGTTCTGCAACGGTTGCCTTATGTGGCAGGAATGCGTGGTAAAAATTGATGAGTCCCAAGAATGCTTGTAATTGTTTCTTATCTTTTGGAGCCGGAGCGCACTTGATAGCTTCGACCTTACTGGCACACGGTCTTATACCCAGTGCATCGATTTTAAATCCCAAAAATTCTACTGACGGAACTCCAAATTGACACTTGTCTCTGCGTAGGCGTAGTCCGGCCTTATCAAATCTTGAAAGCACCTCATTAAGACGCACCGCTAGCTCTTCCTCTGATTTTCCCATAACAATTATGTCATCGAAGTAGGGTAAAACACCAGAAACGTTCTGCAATATACGTTCGATGCAGCTCTGAAATATGCCCGGGGCTGAAGAAATTCCAAATTGTAGTCTGGTTACTTTGAAATAACCTTTGTGTGTACATATGGTTTGCATCAATGCAGACTGCTCATCTACCACTAGTTGTTGGTACGCCTGAGCCAAGTCGATTTTCGCAAATATGGATCCTCCTTCAACTGATGCTAATAATGAATTCATTGGAGGAATTTGATAGCCGTGTTGCTTAATCACTTTATTAATTGTAGACTTGTAGTCGCCACATATGCGAATAGTACCATCCTTTTTAATTACTGGCACTGTAGGAGTCGCCCAGTCGGAGTATTCAATGGGTACTAGGATTCCTTGGGAGCACAGACGGTCTAATTCTTCTTCATATAATTCTTGAATTGCAAATGGAATGCGTCTTGCTGGCAGTCGGACTGGTGTTGCATCAGTATTAATTTGTAATGACACAGGTGGCCCCCGAAAACGGCCTAATTCAGACGAAAACAGATCCTTATACTTCGCCAGAGTTGCCTCGATGCTAAGTTTAGCGTTAATGGCATGTATTCCTTCTATGCTGATGCCTAAGGGCATAAACCAGTTGCGTCCAAGTAAATTCGATCCACCGCTTGATGTAACAACCAGTGGAAGATTCGGAATGTATTTATTATCGTACTGGACAGATGTATCCACGATGCCAATAACTGGAATTCGGTTTTTCTGGTAATCCGTAAACTCTAGAGCACAATCTTGGATATTCGGTCTATCCGTTGGCCAGATGTAACGAAACGTAGCTTCGTCTATCATTGTGATCGCAGACCCCGAATCCACTTCGAATTGGCATTTTCGTTTATTTATAATTATTGTAACGATTTCCTTTGGGCAAATCAACGGTAGTATGCTGTGGACACTGTATTCTTCATTCGGCTTTTGCTTGTGTGGTCCTCGGTAGGAGTCATGGCCACTCGATGTGTTGAATGCTTTACGACCCGGGTCTCTTACAGCCCTGCAGACTCGTTGAAGATGGCCTGCTCGGTGACAGGCATGGCACACAGTGTTCCGATGTGGGCACAGTTTCCGCAAGTGAGCACCCCCGCAACCATCGCATGGCTGGTGGTGCTGATTGGGTCGGCTTGGACGGATCGCGTTAGTCTGCACTTCGTGAATCGACTCAGTGCTCTCAGCTGTATTTCGCATGGCCCAAGCGCTGTGAGCAGCGGCCTCACTAGATGTGGCGCGTTCCATCGCGCGTTGAATCGTTAAATCTGCCTCTGCTAGAAGACTTTTCTGAAGACCCTCATCCTTCATTCCACATACGAAGCGATCGCGCAACATGCGATCCAACGCAGCTCCGAATTTGCAGTCGACAGCGAGAGTCCTAAGTGCAGCCATGTAGTTCGCAACCGATTCATCAATTAGTTGGTCTCGCTTGTGAAATTGGTAGTAGGCCGCAATTTCCGATTGACATGGAGACAAATGTTGGTTGAGTATTTCATATATTTCCGATAAACTCAAATCACTCACCTGAGTAGGGGATGCCAATGACGTTAGAAACTCGAACAGTGGAGCGCCAGCCAGGGTAAGCAATGCAGCCTTCTTCCGTGCTTCCTCCGTAACGTCATTGGCCAGAAGATACAGCTCAAAACGCTGCTTGTAAGTTGTCCATTTGTTTGGGTGATTTAAATCAAATGGTTCTAACTGACCCACTCCTGACATTATCACTGATTTATTTGTTGTTTTGCGTTCTGTAGCAATATTCACTTTGGTGGGCTTTTCCTCATGTGATTCCAAATCAGACATTAGTAGTTGAATTCGATCGTATGTGTGTGTGTTTGAGCATCAATCCAAATTGCAGTAGTCGCAGCGCGTCTGTCTGCAAATGCGCGCGTTGGAAAAGTATCGTTTCTTTATTCCAATAAACTTGGCGCCAGCACGCATGCGGTTTTTGGCGTCTCTTTGTTCGCTTTCGCTTGGTCGATTGTAACTGTACACGACATATACATATATAAGTTTGACGAATTATCCCATCCTCGTCGCCAATTTTGTGTTTGTGCAAACTTATGTATATATAGAAATCTGGATATGTAGTAGTTGTAGTTATAGTAGTAGAAGTAGAAGTCCAGTAGTAGAAGTCCCTCGTAGCTGTAGTAGTAGTCGCGGTAGTAGCAATCCCTCGTAGTTGTAGTAGTAATCCCTTGTAGCTGTAGTAGTAGTAGTAGTAGTAGAAGTCCCTCGTAGTTGTAGCAGGGAAGTCCGATGTTGTTCCGAAGCAATTAGTAGAACGACTGAGAAGTGCAGCTGTTAACAGACCTTTTAACAGTCCGACGATAACAGCTTCTTAGAGATGGGTCACATACGTAACATATATATAGATAAGTTCCTAAATGGGATATGTGGATCAGGGAAAGCAACGGCCGACGGCAGCGTCGACAGAGAAGATAAGGCGTCATGAAATCGATGAGAAAAGTTGGGCAGCCAATGGGAAGGCGCCGCAAATAAGAAATAGTGACGGAAGCCCGCATAGCGACAGAGACGCTTAAAGACTCATCAAGTGAGAAACAAATCCTGAGAAAAAGATTTAGCTAAGAGTCAAAAAAACTGATAAGGCCTTACAAGTAACCTTTATGTTTGGCAGACAACACTAGGTCCGTTGAATAGGACCGCAAGAACACCGAACACAATATTTGCGTATAGAGAAAAGTCAAGCGGCTCCAGACAAATCCGAGGTCAGTGGGAGGCACGAGGATATATCCTACTGCCAAAATTCCAGGATCTATGTATCCTGAAGATCATCAATTGCTGAGGAAGAGCCTGCTACCAGCTAAGGGTTACGGGATATATCCAGGTGGCACAGAAGCCCGCAAAGACCATCTCTGAGAAACAGCAGAAGGGTGTTGAGATAAAAATAGCATCCCGAGAGAATCGGGATACGCCAAAGAACGCGAAATAAAGGTCGTAGGATCTATCCGAAGGCCAATCGGCTATGCCGAAATTAGCTTCTTTGCTAAATAATCTTATTATTCAACAAAAATGGCCCCTGGGCCAAACCTTGGGGATAACCGCTTCGCTAGTCTTAGCGTTAGCTCCAAAGCCAAAAAGAAAAAATATTGAGGAATATCCCGATCTACCCTCATCAGTTCAACAAAACCCCACATTCATAATCATTTCTTTTATGGACCGCGTAAAACCGTTATCGAGTTTCTCATGTTTCGCTGTTCACCGGATACTCAATTTAATAAGCAGAGACGTTATATCAATCTCTACACTTCGCTATGGCAACCTTTCATGCTAGTAAATTCTAAGCAAGTTTCTGAAAAGTTCATTAAGATCCCTGGAATCTGAGAGATCACCTGCAAACTTCACGATAACCTTAATAATGTTAAAGGGACAATTTTCGCTCCCTACATCAATGAAATACCAGAAAACGAAATTATCAACGAATTGAAATCGCAAAATGTCAAGCACACTAGACGAGAACACAAGACGGTTTTGCTTAACCTTCAGGAGTAGTGTTAATTACTTTCGATCTATATAATCTCCCTAACAAATAACAAAATTTAGGCACTCGGTCGAGGTCAGAGAATATATCCCAAACCCAATGAGGTGCAAAAAATGTCAATTACTGGCGCACACAGCGAAACGCTGCGATAACAAGGAAACATGCGTTAACTGCTACCTAAGCCTTCCTAACCCAGCTCTGTACTCGTACATTTTGTGTTAATTGTAACGCAGATTACCCTTCTTTGTCTCCGTTATGCCCGCAATATCAAATGCAAAAGGAAATATTGCAAATAAAAACTAGAAAGAAGTGTAGTATTCGCGAAGTGAAATAACACCTTAAACAACAACAGCACAACAACAATACCAGCAGCTACCTCCGCTGTTATTGCTTCCTCCTCTTTCAATTCGAATACGATTTCTAATAAAACACCTTAAACAACAAACACACCGAACATGGGTTCTTCTTCCGAGCTCCCCCCTCGGTCTACCTCAGCTGTACCAGCAATTACTTATTCAGCAGGCACTTCTGCCTTCTCATCTCAAAAAATATCATCGTTCTCAAAATTACCTAGCTCAAAAACAACAAACTAAACGACTCACCAAGTCCAGGCGACTCCAGTGGGTCTATGGATAAAGACTGATGTTTTAAGCTTTCTCCTCATTTCATCCAATTTTTTAAACATTCGAAATCTGGTCTTATTGCACCTTTTTAATAATTAAGATTAATCAATGGAATATTAACGAAAAATTTAATAACTACAATGAACCATTGCTACTTATAAGGGAACATAATCCAGATATTTTATGTTTTCAAGAAACGCATCTACCGTATAATTATATAAGCTTCATCTGCCCTTAGCCCTATTTTTCCAATCACTTTCACAATCAAACCGCCAAACAAGACATAGGCACACTGATCAAGCGACATATTCCCCACGAATGCACTTTTCCTTCCAGTAATCTACTCTACTCATCCCTTTTATTAAAGCTTAATAATCACGTCACAATCATTAATACCCCCCCTGCCAAAGCTTTTCAAGTAATGAGATTTTGAACATAATCAACCCTGTTTCAAGCCCACTCCCATTACTTGGTGATTTTAACTCTTGGAGCCCTTTGTGGAGATCCCAACAGGACAACTCTCGTGGGTAAAAAAATCGAAAGTGTCCTTTCATTATCTAACTTGCTTCTGCTTAATGATGGCTCTCCTACTCATTTCTCCTTACACGTTTCTTTCACTCACATAGATTTTTCTCTTGCTTCAGCCCAAAACCTACACAAATGTAAATGGTCCATAGCAGATAACCTGCACCGCAGCGACCATTACCATATTTTTATATGAGTTTCTTTAAATTTTTAACTGTAAAAACTACACCAACCGAAATACAAAAAGGACTTTGCCAACTGCGCGTGCTTTCAGGCGCACTGCTGCGAAATCGCTAAAAAACTGGGTGCCCCGCTCCCTAAACCATTGCATATATAACTAAAGATGTTAAAGCAGCGGCTTATTGTAGTATTCGCCAAAGTAAGAGAGTTCTCACAACCATAGTTCCATGGTGGACTAAAGAGTTACAAGAACTACGTAGTAATAAACAACAGCTCTGGCATAATTAGAAGAAATATGTCCCAAAACAACTTAATAGCATATAAAAAAGCTAAAGCTATTTTATTTATATACAAAGAGCTTACTTGCATCTAAACGCAGCACTCTTCAATCCTTTACTTCAAAAATCTGTCCATCATCTTCCCCAAAAAAGCTGTGGGCTGAAGTACGAAGCCTAGCTGGCTCCCCACCCACTCAAATAAAATGCTTGAAGTCTAATAAAAATTTAATAACATCTCGTAAGTTCGACGTTCCAGCTGGAATCGGATAACTATATTATATAGCCGTCATAGGAACAATCAGATAAAAAGTCAACATGGCGCTAGAAAGTGTACGGAATCTTAGCCGTTCTTAGTTGTTTTTAATAAAAGAGGAAAGAAATGTTAAAACAAAATATGTATTTTCAAAAATTAAAGAACAATATATAACAAACATTGTCTTTGTCCTGTAATAAATGGATCTGATCTTAAAATTAAATTATTAATAACATCTGTATTTGATAGAGTGCTTGAAATTTTCCTACTATGTTGAAGTCAACATTTTTTATTTCTTTGTTATTGGACTCGGCACCTCTAACACCTTATGCACGGTTGCCGGTAAATTATACCATGGATACGTAGTTATTAAATCTTTGGCAGTATCCAGTGCGTAATTTTGAAAGTTTTCTCTGGGTTTGTCCACAATTATTCCCATCTTCTCCCTAAACTCCTTTTGAATTTTTTTTCTTGCTAATACAGAGATCTTCATTTCTGCATCTCTCCCTTGCCACTTTTTAACCTCCAATTCATAAGAAATATGCAAGAAGTATTCAAAGAAGCGTAAGTAAGAGTGTAGTGGAGACAGACCAAACTCATAAAACTTTTGTTTAACTTCTTTACTTAAGCATTTTTCGACGTCGTTCATTTCCTTTGGCTTTGCTCCGCAAATATAGCACTTTGCCGACGATGATTCAGATAGGGCGTTGCAAACTTTCCCATCTACCATAGTGAGATGCAAGATATGTATGTGTAATCAGAATTTTTCTATTGCAAATTGATACTTCGGTTGGTCTTAATTGGATTATTTTTTCCCTAAAATATTCTTCTTCTTTAATCGACAGTTCGGTCGTCTCTCTTTTGAACTGGAACCGGATCGGACGACAGTATCGAGTAGAAGATGGTCTAGGGTTTTTCCAAATAATTTTACCATCTATTTGCGTAACAAGCTGCAGAGGAACGTACGATGTAACAAGCAAGCTGCTGTCGTCCAACTCAGCGTTTGAAAACTTTTGCTTGTATTCGCTGTGCCAGGTACTTCCATTAAATCCCCATTTGCCGATTAAAAGTAAATTTTTAATGGAGGCTTCAGTAACCGTTGCAACAACATCAGCTTGAAGCTCTAATATGCTCGAGACTGTGTTATCCGATAAACTTTGAAGATCGACTTCTGCGGAGGATTCGTCCAAAGATATGTTGTCAGGATATCTATCTTTCTTGGAGCTTGCGGCCTTGCGGAGCCCCAAACTGCTCGCTTTATATGATGCGGCCTTCGGAGGATTTCCACCGAGGCGGCTTCGAGGCACTTGCGATTTGGAAGGAATGAGATGACCAGTTTCTTTCTTTATTTTCTTAACCTAAAATATAGTACAATTGTCGGCGGGCACAGAAAGTGCAACCGCAGTGAACGATATTAATTCCAAGAGTAAAATTCAAGTACAGCAAACCACGCTGTCTTTTACAAAATTCAAAGTTCTGGAAATTTCCATAGAAGAAATAAAAAAGAAAAGAATTTAAGTAACGGATCTCCAAGTTTGTCTCTTCAAAGTAACTTGTTCTGTTCTTGGTCTCTCTCTCTCTCTTCGGTTGTTTTCTCTTTTCAGCAGAGTCTTGCTTCAGTTGCAGCCCAAACAGGTGCTTTGTCATTTCGGTCTCCCTTAAAAGAGAAATTAATTATTAATAATTAAATAATAATAAAAGGTACTGATACAAATTGGACACCACAAGAAACGACAAAAACAAACACACGAAACAAATACAGGGGCTCCGGTGGGCAAGTTGGACTTTGAAAAAATAAGAAGATGTGTTAGATTGTTGGATATTTCACACACATCTGCAAGTTTCTGGAGCTGACTTAAACACTTTTCTTAAGTAAAAATTTGGATTAATACAATGAATATAGACTCAACCGGGGAATCGATTCCTTCTTTTGCTATGTAACTATTATTAATTTTAATAAACAACAATTATTGTATACACACAATAAAAAAAAAACAGAACAGTAATAAAAGTTGAAAAAAAAAACAAACGTGAAAAAAGTGAAACGAAGAGACAGAATAAAGTTGATAAAAATGTCGCGTTCTGGAAAGAAACAAGGTGCCAAAAATCAAAAAGAGTCTAATTACCAAGTTCAGATAGACAATTTAAACAGCACATTTACGTCAAATGGTGAAATAACGGAGCAAACCGATTTAAAAGTAGAAAGCGCAAGAGAGACAGATATATATCCATGTGTTTCCAGAAACGACGCAGAGGAAACGCGGCAGACTAGCGCCGAAGAAACGAAGAGTGACTATGGATACGGTGAAAACATGCACACGAGTGTGCGCAGCAGCGAAATGCAGACGTTGATCAGAATGTTGGCAGTTAAATTTGAACACAGCGGTTTGCAACGTAACGATAAATTTTCAAACGTAACAGTCGATAGTTTTGCAAAGGTGGTGCCTGACTTCGAGGGGACATCAATTCCAATTGGACAGTGGCTAAAGAATTTTGAAGAAAATGCGGAGGCATATCAGCTGAGCGAGAAGCAAAAGTATGTTAGTGCACATAATAAAATGATGGGCACTGCAAAGTTATTTTTGGAAACGATTATAGTTGTCAATTATGAAGAATTGTGTTTAGCCCTGATGGACGAGTTTCACCAAAAATTCATAATCAGTTGAGAAGTCGCAAAAAGTTGCAGTCAAAAAATTTTCATGATTATGTATTACAGATGCGTAAAATTGCTGCTCTTGGTGTAATCGAGGACGAATCGATTATTGCCGCTCAACTAAATAGGTTTGATTTCATTTTTAAACTTAGATCTTAATATCTTTATAACGAAGACTCGGATTTAAATCAAATAAATTTTTTTAAGTAAAACAATTAATTATTTATAAAATACAAACGTTTTTTATACCCTTGCAGAGGGTATTATAAAATTGGTCAGATGTTTGTAACGCACACAAGGAGACGTTTCCGACCCCATAAAGTATTGTAACGTAGACGGCCTGGGGGCAACTCGAGATTGAATAAACGAAAGAAACTAATCATCTCTGTTTTCTTTGCGATTCTGCCGAATTATCTTAGGCCTGACGATCGAACGCCCAACCGTAAACCAACCGCTCGGCCACGTGTGGCGTTATTTTGTTCCACAAAGGCAAAACACCTTAAATTGGTGTCAGGTGTGGGGTTATGTTAGGTTACTGCGAAGAACCTCACCACGTGTTAAGTGCCTAAGAAATCTACGCAGGCTCGGAACAGCAGAATGGAAGAGGACAGCGGAAGTTCTATTATTGCTATAGCACAATCAGTGGACGCGGTGAATAAAAAGATCGACCGAATGTGCGAAGCCTTAGAACGGTCCTTTATAAGCGCGCAGCCCACAGCGGTGCCAGGGCCCGTTTCGCCGCCGAAACACACCACGTGGGGTGGGTTACCCCAAACAAGGCAGGACGCGCTGCCACGGGCCGCTTCCACCAGCTACGGATCTTCGTGGGCGCGATCACCCCTCGTTCCGCAATTTAATCCAGGTTTGTTTCCGTTGTTCGATGAAACTGGTTCTTGAGCGACTGGTACACAAGGTGGCGAATTACTATCAGAGGATGAGAAATGTTTGGCAGTGGTGTTGAATCTGCGCGGTCGCGCCTCAACATTTTATGGCACCTTGCCTACACAACCTACACTTACCTAATCAGCACTGTGTGCCGCCATGCGTCAACGATTCATACTAGATTGCCGGTCGAGCTATCAACTGTTGCGTCATCGGATACAAGGACCCAGGGAATCATTGCCCGATTTCGCATTGGAATTGGAACGCTTGGCCCAATGCGCTTTTAGTGGAATGCCCGGACATATGCAACAATTTATTGACGGTATGCGCGTAACTCCGCTACAGGGATTAGTGATTTCTAGTCGACCGATTTAGCTACAAGAGGCATTGGACGTAGCGATGCGAGTGAAAGCCCAGTTTGGACGCACCCACGGAAAGCCGGTTCTCCACAGTCAGGTGGTCGAGCCATACACCAAAACGTCGCCGACGAGGATGAGGTCGCAGCCAGCTCACGAAAGAGGCACCGCTAACAACAAGTCACCCTTCGGAAAACAGCAACATGCCAATGTCGCGGGGCGAACATTGGCAATAATAGACAATGCCCCACCCAACGATACAGCAATTCTATCTCCAACACCAGTAAATGTACCGGTGGCCCTCAGGCCCAATTCAGTGAAGAACGCATCAGTTGCCCACTAACGCCTAGCCCCCAGGCATCACGAACGGAGAGGCTAGATGATGGTGAAAGCGCGGAACCGTCAGTGGAAAATATTCTGGCCATTATCGACCGTCCAGATACCCGAACTTCAGCCACCAGTACCAGGAACGTTCGCCATTCTAACGTTTCCACCGTTAATGGAGTTGAGCGGTCTGCCATATTTGAGCATTCCGTTTCTACCACATTGGAGCCATCCACGGACCAGAGCAGCAGGCATCCAACCGTGCAGTTGCACGAGTCACACTGGCTTGAACGAAGAAACCGTATTGGCGCGATTGTTTCGTGAACCCTTGGCCGCCGTCCCAACAAATATATGCGCTAAATGCCCTCCTGAAGTAAACAGGAAAGATGCTGCTATCTTAAATGGCCGACGTGGGACGGGGAATCCTATCCAAGCTACGTATTCACCTGTACCAAATGCTAAGGACAGCTTACATTGTATTGTTTTCTTTCAGCAGAGGCCATTGCCAATAGTGGTGGATACCGGCGCGGCAGTCTCGGTGTTGAATTGGCGAGATGTGCAGCAGCCAATACGAACCTCATCATGCCAGGTAACCATGTTTGGTATGGCGTCGTCAACGCTCACCTCCACTGAAGAAATGATGGTAAAGTTGCAAGTGCTGCGCAAGCCCCTGATTCATCGATTTGTCCTGGTGAAGGATTCTACGCCTACACTGCTGGGTACTGATTTTTGGCTAGAACACAAGGTCGTGATCGACTTTGATAAGATGCACCTAAGGTTCTACTGGGGTACCATGCCCTTGCTCCGCGCCTCCGAAGCGCCACGAAATCCGATATACTTGATGACTCCCGTCTGTTTGGCGCCACGCTCCGACACGCATGTCAGATTGCAATGTGCGACGACTAAGCCGGCGTTACCGAGCTTACTGAAGGAAGACTGTTACACAGAGCTGCCGGACGATATCGTCCTGAGTACCGGCGTCGTCCAACCAGTGGCCGGCCAATTTTCTGCCAGGATATCGATCCTAGGCGCACACGAGAGAACGCTCCCACCCACACTAGTTTTGGGCGACTTAGAAACCGTAGAAGTGGTATTACCAGACAGTTGCGAAGATGCGAGCTCAGATTCTGTCGATTGGGACCGATTCGGGGAAGTGGACCTGCCGCCTACAAAACAACTAATGCTAAAGGAACTTTTGAATCGCTATCGGCCTATTTTTGCCCGAAACGATGACGAGACTGGTCAAACCAACTTAGCTTCTCACCACATCGATACTGGGCCGGCACGCCCTATTAAACAGATGGCCCGAAGAATACCTCTTGCGCGCAAAGCTGAGGTGCAGAAACTGGTTGCTGACATGGAGAACAGAGGCATAATTCGCCCGTCCGTCAATCCGTGGTCGTCGCCGGTGGTGCTAGTCAAGAAAAAAGATGGAGCGACACGATTATGCATGGACTATAGGCGCCTGAATGAGATAACAGTCAAGGACTCATACCCGCTGCCCAAAATGGACGACATCCTATCAACGTTGTACGGCTCCCAGTGGTTTTCGACGATGGACTTACAAAGCGGATACTGGAAGGTGCGGATGGTCGAATCCTCCCGACCAAAGACAGCTTTCACTTGCGATGCTGGACTTTTCGAGTTCAATGTGATGCAATTTGGGCCTTGCAACGCCCCCGCCACGTTCGAACGTTTGATGGACGATCGCTCCACCAGCTGAATGAGAAACTTCGACGCTTTGAATGGGACACTCATTGCAGTCACTCCTTTGACACCTTGAAGCAGTGTCTAACGACAGCCCCCGTCTTGGAGTTTCCTAATGACACCGGTCAATTTATTCTAGACACGGACGCCTCGAATTCTGGAGCGGGAGCGGCGCTCCATCAACTGCAAGATGGACAAGAACGAGTAATCGAGTATTATAGTAAAAGTTTCCAACCAGTAGAACGTAACTATTGTGTAACACGACGAGAGCTCCTCGCCGTAGTCCGTGCCACTAAACATTTTCATCATTATTTGTATGGCCATCCGTTTCTCGTACGGACTGACCATGCATCTTTACAGTGGCTGTACAACTTCAAAGAACCAGAAGGGCAGATGGCACGTTGGATAGAACGTCTGCAACAGTACGACATACAGATTCAGCATTGAAGTGGTACACAACATGGTAACGCTGACAGCCTCTCTCGCCGACCTTGTAGCGACTGTCCCACATGCGAAAGAGTCGAACGGAAAAATGGAGTGGCCATGTTGTGTACCCAAGTCCTGTTACTCGACCTGTGCAAGGAGCAAGAGGCGGACCAGGCCCTCGGTAAGGTGCGCGATTGGATGAACAAGTCCGAACGACCGCCTAAAACAACATTGTAGGGCGAGAGCCCAGAAATTAGAGCTTTGTGGCATCTCTACGACCGATTAGCCTTTGATGAAATAGGAGTGATTACCATAAAAAACTCGGAGAATATACCGGTAGCCCTTATGCCCCGCTCACTGGAAGATGCTGCCATTCGAGGCGTGCACGACTCTCCATCTGGAGGTCACTTCAGTGCTAAGAAGACTTTAGCCAAAGCGATGAAACGATTTTACTGGATCGGCCAAAGTGCCGATATAACCCTTTGGTGCGCACGATGCACCATTTGCAATGCACGCAAAGGACCACCTCGAAGAACCGTCGGTCACCTGCAACCAAGCCTAATGGGAGCCCCTTTCGATCGTCTAGCGATTGACTTTCTAGGCTCTTTACCAACTACGCCTCGTGGGAACCGCTACGACGCGGTCGTTATCGATTATTTTACCTAGTGGCCGGAATGTGCAGCCATACCGGATCAGACAACCGAAACCTTAGCTCGAGCATTGGTACAAGAAGTCTTCTGTCGATTCGGCGTTACCTTCGTCTTGCACTCTGATCAAGGACGCAACTTCGAAGCGGGGGTCTTCCAGGCCTGTATGCGGCTGATGACTATTGAAAAGACACGTACCATGCCGCTGCATCCACAGTCAGACGGCATGGTGGAACGCTTCAATCGCACGTTGCTAGATTACTTGGCAAAGTTTGTATCTACTAGCCAGAATGATTGGGATGAGCTGCTGCCCATGGCATTATTGGCCTACAGGTCAGCGGTTCATGAAAGCTCCGGTTATTCGCCCGCAAGACTAGCGTTTTGAAGAGAACTTAGGCTGCCCAACGATTTACTATTTGGAACACCAGCTCCTGTCCTAGGGAAGTCCCGGAATTCTTGGCTAAGCTGCAAAATCAACTGCGGGTGGTAAATGCGAACGCTCGGCACCAACTGCTAACGGCTGCCCAGACTAACAAAATCCGCTACGACCTACGATCGCACCCACAGGAATTCTGCCCCGGCGACGAAGTATGGCTCTATTCACCTAGCCGAAGAGAAGGCCGTTGCCCAAACCTACAATGCGATTGGATTGGGCCCGCTACAATACTACGTCGGATTTCGGATCTTGTCTACGTAATTCGACCCCCTGGAAAAAGAGTTACCAGAACCGTGCATGTGAACCGTTTGGCTATTTAATCATCTCTGTTTTCTTTGCGATTCTGCCGAATTATCTTAGGCCTGACGATCGAACGCCCAACCGAAAACCAACCGCTCGGCCACGGGTGGCGTAACTTTGTTCCACAAAGGCAAAACACGTTGCAGTATTTATATTCTTGATCAGCATGAGAAGCTGAGTCGATATAGCCATGTCTGTATGTCCGTCAGTCCGTCAGCGCGTATGCGTTTTACTTATCCATCTTAAAAGCTATCGCGATGAAATTTATTTGGGGGCTTTTTATTACCCAGGTGAGATAAAGTATGAAAATTGTCAGGATTGGACTACTATATCATATAGCTCCAGAACAAACATTTTCATAAAAATTGAAGTATCCCCATGAAATTTACTACGATGATAGTATTGGATATAATAAGATTCCAAAATTTCAATCCGATCGGATAAATAGAACACAAGTTACAGTCAATATAAATCGGTTCAATCGCTGCCGGCAGCTCTGCTTGCTACTTACTACGTCATCATCAAATCAACAGAGCACATGCATACACACGCAGACTCAACGCTACATGGACTGTATGTTTATGCGTGCGTTGCTTAGGGAATGAGGGAAGAAAAAGAACAAAATGTAGTATGAAAATTAAAATTGTTTTGTTTGTATATTGATGAAGTTTTTTTTGGACATGTAAAATTATTATTGTCAAGGACTACAAGGGTATATAAACTTTGGCATAGCCGAATTTAACTTCTTTGATATTTTTCTTTTGGGTTTGGTTTTTATATTTTTTGTATTATATTTTCAAAAATATAACTGAAAATCTACATTTTTTTTGGCTCAAGTGAATAGGTTTGACCCACAAAACTATAAAAAAAAAACATTATTCATAGCAATATTTCATGGCTTTTGGTAACTTAAATAATAAAAGACACTATATCTACATTCTTTAATATGCGGTATGACCACCCTTATTCTTAATTATTTCAAACATTCGAGTTGATAAGGAATCGTACTATTTTTCAATTTCACTCAGTGAAATAGTTGACCAGGCTTTTTTAATCGGTTCAACCAGGGTCGCCGAGTCTTTCAATTGTCTTACCCCTTCATACACTCTCCTGGATAAAAGTCCCCAAATGTTTTCCATAATATTTATGTCTGGGGAGTATGGCGGCCACTCGAGCAACATGACATTTTGGTCGTTAATCTACTGTTTTGTAACCGGGCTGTATGGATGGGGGCGTTGTCTTGTTGGTATGTCCATTGAATAGGTCCAAAAATTTCGGAAAACTGGGAAAAAGCCTTTTGGAGCACAGTTTTGTAGACATTCGCATTCATCTTTGATCAAACAAACTGCAGCTCACAAGTTCCATAAAACGATATGGCTCCCCAAACCATTACGCCTCCTGGACAGGAGCGGTGACGACTCAATAAATGAAAATAATAGTTATAGCCATCCGGTCCGTCGAGATTGAACTTTTTTTCGTCAGAGACGACCACAGCCTTCCACTCCTTGTTCCAAGTCATGTGATCCCGCGCAAATCGAAGTCGTGCTTCCTTTCGTGCATCATTAAGAGGAGGTTTTTTTTTTTTTTTTAATCTCTTTAAATGTTTAGCACTCCGAATAACTCGTTTTACCGTTGCCAAACTAGTATTTACACCGCATTCATCCCTGATTTTACCGGCAGAGAGGTGGGAATTAGAAGCAGTTCGAAGGATTAGTCACCTCTCTGATGCCGTTGTAGCATATGTTTTCCTCTTTTAATTTTTTTTCCCGTAATCTGCTTCATTACGAAGAAAATTTCTTACCACGTTTTGGCCTCGACCAATTTTCTTTGCTATTTCATTATGTTTTAGGCCAGATTCAAAATAGCCTTTAATTTGACCTTTTTCCAAAATCGGTTAAAGATTTTCCGCCACCCATATTTTAAAAAAATGGTAGCAATTAAATTTAAGTAGACCAAAGAAATTATGTGTTTTCAATCACGCAGTCAATCAAAAAGTGAAGTCAAAGTTGTCAAACCTAATCAGATGAGCCAAAATAGACCACACTGAATTACGAGTAATCAAATGAGAGTTCAAAACAAAAAAGAAAGAAGGAAAAAATGGCATAGGACCAAAGAAAGAAGGAAAAATAGAGGTACGGGAAGATTTGAAATACCATTATACAGTTTAACTTCTTTTAAGCAGATAAGAAAGTGCTACGATCTAGTTGAAACGATGAACAGAAACTCCCAAAACAAACGTCGCCAGATTGTCCATACGAAGGCAGCTGGTCAAGCTGATTCAAACTATAAAGGTAAACAGTTGCATTGCTTCAACTGTGGAGCCACAGATCATAAAAATCGGATTGCAATGTGGGTACTAAATGCTTTAAGTGTAACGGTATAGGCCATATATCAAAGGATTGTCCTGAAAGGAAGCATCAAGTAAATATAGTACGGAAGTCCGATGAAGACAGCCGATTAAAGGAATTTTCGATTGATGGCAAAAAAGTTATTTGTTTGGTGGATACGGGCGCAGACGTTACAGTAGTCCGATCTGCCCAATTTTTATACCATACACCCATAGGGTGAAATGGTATATTAAAGTCGCTAAAATGTACATATGTAACAGGCAGAAAGAAGCTTCTCCGACGCTATAAAGTATATATATTCTTGATCAGGATCAACAGCCGAGTCAATCTAGCCATGTCCGTCTGTCCGTCTGTCCGTCCGTCCGTCCGTCTCTATGAACTCGCAGATTGCGGAGGCTATAAGAGCTAGAGCCACCAAATTTGGTATGTATACTCGTGTAGTATGTAAATGTATAGAGTTAATTGGAATTTTGGCCACGCCCCCTTACGCGCCCAGGAATCACATAAAACTGTTTTTCTTAAAAAGTATAACAGCTAGAGCCATCAAATTTGGCTTGTATACTCGTTTAGTTAGCGCGCAGAAATTAATTGTTCAAACTTTTTGCCACGCTCCCTTTCGCCCCCGGACATTACATAAAACTGATTTTCTTAAAAACTATGACAGCTACCGACATCAAATTTGGTATGTAAACTAGCTTAATAGACGCGGAGATATTGGTTATTGAATAATTTTACCACGCCCACTTCCGCCCCCGCAAATTAAAAAAACTGATTTTATCAAAAACTAACAAATTTAGTATGTACACTGGCTTAGTATGCGCGCAGAGTATACATCTTTTCATATTTTGCCACGCCCACTTCCGCCTCCATAATTAAGAAAAAACAGATTTCCTCCTGTAGTTTTTTGACCTTTTTTGATCCTTCTTCAAATATCTTGACATGGGGAATGCTATTTTTGCGCAATCCCTGACGAACTTTCTGGAAAGATTTGATCTGCTTTGTTGTTGTAGGCATACCGTTTTTGGCTTATTTTCTTCCCTAACCAAAATTTGGTGAAACCCTTTTGCTTTTATCGTTGAAAAGTGTTGAGTTCTGCCTAACTTATATGGAAGAGAGTTCAAATTGGGAATCGGACATCTATCGTCAACTATCATATGGTGAATTTCTTTCTCTTATTATGTTCTGCTCGGGCATTTCTTTTATTTGTCTGTTTATTTCCTCTTTATGAATTTGGGGATATTTATGTAGTGTCATATGGGTACATATGTGCTGAGAGTTGGTAGCCCTGGATGCGGTGCGACAGTGTGGCATCATCGGTAGTAAGCAGAGAGAAGAACAGAAGGAACGATAGAGACCAGACGTATAAGCAGAAGATGCACAAAAAGTTGATTAAGTTTTATTTAAAGTTGTTGAAGTCGTAAAGTCGCTAAAGTTGTCATCTAAAGTTGTTGTGTCAGAATTTGTTTAATTCTAAATTGTTCAACCGACTATTTTGCTATCTAACTATTATTAATTTTAATAAACAACAATTATTGTATACACACAATAAAAAAAAAAAACAGAACAGTAATAAAAGTTGAAAAAAAAAAAAAACGTGAAAAAAGTGAAACGAAGAGACAGAATAAAGTTGATAAAAATGTTGCGTTCTGGAAAGAAACAAGGTGCCAAAAATCAAAAAGAGTCTAATTACCAAGTTCAGATAGACAATTTAAACAGCACATTTACGTCGAATGGTGAAATAACTGAGCAAACCGATTTAAAAGTAGTAAGCGCTAGAGAGACAGAAATATACCCATATGCTTCCAGAAACGACGCAGACGAAACGCGGCAGACTGGCGCCGAAGAAACGAAGAGTGACTATGGAAACGGTGAAAACATGCACACGAGTGTACGCAGCAGCGAGTTGGAGACGCTGATCAAAATGTTGGCAGTTAAATTTGAAGACAGCGGTTCGCAACGTAACGATAAATTTTCAAGCGTAACAGTCGATAGTTTTGCAAAGGTGGTGCCTGACTTCGATGGGACATCAATTCCAATTGGACAGTGGCTAAAGAATTTTGAAGAAAATGCGGAGGCATATCAGCTGAGCGAGAAACAAACGTATGTTAGTGCACATAATAAATTGATGGGCACTGCAAAGTTATTTTTGGAAACGATTATAGTTGTCAATTATGAAGAATTGTGTTTAGCCCTGATGGACGAGTTTGACCAAAAATTCATAATCAGTTAAGTAGTCGCAAAAAGTTGCAGTCAGAAAATTTTCATGCTGCTCTTGGTGCAATCGAGAACGAATCGATTATTGCCGCTCAACTGAATAGGTTTGATTTCATTTTTAAACTTAGATCTTAATATCTTTATAACGAGGACTCGGATTTAAATCAAATAAATTTTTTTAAGTAAAACAATTAATTATTTATAAAATACAAACCTTTTTTATACCGTTGCAGAGGGTATTATAAAATTGGTGAGATGTTTGTAACGCACAGAAGGAGACGTTTCCGACCCCATAAAGTATATATATTCTTGATCAGCATGAGAAGCTGAGTCGATATAGCCATGTCCGTCTGTCCGTCCGTCCGTCCGTCGGTGCGTATGCGTTTTACTCAGCCATCTTAAGAGCTATCGCGATGAAATTATTTTTTTGGTTGCTTTTTATTACCCAGGTGAGATAAAGTATGCAAATTGTCAGGATCGGACTACTATATCATATAGCTCCAGAACAAAGATTTTCATAAAAATTGGAGTATCCCCATTAAATAAAATACTACGATGATAGTATTGGATATAATAACTCAGATTCCAAAATTTCAATCCGATCGGATAAATAGAACACAAGTTACAGTCAATATAAATCGGTTCAATCGCTGCCTGCAGCGCTGCTTGCTGCTTACTACGTCATCATCAAAACAACAGAGCACATGCATACACACACAGACGCAACGCTACATGGACTGTATGTGTATGCGTGCGTTGCTTTGCTTAGGGAATGAAGGAAGAAAAAGAACAAATTGTAGTACGAAAAGTAAAATTGTTTTGTTTGTATATTGATGAAGTTTTTTTTGGACATGTAAAATTATTATGTATTATGTATTATATTTTTAAAAACATAACTGAAAATCTAAAATTTTTTTGGCTCAAGTGAATAGGTTTGACCCACAAAACTATAAAAAAAACATTATTCACAGCAATCTTTCATGGCTTTTGGTAACTTAAATAATAAAAGACACTATATCTACATTCTTTAATATGCGGTATGACCACCCTTATTCTTAATTATTTCAAACATTCGAGTTGATAAGGAATCGTAATATTTTTCAATTTCACTCAGTGAAATAATTGACCAGGCTTTTTTAATCGCTTCAACCAGTGTCGCCGAGTCTTGCAATTGTCTTCCCCCTTCATACTTCATAGGAGAGTGTATACTCTCCTGGATAAAAGTCCCCAAATGTTTTTGATAATATTTATTTCTGGGGAGTATGGTGGCCACTCGAGCAAGTTGACATTCTGGTCGTTAATCCACTGTTTTGTAACCCTGGCTGTATGGATGGGGGCGTTGTCTAGTTGGTATGTCCATTAAACAGGTCCAAAAATTTCGGAAAACTGGGAAAAAGCCTTTTGGAGCACAGTTTTGTAGACATTCGCATTCATCTTTGATGAAACAAACTGCAGCTCACAAGTTCAATAAAACGATATGGCTCCCCAAAACATTACGCCTCCTGGACAGGAGCGATGACGACTCAAAAAGCATTCCTCTTTTCGTATATCGTAAAAATAATAGTTATAGCCATCTGGTCCGTCGATATTGAACTTTTTTTCGTCAGAGAAGACCACAACCTTTCACTCCTTGTTCCAAGTCATGTGATCCCGCGCATCGATTGATTGATTTCGTGCATCATTAAGAGGAGGTTTTTTTTTTTATTTTTAATCTCTTTAAATGTTTAGCACTCCGAATAACTCGTTTTACCGTTGCCAAACTAGTATTTACACCGCATTCATCCCTGATTTTACCGGCAGAGAGGTGGAAATTAGAAGCAGTTCGAAGGATTAGTCGCCTCTCTGATGCCGTTGTAGCATATTTTTTCCTCATATCATTTTTCTCTCGTAATCTGCTTCATTACGAAGAAAATTGTTTACCGCGTTTTGGCTTCGACCAATTTTCTTTGCTATTTCATTATGTTCAAACTATAAAGGTAAACAGTTGCATTGCTTCAACTGTGGAGCCACAGATCATAAAAATCGGATTGCAATGTGGGTACTAAATGCTTTAAGTGTAACGGTATAGGCCATATATCAAAGGATTGTCCTGAAAGGAAGCATCAAGTAAATATTGTACGGAAGTCCGATGAAGACAGCCGATTAAAGGAATTTTCGATTGATGGCAAAAAAGTTATTTGTTTGGTGGATACGGGCGCAGACGTTACAGTAGTCCGATCTGCCCAATTTTTATACCATACACCCATAGGGTGAAATGGTATATTAAAGTCGCTAAAATGTACATATGTAACAGGCAGAAGGAAGCTTCTCCGACGCTATAAAGTATATATATTCTTGATCAGGATCAACAGCCGAGTCAATCTAGCCATGTCCGTCTGTCCGTCTGTCCGTCCGTCCGTCCGTATGAACACGCAGATTGCGGAGGCTATAAGAGCTAGAGCCACCAAATTTGGTATGTATACTCGTGTAGTATGTAAATGTATAGAGTTAATTGGAATTTTGGCCACGCCCCCTTACGCGCCCAGGAATCACATAAAACTGTTTTTCTTAAAAAGTATAACAGGTAGAGCCATCAAATTTGGCTTGTATACTCGTTTAGTTAGCGCGCAGAAATTAATTGTTCAAACTTTTTGCCACGCCCCCTTCCGCCCCCGGACTTTACATAAAACTGATTTTCTTAATAACTATGACAGGTACCGACATCAAATTAGGTATGTAAACTAGCTTAATAGACGCGGAGATATTGGTTATTGAATAATTTTACAACGCCCACTTCCGCCCCCGCAAATTAAAAAAACTGATTTTATCAAAAACTAACAAATTTAGTATGTACACTGGCTTAGTATGCGCGCAGAGTATACATCTTTTCATATTTTGCCACGCCCACTTCCGCCTCCATAATTAAGAAAAAACCGATTTCCTCCTGTAGTTTTTTGACTATCGCATTCAAATTCGGCAGACTTATTAATCTTATCTATTTCTACCAAACTACCAAATTTTATTGGTAGTTATTTTATTAATCGGACTAGAAACATGCAAAATATGCGTATGAACGTATTTTACTACGCAGTCCATAAGGGTAAAATTGGCCGTTGGCTAGTGGAGGCGCTAGAGTGTTCGTGTGTTTGTAGAGTGAGCGAGATAGCACATAGTATGAAGCATGTAAAAACTATTGACAAGCATTTGGTTTTTGAAGTTTGAAATATTTGTTTCACCTGGTATATGGTATACCCAAGTCGGCGGGCCGACTTACTTACTTCATTTTTTACATGTTTTAAATATTTTTTAAAATTTTTGTACAAGTTTTCATAACTATATCTCAAATATAAGTATTTTTGGCCGCGTCTCCATACAAGTGGATCCACTGTGCATTCGTGCTGGTTAAATATTCGGGATGCATATGCGATTGGGTGGCCGTCTAGAGAAATAACTTGCATCCGTAATAACGGTGAATTTTATTTTAACTGTGTTCAGCGTTTGATCCTTCTTTAAATATCTTGACATGGGGAATGCTATTTTTGCGCAATCCCTGACGAACTTTCTGTAGAATCCTGTCATTCCCAGGAAAGATTTGATCTGCTTTGTTGTTGTAGGCATACCGTTTTTGGCTTATTTTCTTCCCTAACCAAAATTTTGTGAAACCCTTTTGCTTTTATCGTTAAAAAGTGTTGAGTTCTGCCTAACTTATATGGAAGAGAGTTCAAATTGGGAATCGGACATCTATCGTCAACTATCATATGGTGAATTTCTTTCTCTTATTATGTTCTGCTCGGGCATTTCTTTTATTTGTCTGTTTATTTCCTCTTTATGAATTTGGGGATATTTATGTAGTGTCATATGGGTACATATGTGCTGAGAGTTGGTAGCCCTGGATGCGGTGCGACAGTGTGGCATCATCGGTAGTAAGCAGAGAGAAGAACAGAAGGAACGATAGAGACCAGACGTATAAGCAGAAGATGCACAAAAAGTTGATTAAGTTTTATTTAAAGTTGTTGAAGTCGTAAAGTCGCTAAAGTTGTCATCTAAAGTTGTTGTGTCAGAATTTGTTTAATTCTAAATTGTTCAAACGACTATTTTGCTATCTAACTATTATTAATTTTAATAAACAACAATTATTGTATACACACAATAATTCTTACATGGGGGCTCAACCGCTCAATCGTTGAAAAAAACAGAAAAGTAATAAAAGTTGAAAAAAAACTGGAAAAAAGTAAAACGAAGAGACAGAATAAAGTTGATAAAAATGTTGCGTTCTGGAAAGAAACAAGGTGCCAAAAATCAAAAAGAGTCTAATTACCAAGTTCAGATAGACAATTTAAACAGCACATTTACGTCGAATGGTGAAATAACGGAGCAAACCGATTTAAAAGTAGTAATCGCAAGAGATACAGATATATACCCATATGCTTCCAGAAACGACGCAGACGAAACGCGGCAGACTGGCGCCGAAGAAACGAAGAGTGACTATGGAAACGGTGAAAACATGCACACGAGTGTACGCAGCAGCGAGTTGGAGACGCTGATCAAAATGTTGGCAGTTAAATTTGAAGACAGCGGTTCGCAACGTAACGATAAATTTTCAAGCGTAACAGTCGATAGTTTTGCAAAGGTGGTGCCTGACTTCGATGGGACATCAATTCCAATTGGACAGTGGCTAAAGAATTTTGAAGAAAATGCGGAGGCATATCAGCTGAGCGAGAAGCAAAAGTATGTTAGTGCACATAATAAAATGATGGGCACTGCAAAGTTATTTTTGGAAACGATTATAGTTGTCAATTATGAAGAATTGTGTTTAGCCCTGATGGACGAGTTTGACCAAAAATTCATAATCAGTTGAGAAGTCGCAAAAAATTGCAGTCAGAAAATTTTCATGCTGCTCTTGGTGTAATCGAGAACGAATCGATTATTACCGCTCAACTGAATAGGTTTGAATTCATTTTTAAACTTAGATCTTAATATCTTTATAACGAGGACTCGGATTTAAATCAAATAAATTTTTTTAAGTAAAACAATTAATTATTTATAAAATACAAAAGTTTTTTATACCGTTTTGCAGAGGGTATTATATAATTGGTGAGATGTTTGTAACGCACAGAAGGAGACGTTTCCGACCCCATAAAGTATATATATTCGTGATCAGCATGAGAAGCTGAGTCGATATAGCCATGTCCGTTCGTCCGTCCGTCGGTCGGTGCGTATGCGATTTACTCAGCCATCTTAAAAGCTATCGCGATGAAATTTTTTTGGGTGCTTTTTATTACCCAGGTGAGATAAAGTATGCAAATTGTCAGGATCGGACTAACATATCATATAGCTCCAGAACAAACATTTTCATAAAAATTGGAGTATCCCCATTAAATAAAATACTACGATGATAGTATTGGATATAATAACTCAGATTCCAAAATTTCAATCCGATCGTATAAATAGAACACAAGTTACAGTCAATATAAATCGGTTCAATCGCTGCCGGCAGCGCTGCTTGCTGCTTACTACGGCATCATCAAAACAACAGAGCACATGCATACACACGCAGACGCAACGCTATATGGACTGTATGTGTATGCGTGCGTTGCTTTACTTAGGGAATGAGGGAAGAAAAAGAACAAATTGTAGTATTAAAAGTAAAATTGTTTTGTTTGTATATTGATGAAGTTTTTTTTGGACATGTAAAATTATTATGAATTATGTATTATATTCTTAAAAACATAACTGAAAATCTTCACTTTTTTTGGCTCAAGTGAATAGGTTTGACCCACAAAACTATAAAAAAAACATTATTCACAGCAATATTTCATGGCACTTGGTAACTTAAATAATAAAAGACACTATTTCTGCATTCTTTAATATGCGGTATGATTACCCTTATTCTTAATTATTTCAAACATTCGAGTTGATAAGGAATAGTAATATTTTTCAATTTCACTCAGTGAAATAGTTGACCAGGCTGTTTTAATCGCTTGCAATTGTCTTCCCCCTTCATACACTCTACTGGATAAAAGTCCCCAAATGTTTTCGATAATAAATCGAACTTAGCCGGCTCGAGGTCAATCTTACAAAGGAAGATTATTTCAAAGGCAACACACAAAAAGGTGAGGTTGTCTGTATAGCTATTTCAAGAACTACCAAGTTCTATTATCAGCAGACTTTGCTAAAGAACTCGAGAATTTTCGATAATATTTATGTCTGGGGAGTATGGCGGCCACTTGAGCAACATGACATTCTGGATGGGGGCGTTGTCTTGTTGGTTTGTCCATTGAATAGGTCCAAAAATTTCGGAAAACTAGGAAAAAGCCTTTTGGAGCACAGTTTTGTTGACATTCGCATTCATCTTTGATGAAACAAACTGCAGCTCACAAGTTCCATAAAACGATATGGCTCCCCAAACTATTACGCCTCCTGGACAGGAGCGATGACGACTCAAAAAGCATTCCTTTTCGTATATCGTGAAAATAATTGTTATAGCCATCTGGTCCGTCGATATTGAGAAGACCACAGCCTTTCACTCCTTGTTCCAAGTCATGTGATCCCGCGCAAATCGAAGTCGTGCTTCCTTTCGTGCATCATTAAGAGGAGGTTTTTTTTTTTTTTTTAATCTCTTTAAATGTTTAGCACTCCGAATAACTCGTTTTACCGTTGCCAAACTAGTATTTACACCGCATTCATCCCTGATTTTACCGGCAGAGAGGTGGAAATTAGAAGCAGTTCGAAGTATTAGTCGCCTTTCTGAAACCGTTGTAGCATATTTTTTCCTCATATCATTTTTCTCCCGTAAACAGCTTCATTACGAAGAAAATTTCTTACCACATTTGGCTTCGACCAATTTTCTTTGCTATTTCATTATGTTTTAGGCCAGATTCAAAATAGCATTTAATTTGACCTTTTTCCAAAATCGGTTAAAGATTTTCCGCCACCCATATTTAAAAAAAATGGTAGCAATTACTTTAAATTTAAGTAGACCAAAGAAATTATGTGTTTTTAATCACGCAGTCAATCAAAAAGTGAAGTCAAAGTTGTCAAACCTAATCAGATTTTCTCATATTATGAGTAATCAAATGAGAGTTCAAAACAAAAAAGAAAGAAGGAAAAAATGGCATAGGACCAAAGAAAGAAGGAAAAATAGAGGTACGGGAAGATTTGAAATACCATTATACAGTTTAACTTCTTTTAAGCAGATAAGAAAGTGCTACGATCTAGTTGAAACGATGAACAGAAACTCCCAAAACAAACGTCGCCAGATTGTCCATACGAAGCCAGCTGGTCAAGCTGATTCAAACTATAAAGGTAAACAGTTGCATTGCTTCAACTGTGGAGCCACAGATCATAGAAAATCGGATTGCAATCAGTAGTCCGATCTGCCCAATTTTTATACCATACACCCATAGGGTGAAATGGTATATTAAAGTCGCTAAAATGTATGTAACAGGCAGAAGGAAGCTTCTCCGACGCTATAAAGTATATATATTCTTGATCAGGATCAACAGCCGAGTCGATCTAGCCATGTCCGTCTATCCGTCCGTATGAACACGCAGATCGCGGAGGCTATAAGAGCTAGAGCCACCAAATTTGGTATGTATACTCGTGTAGTATGTAAATGTATAGAGTTAATTGGAATTTTGGCCACGCCCCCTTACGCGCCCAGGAATCACATAAAACTGTTTTTCTTAAAAAGTATAACAGCTAGAGCCATCAAATTTGGCTTGTATACTCGTTTAGTTAGCGCGCAAAAATTAATTGTTCAAACTTTTTGCCACCCTTCCTTTCGCCCCCGGACATTACATAAAACTGATTTTCTTAAAAACTATGACAGCTACCGACATCAAATTTGGTATGTAAACTAGCTTAATAGACGCGGAGATATTGGTTATTGAATAATTTTACCACGCCCACTTCCGCCCCCGCAAATTAAAAAAACTGATTTTATCAAAAACTAACAAATTTAGTATGTACACTGGCTTAGTATGCGCGCAGAGTATACATCTTTTCATATTTTGCCACGCCCACTTCCGCCTCCATAATTAAGAAAAAACCGATTTCCTCCTGTAGTTTTTTGACTATCGCATTCAAATTCGGCAGACTTATTAATCTTATCTATTTCTACCAAACTACCAAATTTTATTGGTAGTTATTTTATTAATCGGACTAGAAACATGCAAAATATGCGTATGAACGTATTTTACTACGCAGTCCATAAGGGTAAAATTGGCCGTTGGCTAGTGGCGGCGCTAGAGTGTTCGTGTGTTTGTAGAGTGAGCGAGATAGCACATAGTATGAAGCATGTAAAAACAATTGACAAGCATTTGGTTTTTGAAGTTTGAAATATTTGTTTCACCTGGTATATGGTATACCCAAGTCGGCGGGCCGACTTACTTCATTTTTTACATGTTTTAAATATTTTTTAAAATTTTTGTACAAGTTTTCATAACTATATCTCAAATATAAGTATTTTTGGCCGCGTCTCCATACAAGTGGATCCACTGTGCATTCGTGCTGGTTAAATATTCGGGATGCATATGCGATTGGGTGGCCGTCTAGAGAAATAACTTGCATCCGTAATAACGGTGAATTTTATTTTAACTGTGTTCAGAGTTTGATCCTTCTTTAAATATCTTGACATGGGGAATGCTATTTTTGCGCAATCCCTGACGAACTTTCTGTAGAATCCTGTCATTCCCAGGAAAGATTTGATCTGCTTTGTTGTTGTAGGCATACCGTTTTTGGCTTATTTTCTTCCCTAACCAAAATTTTGTGAAACCCTTTAGCTTTTATCGTTGAAAAGTGTTGAGTTCTGCCTAACTTATATGGAAGAGAGTTCAAATTGGGAATCGGACATCTATCGTCAACTATCATATGGTGAATTTCTTTCTCTTATTATGTTCTGCTCGGGCATTTCATTTATTTGTCTGTTTATTTCCTCTTTATGAATTTGGGGATATTTATGTAGTGTCATATGGGTACATATGTGCTGAGAGTTGGTAGCCCTGGATGCGGTGCGACAGTGTGGCATCATCTGTAGTAAGCAGAGAGAAGAACAGAAGGAACGATAGAGACCAGACGTATAAGCAGAAGACGCACAAAAAGTTGATTAAGTTTTATTTAAAGTTGTTGAAGTCGTAAAGTCGCTAAAGTTGTCATCTAAAGTTGTTGTGTCAGAATTTGTTTAATTCTAAATTGTTCAACCGACTATTTTGCTATCTAACTATTATTAATTTTAATAAACAACAATTATTGTATACACACAATAATTCTTACATGGGGGCTCAACCGCTCAATCGTTGAAAAAAACAGAAAAGTAATAAAAGTTGAAAAAAAACGTGAAAAAAGTAAAACGAAGAGACAGAATAAAGTTGATAAAAATGTTGCGTTCTGGAAAGAAACAAGGTGCCAAAAATCAAAAAGAGTCTAATTACCAAGTTCAGATAGACAATTTAAACAGCACATTTACGTCGAATGGTGAAATACAAACATTCGAGTTGATAAGGAATAGTAATATTTTTCAATTTCACTCAGTGAAATAGTTGACCAGGCTGTTTTAAGCGCATGCAATTGTCTTCCCCCTTCATACACTCTCCTGGATAAAAGTCCCCAAATGTTTTCGATAATAAATCGAACTTAGCCGGCTCGAGGTCAATCTTACAAAGGAAGATTATTTCAAAGGCAACACACAAAAAGGTGAGGTTGTCTGTATAGCTATTTCAAGAACTACCAAGTTCTATTATCAGCAGACTTTGCTAAAGAACTCGAGAATTTTCGATAATATTTATGTCTGGGGAGTATGGCGGCCACTTGAGCAACATGACATTCTGGATGGGGGCGTTGTCTTGTTGGTTTGTCCATTGAATAGGTCCAAAAATTTCGGAAAACTAGGAAAAAGCCTTTTGGAGCACAGTTTTGTTGACATTCGCATTCATCTTTGATGAAACAAACTGCAGCTCACAAGTTCCATAAAACGATATGGCTCCCCAAACCATTACGCTCCAGGATAGGAGCGATGACGACTCAAAAAGCATTCCTCTTTTCGTATATCGTGAAAATAATAGTTATAGCCATCCGGTCCGTCGAGATTGAATTTTTTTCGTCAGAGACGACCACAGCCTTCCACTCCTTACTCCAAGTCATGTGATCCCGTGCAAATCGAAGTTGTGCTTCCTTTCGTGCATCATTAAGAGGAGTTTTTTTATTTTATTTTTAATCTCTTTAAATGTTTAGCACTCCGAATAACTCGTTTTATCCCTGCTTTTACCGGCAGAGAGGTGGGAATTAGAAGCAGTTCGAAATATTATGCGCCTCTCTGATGCCGTTGTATCATACTTTTTTCTCATTTCATATTTTTCCGGTAATCTGCTTCATTACGAAGAAAATTGCTTACCACGTTTTGGCTTCGACCAACTTTCTTTGCTATTTCATTATGTTTTAGGCCAGATTCAAAATAGCCTTTAATTTGACCTTTTTCCAAAACCGGTTAAAGATTTTCGCCACCCATATTTTAAAAAAATGTTAGCAATTACTTTAAATTTAAGTAGACCAAGGAAATTATGTGTTTTTGCAATCACGCAGTCAATCAATAAGTGAAGTCAAAGTTGTCAAACCTAATCAGATGAGCCAAAAATAGACCACACATTTAGCGAACTTCACGATAAAAATAGAGGTACGGGAAGATTTGAAATACCCATTACACAGTTTAACTTCTTTTAAGCAGCTAAGAAAGTGCTACGATCTAGTTGAAACGATGACCAGAAACTCCCAAAACAAACGTCGCCAGATTATCCATACGAATACAGTTGGTCAAGTTGATTCAAACTATAAAGGTAAACAGTTGCATTGCTTCAACTGTGGAACCACAGATCATAAAAAATCGGATTGCAATGTGGGTACTAAATGTTTTAAGTGTAACGGTATAGGCCATATATCAAAGGATTGTCCTGAAAGGAAGCATCAAGTAAATATAGTACGGAAATCTGATGAAGACAGCCGATTAAAGGAATTTTCGATTGATGGCAAAAAAGTTATTTGTTTGGTGGATACGGGCGCACTCGTTACTATCATGAGACGAGACAAATACGGGGAACTTTTTCTGGATCGTGAGATACAAAGTCACGTCACTTACCGTGTGAGTTTGGTTAAGATATCTCAACAAACAAACAAAATTTTCATACTGTAAGATGTCAGTTACTTACTTGGTTTGTACATATATCGAAGTTAGTATTTTAAGTATCGATTGTTAGTAGAAAGTTAGTATTTTAAGTATCGATTATTAGTATGGAAAATATCGGTATGCGGCCTAAGGCCACACTAGAGAGTTCCTCCTTCTACTCCGGCAACGATACAAAGAGACAGACGCACTAGCTGCGCAGAAAATAAATAAGTGTTTACAACTCAGAAGTGGGATGAAAGGACACATATTTCGGTACAAGGCAGGCCACACGCTCCACATCCAAGGTGGCCGCCTCCACGCCCGCTGCTGATACTGACTCCACTGCCATGTCCACTACGGTGCCTGCCGCTGCGGTGCCGGTTGCCATTGTGCCCGCCGCTGATGTCGTACCCACTGCCGTGCAGGCCGCTGCGGTACATGTGGCCGCCGTGACAACCTCCGCTGCACCCGCTGCTGCCGCAGCCACTGCTGTACCCGCCGCCGCTGCACCCGCTGCCACCGCATCCACTGCTGCACCCGCCGCATCCACTGCTGTACCCGTCGCCGCATCCAATGCTGTGCCCGCCGCCGCCGCATCTACTGCTGTGCCCGCTGCATCCACTGCTGTACCCGCCGCCACTGTACGCGCTGCCGCCTTATTTGCTGCTGTACCCGCCGCATCCACTGCTGTACCCGCCGCCACTGTACGCACTGTCTCGCTGGCCGCACACGTCACTGACCCTGACGTTCCCTAGGCCGCGGACCCATGGGAAGATATGCCCGCCCGAGTACCCTCCGTGCCGTCTGCCGCTGCCGCTATCACACCGGCTGCTTCCGGCGCATTAATGCAGGCGAAGGATGCTTGAGATTCGCAATCGAGATGCAGGAGATTGCCATGAATGCTCCGATTCCGGAGAACAAGTTGGTCGACATGATTATCGATGGACTGCGGGACAATTCTACTCGAGTCGGCATGCTGTACTCAGCTCGCACGGTGGCCGAACTGAAGCCCCTACTGGAACGCTACGAGCGCTTCCGTATGCAGGCGGCTGCCTCCAAGCAAAGTCTTAGTGTGAAGGTGCCAACACCAAATGCCTCGTCGTCTGGGAACACATCCCCAGGCACTACCATAAGTGAGACCAGATGTTTCAACTGCTCGGGATGGGGGCATTATAGAAGCCAATGCCCGAAGCCGATCAGACCGCCGAACTCCTGCTTCAAGTGTGGCATAGTGGGCCACATTTATAAAAACTGCCCGTCTCCGATGGAAACTGTCGCCGCCACCACTGCCGCCACTACTGCCGGCATTAATGCCGCCGCCGTTCCTGATGATGTGGGGATAGATTAAACCATCTACAACTGGTGAGTGTTGCTTTTGTTTGTGATGAAGTGCAAGATAGGAAATTTATAAATATGTTTTCCCTTCTCGACTCGGGCAGTCCGAAGGGTTTTATCCGTGAATCTGAAGTTTCCCCCAACTGCCGTCTTAGTTCCAGTAGATTGAACTGCCGTGGTTAAGGAAATAGCCAACTTTGGCCTTTACGCCAAGTCCAGTGTAGTGTTCATCTCCGCAGTACGGAGACCATACATACGTTTGAAGTTTTGCCAAACAAAGCAACCGAACTGCCGATGATTATAGGCAAAGATCTCCTGTATAAAATTAATATTAGACTTTGTAAACTGAAAGAAATGAAATATGAAAAAGAATCTATTTAACTTATAAATAAACCGACTGAATGTAGAAATATGAAACTCACTGCTGTTTTGAAGTCCTTTGACATATTTAGGGAAGAGAAAGTGATACTGCCGTATGATAGGAATGAGATTGTATCTGCCGAATCGTTGTCTGATTCTCCCCTTCCGAAAACTTGTGCTTTACCTCCGGAAACACAGGATGATGCACTTCTGGCTTTAAATTCTATTCAGGTCCCTGCTGTTAATGATTTAGAGTTTGATATAGAGCCCACTTTACGGGAAGAGCAAGCCGCACACTTATGGTCTATGATTTCCACTGCATATGTACAGGTTGCCCCTGAGCTAGTGAAGACCGTGAATTATGAGATGAAGATAGAACTGACTAGCCTAAATCCCATTTTCTGCCGTCCCCGCCGTCTGTCGCACCACGAACGCATTGAGGTGCGGAAGATCTGTGATGATCTCTTGAGAGCTGGCATTATTCGCCACAGTAGTTCCCCTTACGCTGCCGCGATTGTCCCAGTACGTAAAAAGGACAACACCCTGAGGAAGTGTGTAGATTACCGTCCGTTGAACAAACTTACTATTCGGGATCATTTTCCGATCCATCTGGGTGGTAAATCATTCTTCACTGTCTTGGACTTGAAGAATGGATTCCACCATGTGAAAATGCACCCGGATTCAATCAAATATACCGCCTTTGTAGTCCCTGACGGCCAGTTTGAATAAGTACGCATGCCCTTCGGACTCTGTAATGGCCCTTCCGTGTTCGCTAGATTTGTATATTTTGTCCTTTAGAAATTTATAAACCAAGGTCAGCTAGTGATATACATGGATGACGTCCAGATGGCATCGCATGACTGGCCAAATGCCGTTTTACGTATAGGGAATTAGAGTACTTGGGTTACTTGGCCAATTCTGCCGGTATCACGCCTAAACCAGCTCATCTTCAGGCGATACGAGATTTGCCCATACCAAGGGATAGCAAGGAATTAGAGCGCTGCTTAGGTTTATTCTCATACTTCCGCCGGTTTGTACTTGGTTTCGCCAAGATTGCGTATCCGATGTCCCGATTGTTAAGAAAAAATACCAATTACGTCTTCTCCGAGGAATGCCTCCAATCCTTCCGAACCCTGAAGTCAAAACTGATGGAATCACCCGTGTTACCTATCTATAACCCGAAGTCTGAAACAGAGTTACACTGTGACGCTAGCTCAACTGGTTTCGTAGCAGTGCTCCTCCAGAAACAAACTGACGGTAAATTGCACCCAGTGTTCTACTTCTCTAAGATAGCCTCCGCTGCTGAATCGAAACTACACAGTTATGAGCTAGAGACGTTAGCTATCGTGTATTCCTTAAAACGTTTTGAGACATACCTTAAGTTCATCCCGTTCAAAATCGTGACCGATTGTAATTCCCTTGCGCTGACACTGAAAAATGGTGGACATTCCGCCAAGATTGCTCGCTGGGCCCTGCTGTTGGAAAACTATAACTACACGATTGTACACCGCTCGGGGGTTGGTATGCCCCATGCTGATGCGCTAAGCAGAATAGAAACTGCCGCCTACGTTGACGATATAAACCTCGACTTCCAACTGCAGTTAACCCAGAACCGGGACCCTGAGATTGTCAAACTCCGAGATGAGTTAGAGAAATATGAGATAGCGGATTTCGAACTGCGAGATGAAGTAGTGTACCGCCTGTCCTCGACGAGTGTACCCCAACTTTATGTCCCTTCCGAAATGATAAATCATGTCATACGAGTAGTGCATAAGAAGCTTGGCCATATGGCCGCTGAGAAGTGTTGTGCACAAATCAAGAAGTATTACTGGTTTCCGTGTATGAAGTCTTACGTCAACAATTATATTAAAAACTGCCTCAATTGTATTTATTATTCCGCTTCCGCTCAGGACAACCGCATCACGCTACACAGTATTCCGAAAGTGCCCCTGCCGTTTGATACCATTCATATTGATCATCTAGGTCCCCTTCCGTCCATACGCTCTAAGAAAAAAATATCTTCTGGTTGTCATTGACGCTTTCACTAAATTTGTGAAGCTGTACCCTGCGGCCACTACTAATTCGCGTGAAGTATGTCAGACGTTAAAATCTCAGTGTTTCGCGAATTACAGCAGACCCCGACGAATAATCAGTGACCGCGGTACCTGCTTTACTTCTTCTGAATTCGCAGAATTTCTAAGGGCCAACAATATAATTCATGTGCAGAATACCACTGCCTCACCCTGGGCCAACGGCCAAGTCGAGCGGGTTAACCGTATCTTGGGCCCTATGCTAGGTAAATTGACGGAACCTGTGGACCACGCGGATTGGGTCCAACAACTGCCGAACATAGAGTTTGCATTGAATAACTCCGTCCATTCCACAACGAAATTTGCCGCTTCCGTACTCCTATTCGGGGTGGAACAACGAGGTGTTGTAGTAGACGAACTAACCGAACGGTTGGGTGAGAGAACGGCGGAAGTCGATGGCTCAGAGGTAGACGTCCGGAGATTAGCCTTCCGTAACATTGTCAAGTCTCAAGAATATAATGCTGAATATTATGCGAAGCATCACCCCCTGCCGTTAGTTTTGTGGAAGGGGATTTCGTAGTTATTAGGAATGTAGATACTTCGGCAGGTACAAACAAAAAACTTATCAGACGGTATCGTGGCCCATACGTTGTTCACAAAAAACTTCCGAATGACCGATATGTTATCCGAGATGTGGAGGGCTTCCAGATCACCCAACTGCCGAATGACGGGGTACTTGAAGCCTCCAAATTAAAGCTATGGGCAGCCCCTGATCAAAATTGCACTTCAGATATCCAAACAAAGGCGACACTAGCCACTTAATGTTATTATTTACCCCTTTTGTTAGCTAACTAGAATCAAGGTTGATTCCTTGTCAGGACGGCCGAGTTGTAAGATGTCAGTTACTTACGAATTGTGTTAATGGTTTGTACATATATCGAAGTTAGTATTTTAAGTATCGATTGTGAGTATGGAAAATATCGGTATGCGGCCTAAGGCCACACTAGAGAGTTCCTCCTTCTACTCCGGCAACGATACAAAGAGACAGACTCACTAGTTGCGCAGCTAAAAATAAATCTTTTGCCATCGTGACTTATAATTATATTTTTCAGAAAATAGGTGTTTCCAATACAAAGTAATTTTTTTCGTCCGATTGCTCATATGGGAGCTATATGATATAGTAGTCCGATCTGCCCAATTTTATCCATGTTTTAAATATTTTTTAAAATTTTTGTACAAGTTTTCATAACTATATCTCAAATAAAAGTATTTTTGGCCGCGTCTCCATACAAGTGGATCCACTGTGCACTCGTGCTGGTTAAACGTTCGGGATGCATATGCGATTGGGTAGCCGTCTAGAGAAATAACTTGCATCCGTAATAACGGTGGGTTTTTTTTTACCTGTGTTCAGCGTTTGATCCCTCTTCAAACGTCTTGACATGGGGAATGCTATTTTTGCTCAATCCCTGACGAACTTTCTGAGTGGATCCACTGTACACTCTTGCTGGTTAAATATTCGGGATGCATATGCGATTGGGTGGCCGTCTAGAGAAATAACTAGCATCCGTAATAACGGTGAATTTTTTTAACTGTGTTCAGCGTTTGATCCTTCTTCAAATATCTTGACATGGGGAATGCTATTTTTGCGCAATCCCTGACGAACTTTCTGTAGAATCCTGTCACTCCCAGGAAAGATTTGATCTGCTTTGTTGTTGGAGGCATACCGTTTTTGGCTTATTTTCTTCCCTAACCAAAATTTGGTGAAACCCTTTTGCTTTTATCGTTGAAAAGTGTTGAGTTCTGCCTAACTTATATGGAAGAGAGTTCGAATTGGGAATCGGACATTTATCGTCGACTATCATATGGTGAATTTCTTTCTCTTATTATGTTCTGCTCGGGCATTTCTTTTAATTTAATTCTAAATTGTTCAACCGACTATTTTGCTATCTAACTATTATTAATAAACAACAATTATTGTATACACACAATAAAAAAAAAAAACAGAACAGTAATAAAAGTTGAAAAAAAAAGTGAAAAAGTGAAACGAAGAGACAAAATAAAGTTGATAAAAATGTTGCGTTCTGGAAAGAAAAAAGGTGCCAAAAATCAAAAAGAGTCTTATTACCAGTCGAATGGTAAACTAACGGAGCAAACCGATTTAAAAGTATTAAGCGCAAGAGAGACAGATATATACCCATGTGCTTCCAGAAACGACGCAGACGAAACGCGGCAGACGAAGAGTGACTCTGGAAACGGTGAAAACATGCACATGAGTGTGCGCAGCAGCGAGTTGGAGACGCTGATCAGAATGTTGGCAGTTAAATTTGAAGACAGCGGTTCGCAACGTAACGATAAACCGCGTAACGTAACAGTCGATAGTTTTGCAAAGGTGGTGCCTGACTTCGATGGGACATCATTTCCAATTGGACAGTGGCTAAAGAATTTTGAAGAAAATGCGAAAGCATATCAGCTGAGCGAGAAACAAAAGTATGTTAGTGCACATAATAAAATGATGGGCACTGCAAAGTTATTTTTGGAAACGATTATAGTTGTCAATTATGAAGAATTGTGTTTAGCCCTGATAGACGAGTTTGACCAAAAATTAAGCAGCGCAGAGATTCATAAACAGTTGAGAAGTCGCAAAAAGTTGCAGTCAGAAAATTTTCATGATTAAGTATTACAGATACGTAAAATTGCTGCTCTTGGTGAAATCGAGGACGAATCGATTATTGCCGCTCAACTGAATAGGTTTGATTTCATTTTTAAACTTAGATCTTAATATCTTTATAACGAGGACTCGGATTTAAATCAAATAAATTTTTTTAAGTAAAACAATTAATTTTTTATAAAATACAAACGTTTTTTTTTTCTTTTCTATTTAGTTTTTATTTTTTTTGTATTATATTTTAAAAAACATAACTGAAAATCTTCACTTTTTTTGGCTCAAGTGAATAGGTTTGACCCACAAAACTATAAAAAAAACATTATTCACAGCAATATTTCATGGCACTTGGTAACTTAAATAATAAAAGACACTATTTCTGCATTCTTTAATATGCGGTATGACCACCCTTATTCTTAATTATTTCAAACATTCGAGTTGATAAGGAATAGTAATATTTTTCAATTTCACTCAGTGAAATAGTTGACCAGGCTGTTTTAATCGCTTGCAATTGTCTTCCCCCTTCATACACTCTCCTGGATAAAAGTCCCCAAATGTTTTCGATAATAAATCGAACTTAGCCGGCTCGAGGTCAATCTTACAAAAGAAGATTATTTCAAAGGCAACACACAAAAAGGTGAGGTTGTCTGTATAGCTATTTCAAGAACTACCAAGTTCTATTATCAGCAGATTTTGCTAAAGAACTCGAGAATTTTCGATAATATTTATGTCTGGGGAGTATGGCGGCCACTCGAGCATGTTGACATTCTGGTCGTTAATCCACTGTTTTGTAACCCGGGCTGTATGGATGGGGCGTTGTCTTGTTGGTTTGTCCATTGAATAGGTCCAAAAATTTCGGAAAACTGGGAAAAATCTCTTTTGGAGCACAGTTTTGTTGACATTCGCATTCATCTTTGATGAAACAAACTGCAGCTCACAAGTTCCATAAAACGATATGGCTCCCCAAACCATTACGCCTCCTGGACAGGAGCTATGACGACTCAAAAAGCATTCCTCTTTTCGTATATCGTGAAAATAATAGTTATAGCCATCTGGTCCGTCGATATTGAACTTTTTTTCGTCAGAGAAGACCACAGCCTTTCACTCCTTGTTCCAAGTCATGTGATCCCGCGCAAATCGAAGTCGTGCTTCCTTTCGTGCATCATCAAGAGGAGGTTTTTTTTTTTTTTTTTAATCTCTTTAAATGTTTAGCACTCCGAATAACTCGTTTTACCGTTGCCAAACTAGTATTTACACCGCATTCATCCCTGATTTTACCGGCAGAGAGGTGGAAATTAGAAGCAGTTCAAAGGATTAGTCGCCTTTCTGAAACCGTTGTAGCATATTTTTTCCTCATATCATTTTTCTCCACATTTGGCTTCGACCAATTTTCTTTGCTATTTCATTATGTTTTAGGCCAGAGTCAAAATAGCCTTTAATTTGACCTTTTTCCAAAATCGGTTAAAGATTTTCCGCCACCCATATTTAAAAAAAATGGTAGCAATTACTTTAAATTTAAGTAGACCAAAGAAATTATGTGTTTTTAATCACGCAGTCAATCAAAAAGTGAAGTCAAAGTTGTCAAACCTAATCAGATTTTCTCATATTATGAGTAATCAAATGAGAGTTCAAAACAAAAAAGAAAGAAGGAAAAAATGGCATAGGACCAAAGAAAGGAGGAAAAATAGAGGTACGGGAAGAGTTGAAAAGCCATTATACAGTTTAACCTCTATTAAGCAGATAAGAAAGTGCTACGATCTAGTTGAAACGATGACCAGAAACTCCCAAAACAAACGTCGCCAGATTATCCATACGAATACAGTTGGTCAAGTTGATTCAAACTATAAAGGTAAACAGTTGCATTGCTTCAACTGTAGAGCCACAGATCATAAAAAATCGGATTGCAATGTGGGTTAGTACCCATGCTTTAAGTGTAACGGTATAGGCCATATATCAAAGGATTGTCCTAAAAGGAAGCATCAAGTAAATATAGTACGGAAGTCCGATGAAGACAGCCGATTAAAGGAATTTTCAATTGATGGCAAAAAAGTTATTTGTTTGGTGTATACGGGCGCAGACGTTACAGTAGTCCGATCTGCCCAATTTTTATACCATACACCCATAGGGTGAAATGGTATATTAAAGTCGCTAAAATGAATGTAACAGGCAGAAGGAAGCTTCTCCGACGCTATAAAGTATATATATTCTTGATCAGGATCAACAGCCGAGTCGATCTAGCCATGTCCGTCTATCCGTCCGTATGAACACGCAGATCGCGGAGGCTATAAGAGCTAGAGCCACCAAATTTGGTATGTATACTCGTGTAGTATGTAAATGTATAGAGTTAATTGGAATTTTGGCCATGCCCCCTTACGCGCCCAGGAATCACATAAAACTGTTTTTCTTAAAAAGTATAACAGCTAGACCCATCAAATTCGGCTTGTATACTCGTTTAGTTAGCGCGCAGAAATTAATTGTTCAAACTTTTTCATAAAACTGATTTTCTTAAAAACTATGACAGGTACCGACATCAAATTTGGTATGTAAACTAGCTTAATAGACGCGGAGATATTGGTTATTGAAAAATTTTGCCACGCCCACTTCCGCACCCGCAAATTAAAAAAACTGATTTTATCAAAAACTAACAAATTTAGTATGTACACTGGCTTAGTATGCGCGCAGAGTATACATCTTTTCATATTTTGCCACGCCCACTTCCGCCTCCATAATTAAGAAAAAACCGATTTCCTCCTGTAGTTTTTTGACTATCGCATTCAAATTCGGCAGACTTATTAATCTTATCTATTTCTACCAAACTACCAAATTTTATTGGTAGTTATTTTATTAATCGGACTAGAAACATGCAAAATATGCGTATGAACGTATTTTACTACGCAGTCCATAAGGGTAAAATTGGCCGTTGGCTAGTGGCGGCGCTAGAGTGTTCGTGTGTTTGTAGAGTGAGCGAGATAGCACATAGTATGAAGCATGTAAAAACAATTGACAAGCATTTGGTTTTTGAAGTTTGAAATATTTGTTTCACCTGGTATATGGTATACCCAAGTCGGCGGGCCGACTTACTTACTTCATTTTTTACATGTTTTAAATATTTTTTAAAATTTTTGTACAAGTTTTCATAACTATATCTCAAATATAAGTATTTTTGGCCGCGTCTCCATACAAGTGGATCCACTGTGGAATCGCTTGGGAACACAACTAAAACTTTAAGTAAACATAAAAGTCATGCACAAAAAAGGAACAAAAACTAAGGTTTCATTAAACATTAAATTAAAAAAAAAAAAACAAAAACACAAAATAGTTTTGAGTTATTTACAAAAATAAAATAAACACCTTTAACTTCGAAATCCATTGATAAATTTTTAATTATTGAACACAACAGGAATATGCGAACCACTTCAAATTGACTTTCGCATTGAATGTTGTTGCGTTTGATTAGCTTTACACTAAAAACGCGTTCATGCGTTTTGTTCTATTTTTAGAAAGTCCCGTTATGTTTCCAGAAAAATACAGGTTGCCATTTTGAAGTATGAACATTTTGGAGACAATTTGCATCAAAATTTACGCGCTGTTACGCATCGCGCATACTGGGCATGGTCCAGTCTTCACCGGCAGTTCGGAAGAGCCTTTTTATTCACTGAGATATCTATAATCTCGTTTAGAATTATGCCTAATTTGGTCATCAGCGATCAGCGATGATTCCCTAGCCCGTTTGAGTGTTGCATTCGCAAAATATGGATAAAAAAAAGTCAATCGAACCACTTAAGATAAGAACGTCTCCTTTGGATGATTCGGCGCGACAAGACTTAGGTCTCGATTTTTAGTCGATCCATCTGCAGGAAACGGTTGGCATTAAGGGTGGATAATGCTAAAAAAGTGATTCCCACTGGATCCATCCGACATCTCTCTTCAGCTGTTGGTAAATATTTACTTAATCTACTCGGGCCAAACGCGCTTAAGCTGCTTAAATTCTGTATCAAACGAAAGAGAAAAAATCCACGATCACACCTCAGGTGCTCCTCTGCGATTTATTTCGTAGTTTTTGTTGAACTAACAAAAGAAAATTTATGTTTTTAGCCGGACTATAGCTAAAAGTTGTTTCCGGCTTAAAAACACTGCCAAATTTTGAGATAGTGTTGGCAAATTAAAAATTTCGGATACTTTAATCCGCAGGCCTTTTGAAACTTTCTTCGCACTATTCTCAACATACGAAATATATTGTTGAGTTAACAATATTTCTTGAATTTATAGAACAAATATAGTTCAGAATACAGAGGTTAAAATAAATATTTTGCCAGAGCAGTTAAACAACGCGATTAAGAAACCGACAGACTGGCAACACTATAATTCATAAAAAAATTGCGTTTGCCAACACTGAAATCTAGCTTTACACTTCCCAGTTTTCAACACCGAAATCTCGAGTGGCTTAAGTAAACATTTTTCAAAATTGCATATAGTTTTATGTTCGAAAGTTCTATGCCGTCGAAAATGGCATTCGAAATCGATCTTCGACAAAATTAAACTCTGCAACGAACGTTCTAGCCAGATCCGGGAAAAATTTTTGGACCGTTACAAAATTTATTTTAGTTTTATTTCTTTCCGTTTGTTTTTTGCCATTCATTGTGTTCATTTTCGCTGTGAATTGCACATTATTTCCAGTAAATGAGAAATTTTCAGTATTACATTCTATTATCCATACATTTCACCATCCAAAAGAGTTCCTATCCCAGGTTCGATTGGTCTTTTTATTGATATTTTGTGTTGTGTGATTCAAATGCCTATAACCGTTGTAAAATGTGCTGTGTGGGGAATGCCATTAGTCTCCGCATGGTAGCTCCATTGCTGGTCACCTTATAAATTGAAAAAATGTATACTTTGCAATTTGCAGCTTAAAAGATGTATGTAAATATATTCTACATACAGCACATGAACTAAAACTGAAAAACATACATATGTACATACATACATACATATGTATCTATAAATTTGTTACCAATATATTTTTACATTTTTGTCATTCCCCCGAATATGTAAGTTATTCTCAAAGTTATTTACTTATGTATGTACATACATACATATCTACTTATGTATACATATGTACATGTGTTAAAACTTGTAAAAAATTATTTAGCTTGGTGCATTTGATTGATAAATATTTTCATGAACTTGGTTGTACATATGCACATACATACATATGTATGTACATAGGTACATATATCATTTGTATGTATGTATGTACATACATATGTATGTTTGTTTTGTTTTAGTGAGTGTCTCTAAATGTTGTAAACATTATTAATTTACCATATTTTTTATAGATATGTATGTATTCATTTTAATATTTTGTATAATACAAAGATAAAAACATTGACAACAAAAAACAGTATGTAAGAATCATTGCACTGCGCAAAATAAAAATTGAAATTGCAATGTAAAGCTCACATATGTATGTATGCACATACATACATATGTATATGTACATACATATACATAACTTATATTACATACAATACACATACATATGTACATACAGTATGTCCAATAATTGATTGCAGAATGAAAAAGGACACACGTACATATATGTATGTACATATGTGTATGTTATACATATAATGTTTCATCAAGGTTTTCTGTTTGGGTTAGGAAGTTTTGATATTTCAGGTGTTGTAGAGAAGATAATATTAAAGATTATACTGTCATAATCAAAGAGTATTAAGTGAAATCGAAAATATGGTGTGTGATCAACTAGTTAAAGCCACGTTAATTTTTATACCCTTGCAAAAAGGGTATATTAATTTTGGTCAGAAGTGTGCAACGCATAGAACGAAGCATCTCCGACCATACAAAGTATATATATTCTTGATCAGCACGACGAGACGAGTTCAAATAGCCATGTCCGTTCGTCCGTCCGTCCGTCTGGATCAACGCAAACTCCTCCTAGACCGTAAGAGCTCCAAAACTGACATTTTGCTCGTAGGCTTGTATATACTGCAGGGGTTGTATATCTCGGATTCAGCCGGATCGGACCACTATATCATATAGCTCCCATACAAACGCCAAAGTCACGTACAGTGACTTTTCTCAATAACTTCGTTATTTTCTGTGCTATCGTGAAACTTAATATATAACGACTGTGCCAAGTTTGATCAAGATCGGATGACTATATCATATAGCTCCCATAGGAACGATCGGTCGAAAACACTGACTTTTGTAAATAATTTCGTTACTTTTAACGCGATTGCTTTCAAATTAAACATTTCTTAATTTAATGTAGGTATCTGTTAATGACTGTGTCGAATTTGGTAAAGATCGGGTAACTATATCATATAGCTCCCATAGGAACAATATCTTCGTTATTTCCTATGATTGTAGGCCATTCTTTCGCAAACAGCCTTTTTAGATAAAACGTTCTTCCACATTGATTGCTATCAGGTAAGGAAAGAGTTACCAAAAAAGTTGCAAGGGTATACAAATTTTGACGCGGTCGAAGTTAGCCCCGGCCCTCTGGTTATAAACAAATTTTTTTGTATTTTCTGAGGCTATCTTTGAAACCTAAAACGCTTAGGCATGCTTTATACTACTTTTAACTTTTTTGTTAAAAATTTTTTACGCTGGAATTTTTTTTTTTTAATTTCCCGGCCAATCTCCATATCTTCAAGTTTAATTTTTTATCGGTTACTATTTTTTAAGCATGTCTGTGACTAGGAATGTGTAGAAATTTATACTTCGGAGGTATTTTTTTCCTATCGCTTTCTCTTTTACTTACATTAATTTTTTTTAAATTCATTGAAACAAGTAATTTCTTTTTTTTTTGCCTTCATATTAATCATAAAATTACTGTGTTTAAATAAAAAACAAAAAAATGTTTTTGTATTTTTACCAAATTAAAGCTGAAATTTTCTTTTACTTTGGGACTTCCATAGTAGTCCAACCTACACAAAAATGTTTGAAAAATTCGACGGAAATATGTGTTTACAGATTCTACGGAAGATTACCAGTTATTTGTGATGCTACACTATGCTGTCCGAGATTGGCATGTCATAGGATTTGGACCAGCATGTGTGCTCCCACTGCAGACTACTTGCCGGGGGGTTACCTATAGTCCATTTGAGCAATTACCGACCAAAGTCTTACTGAAAAAGGTAGCTCTTGAAATCTTTTTTTTTTAAGAAAATTATAGGTGTTAATAGCAAAACTCATGCAACGAAAATATACAATTTTTACTTTAAAAAGTGGTTGTTTTTTACTGTCTAACATATTTTTAAGTCGGAAACAATCAATACATGTATGTTTCCATAGTTTTATTTCGACAATAGGCACATTGTTAGAGTCAACTAATTGATTGCGCACGTTTTTTGATTTTTGTTGTGTATTTTCGAAATATAGCGAAACATCTTTTTAAAAATATTTTATAGAATATATGTAAATCAATACTTATCATCTGATTAAAAAAGGTTAACCAAATAAACGTTAAATTTTGTGTTTTAGCTCGTGTTAATATTTTAAACAGTTAAGTCACTGTAAAGTCTTGATCAGCATGAGAAGCTGAGTCGATATAGCCATGTCCATCTGTCCATCCGGCTGTCTTTGCAAATCAACACAACGCCGCTATCTTAAGAGCTATTGCGATGAAATTGGTATTAATAATCCGGGTAAGATAAAGTATTAAAATTGTCAGGATCAGACTACTATAGACTACTACTTTTCATAGAAGAAAAATAGGTGAAGAAGTTGAAGTATCCCTATGAAATAAAAAATATTAGATCCCGAAATTTCAATCAGATCGAATAGATAGAACACAAGTTGCAGTCAAAATAAATTGGCTCTACTCAAACGATACCGGCAGCGTCAACAAGCTCTAAGCACACCCCAACACATGCGGCATGCATGTCAAAGAAAAGTAAATGGCAATGATTTTTGGAATGTTTTGACCGTGCATTGATGAATTAAGTTACAGAAAAAGAGTTTGGAACATCTGCATCCATGCAGTTATTACCACACATACATACATGAACAGTTTATGCCGCATTCCGTCTGTATGTGTGTGTGTGCGCTACTCTGGTGATTTCGTGCAATATACCTCATGGGGTTGGAAACATTTCCTTCTCTCGTTACAAACATCTGACCAATCCCTCTACAAAGTTGTTAAAAGAATAATTTCCAACAAGTGAATCGAATCAGGAATTTCTTGGTTAGTTATTTAATTTGTGTATTTCGATAAATTGGTCCTAGTTAAATTTGTAGAAAAATATTTATATACATAGTTTGCATTGATTTCAGTGAAGACGGTCTTAGTAGCTTGAAGATCAACACGGCAGGATAACTCAAAGTATTTTTGAAGACCGATAAAGATTAATTTTTTTTAAATTAAAACGCATAGTCGAAAATGTGGAAGTGTAGATTATGGTCTAGTTGAGGACAATAGTCACCAATAGGTGAGAAGACCTCCAGCCCGAGGCTAATTAAACTTTTACCGATTCTTTGTAATTATTGCACACTTCAGCAGTTATCTTGTCAATGAATATAGGGCATGTTTCCAAATCTAAAACTTTTTTTGATACTAAAAACCACTGTCTTGCGCAACCACAGAACCCACCACCAGCAGTGTTTTGTGGAAAAAGAAAATTATCCCATTTCCTAAATGGAAATAGAAGAAGTCGTGTACATTTTTTTTTAAACCAATATGATTAATGTCCCAAACTTTCTGTCTGTTACATTCGATGCACAAACCATTTATTTTTAATAGAGGGATGGTGCTAGCGTCGAATGCGCCAAAGTTAGTACACCCTTAGAAGTTTTTATTGTTACTCTGCTCAAAGGCGACAAAATGAAAAATCGTTTATATTTTAAAAGTCTAATGTTCGCAAAAGAACAGCATACAATTTTAGGCAGTAGCAATGCGGCGCATTGAGCTTGGCTGTCTATTCTTTTTTTTTGTAAATGACAGTTACATAAAATAGTTCAGAGTCGTTCCTAATGCATTAATTATACCCTTTCAAAAATGGTATATTAATATTAGTCTACTAAGAGTGTAGTACTAAGAGTGTAGCTTTGTTTATTTTTATTAACCTATCAATGTTTTTTTTTAATTTAATTTTTATTGTTAGATGTACAATATGTAATCTTAAGCTTTATTTGCGCGACCGCTTTTTTTTTTAACCTTTGCCTTAGACTGCAGACGCTCTCTCATGACTCTCGCTGATGTCATAATCATTCGCTCTTTAAGAACAAAGATGCGAAAATCCTCATAGAGAGATAGAGCCTGCTACAACTCGGCCGACCTGACAATATTACATAGATCTCCTGATCTTTCACATACTAGGCATGTGTTCAAATACGAATAGGTTAATTTTATACATGTATATGTATATGACTATAAAATTCAAGCATCATCTCTTAATAAAAACCTATCATTCCTCAGATAGGGGTAAGCTTACGAAATATGCCTGAGATATGCTACAAGTAAAGCAAGCAAAAAAAATGCAAAACCTCATTTTTGTTTGTATGCGTGCCTACCCCTGATGTAGGTTTCGAGCTTATCCTTCCTGGAGAAGGGCAATCCCTTTATAGAGTGTCGTGGTGGAGCTTGCCTTTTAAGAGTTTTCGTGGCTTTCCAATTGCAGTAGGAATCTGCTTCAAGTAGTTTTTCGAAATGTTCAGCTCTAGCTTCAGTCAGTGGCGCTTTTATACCTGATACATGTGGAAGTCATTTACGATTGTAAATATTGTATTGGCAAATTGCTTTGTGTCGTGGATAGTTAGATTAAATGACGGCTTTATTCCGCATTCGTTGATTATATAACCAAGAAAATTGGCTTCTCGTTTTTCAAATTGGCATTTACTAAGGTTAGTACTGAGACCATGGTTTTGGAGAATTCAAAAAAACAAGAGAAAATGTTCCTTATGCACTTTCAAAAGATACGACATGATGAGAATGTGGTCGATGTAGAAGAATACATCAATCTTTGAACAGTTTGGGTCGTATTTTTAACCCAAAGGCCATGTTTTCCCAGTACCCCCTGGAGCATCTTTGAAGATGCCCCCACCTCCACTATTTATCATTTGCACAACATGATCATAAACTCCCTTCTGTTCACCGGTTAATTTAGTAATGTTTGTTTGGACATATGACTGAAGATCATCGCAGTTGTAAGTCTGCTCACCGCGCAACTCCACAGCAACCGAAGCTGTCGCAATGCGGGTGGGTGCTGGCATTCCCAATTGACTTAGCACTTTATTTGTCATAGCTAAGCACTTGTCTTTAATGTCTATTAACGTTTCATTGTAAATGTCTTCTGTCAATTCCATGGTCATGTCGGAATTTTCTTGGCGTACTCTTTGCAAAATATCCTCAGCCAAATGCGAACGATATCTTTTCCATAACTCAGTTGGAGATGAAGGGCAGCAAGCAGTCATTATAATAGCAAACAATGCGCGAAATTGATTTGGATTTGCAGTGTTGCATGCATTGGTGCGAATATTCCAATGCTGGTCGTTCTCCAATAAATTGCTTCATCTCCCGTACCAATTCCCGCTCTTCTTCAGTCCTATTCGAAACATTGCTTCTGACTTCTGCGTTGCGAGTACGACGACCCAAATTCGCTTGTTTAGGAACTTTTCGTTTGTAACTGAAACAGGAATGAATGAATTTCCCACAACGTGGTTGATATCTATCTGCCCCCGCCTACTGCAGTCGATACCCGGAAAGCCGTTATAAAACCCATTTTATTCGCGTTCGCGATATCGACATAAATAGTAGACATAAACCATGCTTGAACCTCACTCCACATTGTGTCAAAATTTGCGTTCTGGAGTTATAGCCTCTGGGATGAAATTCCGAATTTTTTATACCCTTGAAGAGGTATTTTAAAATTGGTTCAGATGTTTGTAACGCACAGAAGGAGACATGTCCGACCCCATAAAGTATATATATTCTTGATCAGCATGAGAAGCTGAGTCGATATATCAATGTCCGTCTGTCCGTCCGTGTGTATGCGTTAGCCGAATTTAACTTCTTTGAAATTTTATATATAAGATTTGTATGTATGTATATACACTACAATTTTTGGTTACTTTGTGTTTAAATATATATATTGTTGCATTTGTATTTATTGTAAACATACATATGTGTACAGACAGGGCCGCAGAGAGAAAATCAGGGCCCGGGGGTAACCATGTGCGTGGCCCCTACATTCCTTCAAATAAATCCACTATTTTCGACTGTGATGTATCGTGGGCCCTTCTGAAATCTGTGAAATATGATTTTTCATTTCCGATGATTCTGTGACCAGTTACGATGTTTACCGCAAATCACTTTTTTTTTTGAGGTAACGTCAATATTTTTGGGTAAAAATTTTCCAACATATTGTTTTTATGTTCTGTTATCACACGGGCAAAGAAAAATTGAACTGAGACTATCCGTATCGCCAATAAAAATTCATAAAAAATTACCGATTTTTGCACGAATTAACTATACCAGCTTAAGATCAGCTTGTAGCCGACTAAATGAATCTGTATCTTTATAAGTAAGACAAAGCTTGACATCGTCAGCACACATAAGCACACGCGAATGAACAATGACTGATGGAAGATCGTTAATGAATAATGTGAAAAGCAGAGGAATAAGATGACTACCTTGATGTACACCAGAGGTCACAGGAATGGAATTGGAAAAAGAAGACTTAAAAGGTACCTTCGGTTTTCTATTTGTTATATATTCTCAAACCCAAGAAAGCAAAACAGGTGGAAACCCAATGTCGTTCAGTTTAGAAAGTAATAAAGTATGATTAACAGAATCAAATGCTTTACTGAAGTCAGTATATATTACATCAGTTTGTTTACCATTTTTAAACCCCTTGATAATTACTGATGTAAATTCTAAAAGGTTAGTGGTTGTAGATCTACGTTTCACAAACCCATGTTGGGATGGCGAAATAATAGAGCTGCAAAAATGTTGCAATTGAGAAGTTATAATTTTCTCAAAAGCTTTCGGAATAGCGGACAATTTTGAGATACCCCTATAGTTAGAGGCTTCGGACTTTTTGCCATTTTTATGCAGAGGAATGATATACGACTCCTTCGCAATAGATGGAAAAGGGGAAGATTCGACAGATAATAAAAACAATTTTAAAATGGGTTTACATAATGCGTTTGCACAGAAGTACACATCCAGGTAGACAATCTGGCCCCGGAGAATAAACAGGTTTAACTAGTTTAAGTTCGCTAAGAAAAGAACTTTCATCAATCACTGGATTGAAAATGAAATTAGCCTTTTTTAAATGATAAGGATACGGATTTGCTCGATACTCTGTTGAGGAATAAGTTGTTTTGAAAAAAATCGCAAACATATTGGCAATTGCCTGATCAGTGTTTGCTTTTTTATTTTGAAAGGATAAGAAAAATGGACGCACAAACGTGTTAGAGTTAACAAAATTTTAAAATTGTTTAGGGTTAAAAGAAAACTGAGGCTTACTGCGCTGAAGATAATTCTTACAGCATTGTGCATTAAGCATCATAAATTTATAACCAACGATGGTATACAGAGCATAATCTTATGAACGACGTGTTTTTTTAAACTTTTTATAATATCGAGTCTTCACATTTTTCAAATTGGATAACTCTTGGGAGAACCAGGGAGGTTTGTTAAGCCGCTCCTGCCTACCAAGAGGCATTGAAATATCAAAACGTGAAATCAGAGTATCATAAAAGAACAGCTAAGTTCATATCTCTTCAATTGTACAGATAAGGCAGGCTAAGTCAGTCTTACTAGTTAGAGGTAACCATTTAAACCAAATAACGGTGATAGCAAGGGAAGATCAATTTTTAAATTTAATGTAGGACGAAATTTTTCTTTAGGAAAAACGAATGGTTCTATCCTAGAAACATAACAATTAGAAGAATCCAATACAAAAATAAGATGTAACGATTTTCCACTAGAATTTAAGACAGGATTGACTTGGGATAAAGATAAGCCTAGAACGCCATCAATAAAGTCATGTGACATAGAGGGCAGCAGAAGAAAGACTATTTCCATAGAGATTAGGAAGTTTAGATTTCAGTCATCTAACGTTCTGGTAACCCAGATTAAGGAGCGAAACAAGTTTTTTGACACACCAGCAGATGCAGCACTGCAGCTGTCAACTTGTTCGCGATACCATTGAACTATCGACAATTTTCATTAGAATGGGTAGTTGCCCGGACAAATCAGACACTACAATTGGCACTGCTTTTGAAAGATTATTCCCTGTAGACGGTGAATGAGACTGGTGTGGGACGATAAGAGACGGTAGCGGATCTACAGATAGAGACACACCCCAAGGACTGGTCCTTTTACGTTTTGGTGACTCATTCATAAGCGTTAAGCTTCTGAACTGAGTCTCTGCCGCAGTAAACTCCGCTTGGAGTTTGTTAAAATCTGCCCAAAGTGTCAAAACCATCTCTAGTCCGCCTCATGAATGAGCGCATCTCATTCTCGACCTCCTGGCAAGCATCACATCCATATTGTAGGCCACCACCTTTAGCAATAGACTCCTTGATTCTGCCCGTATAACCTGCACACAACCAACAAAAAATAAAATCGCATCAAATTGAACACATACAACAACAATTTGTCCGCGAGAGTTAGTTACAACGGTAATGACACAAAAGAAAAAGAGATAAGCAAAACAACAACACCGCCGATGCAAGTATTATTGTAGGTTTTAATTTATGTATATTTAAGCAAAAGCACAAAAGCGGCTGCAAACAAATAATATTTGCGAAATGAAAAAAATTCGGTTGCTGAAATTTTAACTAAACCGATAATAAGTTTAAAAGTTATAGAAGAGTTTTTTAATCGGGAGAAAACAAATAAAGGATGAAGCAACCGTGACCAATCAGTAGTTGGGTCAGGTAATGATTCACCTCGCAGTGTTTGGAGAACCCACGCGCTTGCTGGGATGAGCGTGTGCGTCCACTTTCCCTTGGTAGAGGTTTCGCAGCGTTCTTGCCATTTCTGCATGGTATGTTGCCGTGCTATGCTACGCGCTGATCCTGGTCTATGTAGCTGTCATCTCGTCTGCTCTTGGCCTCGATGATCACTGCCTGTTCGTCGATAGACATCATCCCTGCGATCAGAAGCATCCGCATCATCAGCCATCACTACTGACTCTTATCGCGCGTAGACGCTTGTAGCTACGAGTTCTCTTCGGTAGCTCTTGACCTTCAATCCATGCTGGTGCTGCGTAAAGAGCCGTCGATGAAGTGACACTACATGAATGCGCGATAGAGTGTGTGTGTGCTCCCTAAAGCTGAGGCTTGTGTACAGGAGAACGTCGATGGTGGGACACTGTCTGATACGGGTTGCCCAATGTTTCCTGCTCTGCATAGTCGCATAAATGAGTCCAAAAGCGGGGAAAAAAGTGACAAAAACTGTCGCACCAACACAGACACATTAACGACTAACGGGACGCGACAGGACACCTACACATATTGTCGTCTCTGTCTTTTGGTGCTTGGCTATTATTGGAAGCGTATCTTTCTGTCTCACTCTCTCCCAAGGTAGCCTCGTTTACCGCCGATTTCGGAGGTTCGAGCGCGTCCATATTGCTTAGTAATAAACGCTTTTTTCACGCGCGATTTCATTTTATTGCTCTTATTTCACTGTTCCACTTGTATTTATTAAGTAATTCAGAAACGAATACGTCAGTGTCGCACAGTGTGGCCTCTGTTCGGATAGCGTTGCAAAAATCAGTTTTTTCATGATCGCGTTTGGACACAAAAATGATATATGCAATCGATAGGGAATGTTTCAGAGATTATGAATCCAAAAAATTTGTGAAATCGGTTGAGATTCATGGCTGCTAGAGGCGCCCAAAGTTGAGACATTTTTAATAAATAGGAAAAAATGATGATTTAAAAAAAAAAAATCGCAACTTTAAAACTGAATATTGGGCGATTTCAACAATCGATCTTTGTTGGATTTCTTGGTTTTATCTGAAAAATATGTTCTTTATTAATAGCATGTTCCATAAATTTTAATAAATACTTAAATCGTTATTGAACTAGAAGCGTTTAAAAATGTACTAAATATTGGCATTTTATGAACTTTACCTATCAGATGTACATGTATATGGTCCCAATATGCGGAGACCTGCGACAGAAGGCAACCTCGCATAAAAAATGCGCTGCAGGTATAAGGAAGAAGAAGAGAAGAGAAGAAACAAATATTTCAAATTTTAAAAACCAAATGTATGTCTATTAAAAACCGTCACCCTTTGACTTCCTGGTTTTGTTCTCGTTCTTTTTTTGACCATCTTTCTGGATCATTCCATTTCCCGGTTTTCAATGGTACAATATTTGATTATATTAAATTGATTAAATTTAATTGAAATGTGAAAAAATAAATGACAGAAAAAAAGTATATTTATAAAGTTTTAAGCAAATTCTACGCCCAAAAACGGCAATACCAACAATACTGGTTAAAAATAACCAAAAGAAACAACGGGACAACAATTCTGCTATTATCAGCAGAATTTGCTAAAAGTAGTTGGAAATTCAAACTATATTAAGCGAATAAAGAACGACAAAGCTTGTAACTGCAAATACCATCTTTATCCTATACACTAATAGGATAAAATTATATATTAAAGTCGCCAAAACGTATGTAACAGGCAGAAGGAAGCTTCTCCGACCCTATAAAGTATATGTATTCTTGATCAGGATCAACAGCCGAGTCGATCTAGCCATGTCCGTCTATCCGTCCGTCCTTATGTATGAACACGCAGATCTCGGAGGCTATAAGAGCTAGAGCCACCAAATTTGGTAAGTATACTCGTGTAGTATGTAAATGTATAGGGTTAATAGGAATTTTGGCCATGCCCCCTTACGCCCCCAGCAATCACATAAAACTGTTTTTCTTAAAAAGTATAACAGCTAGAGACATCAAATTTGGTTTATATGCTCGTTTAGTTAGCGCGCAGAAACTAATTGTTTAAACTTCTTGCCACGCCCCCTTCCGCCCCCGGAATTTACATAAAACTGATTTTCTTAAAAACTATGATAGCTACCTACATCAAATTTGGTATGTAGACTAGCTTAATAGACGCGCAGATATTGGCAATTTAAAAATTTTGCCACGCCCACTTCCGCACCCAGAAAATTAAACAAGACTGATTTTGTCAAAAACTAACAAAGCTAAAGTCACCAAATTTAGTATGTACACTGGCTTAGTATGCGCGCAGAGTATACATTTTTTCATATTTTGCCACGCCCACTTCCGCCTCCATAATTTAGAAAAAACCGATTTCCTCCTGTAGTTTTTTGACTATCGCAATCAAATTCGGCAGCCAAATTAATCCTATCTGTTTCTACAAAACTACCAAATTTTATTGAAATCTTACTTGAAACATGCAAAATATGCGTATGAACGTATTTTACTACGCGGTCCATAAGGGTAAAATTGGCCTTTGGCTAGTGGCGGCGCCAGATTGCTCGTGTGTTTGTAGAGTGAGCGAGATAGCATATATATGAAGCATGTAAAAACAATTTAACAGACATACATTTGGTTTTCGAAATTTAAAAAAATTTGTTTCACCTGGTGTATGGTATACCCAAGTCGGCGAAGCGACTTACTTACTTCATTTTTATCCAAAAATAAAGAAATTATAATGCTTGTGTCAAAAAATAACAAGAACCAGACGGCAGGGGCTATCTTTGACCGCGTCAAAGCTTGTATAGCCTTGAAAGTTTTTTATTACTTAAGGCTTGACTAAATCAAAGTGGAAAATGTTTTATCAGAGAAGTCTTATTTTTCAAAAGAACGGCCTACAATCCTAGCATAGCAAAAAAGTTGTTGATCAAAGTAACTTTTTACCAAAGATTGTTTCTATGGAAGCTATATTAAATTGTCACCCGATCGTTTTTATGACAATTGCGTGACGCAATTATTGAGTAAAGTCACTGTTCTTTGCCTCCGTGGATTTGTATGGGAGCTATTTGATATAGTGTGTCGATCCGGCTGTATATACAAGCCTACAAAATTCAAGTCTGTAGCTTTAACTGTCTAGGATGAGTTTGCGTTGATCGAGACGGACGGACATGGCCGGACATGGCTATTTGAACTCGTCTCGTCATGCTGATCAAGAATATATATACTTCATTTGGTTGGAAATGCTGTTTCTTTCTATGCGTTGCACACTTCTCACCAAAATTTATGTTTATACGCTATTTGCAAGGTTATGAAAATAAGCGCAATTGATAGACTAATATTTGAAACACAAAAGTTTTAAACAAAACTTTATCCAACTTAAGAGCAATGCCTACTTGCTCAATGTTATTTTACTAGTCACGCTATATTATGGGGTCTTTGCAAAGAAAAGAGCGGTGTTATGAAAAATGTATTAAAATATCTTTCGAAGATTTTGTCTAAAGTTTTGTTTTGGTTTTTCAATAGAATTAGAAATTAACTAAATTGTTAATTGAAAGCCTGTTTTCCTGCACAAAATTCAATTAGTTAAAATTAAATTTAAATTTGAATTCGCCCAATGGTTTCATCTTTTCTAAAGAAATTGTGGGTTAGAATAGTTTTGTGCGAAACCCCAAATTTTTTTTTAGTTTCAAAATCAACATAAAGAAATTTAAGCCAGGATTCATCAAACAGATTTAAAACTTAAAACTTGACTTAATTAGAGAAACAGAAAAAAATATATCCAAATCATTATTTATCATTCGAACTCATAATATTTGTATTTGAACTTGAACTCTTTTTATACCCTTGCAGAGGGTATTATAAAATTGGTCAGATGTTTGTAACGCACAGAAGGAGACGTTTAAAGTATATATATTCTTGATCAGCATGAGAAGCTAAGTCGATATAGCCATGTCCGTCTGTCCGTCTGTCCGTCTGACCGTCTGTCCGTCTGTCCGTCGGTGCGTACGCGTTTTACTCAGCCATCTTAAGAGCTATCGGTATGAAATTTTTTTTGGGAGCTTTTTTTTACCCGGGTGAGATAAAGTATGAAAATCTTTGGGATCGGACTACTATATCATATAACTCTGGAACAAAAATTTTTGCAAAAATTGGAGTATCCCCATGAAATTTACCAATATAATAGAATTTGATATAAAATCTCAGATCCCAAAATTTGACCCTGATCGGATAAATAGAACACAAGTTACAGTCTATATAAATCGGTTCAATCGCTGCCGGCAGCTCTGCTTGCTGCCTACTACGTCATCATCAAATCAACAGAGCACATGCATACACACACAGACGCAACGCTACATAAACTGTATGTGTATGCGTGCGTTGCTTTGCTTAGGGAATGAGGGAAGAAGAAGAACAAATTGTACATAGTATGAAGAGTAAAATTGTTTTGTTTGTATATTAATGAATTGAGTTGCAGAAAACAAATTTTGAACATGTGAAATTATTATTGTCAAGGACTGCAAGGGTATATAAACTTCGGCATAGCCGAATTTAACTTCTTTGATATTTTATATTATGTTGTTCTTTCCATCGCCTGTTCGTTTGCGTCTCCGCTCATGTTCGTGATTTGGAACTTCGCTGGTTTCTATTGCCAAATCTTCCCATTTGTTCTATTGCTTGTGATGCTTGTGGAGATTAATTGGTATGTTGCTCACAATAAACAAAATAATTATTTTCAATTGTCGCACAAGAACAGGTTTATCGCGTGTACTTATTGCTAGCTTATCTTTACAATGTACGTGTGCGGATCTTATAAATGGAGATAACAAAGATAACTTTGGTAGTGTGAGGTTCCACTGTGGGACTTTGTTAGTATGTCTAAATAATGGCTACAACTCGTCAATCCTGATCTGACCTCACGATCTCTTTACTTAACCATGGTTGTATGTTTTCGATGGCCCAAACTCCTTTATAAGCATATCTGGTTCATGAAATCCCTCAACATTCTCCAAAACTTATCTGTTAGCATGCAGAACTTTTAACACTCTATCCGGAATTTAGGAATAAGTTTCTTAGACACTCCTATAAGTGAGTCGAAATTCCTAACCATCACCAAATCATCTGCCCTATACTTAACGGGATCATTGCTTTTAGAGCATGTTTTTAACTGGTTATAGGTTTGTATTTTTTCTGTACTCCTATCCACCTCATATCGGATTTATCCAAGTTCCTATCTATTCTTACTTTATTTAACCCATCTAAGCTAGTTTTCCATGCGTCTATGACCTTTTCTCTTTACGCAACTCCGAACAAAACTTTACTTACACCTTTGTGAACGTGTTGTAAGGTGCACATTCAACTGATAGTGTCCCAATGCAATCCTTTGTCCTGTTCAGTCGGTGTAGCGATCGTTGGACCCAAGCTTCACGCTGCCTAATTGGCAGTTGGCTTGTTGAGATGCTGTGGCGTATTTTATGTGTTTAACTTCATTTTCGACTACAAAATCTTCAAATTCTTTTCATATGAAGCAAGTTCCTTGATCTACTATAAATAGTTTTTCAATGCTAATACTGCCTTTTTCGACTATGTAGTCTTTGCTGGGTACAGAAGAACTATTTGAATGCATCGATTACTACTAATATGTGCTTGTTGGATCTGCTCTTCTCTATTGGACCATAGTGATATATGAGTCTGACAGCAAAAAAAACTGTGGGCATAGGAATGATATGATAAAAATCTCCCCCTATTTCACTTTTATCGAAGTAGAATATAAATTTTAATCAGTTTTGTGTGTGCTGTGTACGGGAATTTCAATTAGCAGCAGTCTCAACTTTTGAGTGTGAACTGAACGCGTCAGAATAGCAAGTTCTTGAAGGACGTGGAAATCCGAGAGTTAAATATAACTATCTTTTGCCTCGGATGGTATTAAGGGTAAATAACATTTATATATGTCAACATCGCGCTTTCCGCTTATGCTGCCTCACCTGTAATCCAGAAACTGCAACCAGAACACAGGCTCGGAAAAATTTGTTTGTTGTCTAAATGATACAATCGTAAAGGAAATGAAATTCAATGGAAGGTATATTTTCGTTAGTTAATAATTTTTCAGAATCTAAGTTTGCATGTAAATTCACAATGTAACCAGATGCTTTAGCTCTATTTGGAATATGTAAAGCTTTCTATTTTCAACAGCTACACTAACACAACGAAAGATCTTTCTGCGTGCGAAAAATTAACAAGCTGTAAATGTATTAAAAACCCAAATTTTCCTTTTAATATTTTTGTTGAAATTTATTGGATGAAATCACGAGCCTGGACCAGAATGCTACATGGATAGTCTCCGACGTATATACGCACAGTGATAACAGTGCAATAACACTCGAGTGTGGTGGCCAAACAACGCGCTTGGCACGGCCTAAGTTTTCGTTATGGTCGCAAGAAAGTCTAAGCGAGAGAAGAATGCGAAAAGAATGCCTCAAAGCCAGACGCAAGCAGCAGCGGGCCAGAAGAAGTCCCTCGTTCCAAAGGCTACTGGACGTTTATAAAACGCGGCGTCCACTCTTAAATAGAGCAAGGCTAACTGCTGGAAAATGCTCTGCGCAGATGCCGACGACCAACCCTTCGGAGCGGTTTACAAGTTGCTAATGGGCAAACTTGCCAAACGCCCATTCCCCACAGACGAAGTGCTACTCGCAAACATTGTAAAAACGCTATTACCAGAGCGGCCAACAGTTGCAGGAGCCCAACAACGGACTAGTCTCGGCTATAGTAGTAATAAAGAAATCGTGCTGGCTGCCAAGCGGATTAAAAGCAACAAATCGCCTTGCCCTTATGGATTTTCTGCTGGTATCATCAAGCTCATCGCAATGTATCAGCACTCTGGCCGATGTATTCAACTCCTGTCTGTAACAAGGAGTCTTTCCAGCAAGATGAAAAAGGCAGAGGCTGGTACTACTCCCGAAAGGCGGGAAAACGGACGAAGTGCTGGGAAAGGTATTCGATCATTCGCAACAGACTAGCACCAGCACCAGTCTGGCTTTCGAAAGAAGCGTAGTCCGAAACATAATTGAGTCACTGCAGCGCTTAGCTGCACCAGAATACCTGGATGCAATGATAATTGAGTCACTGCAGCGCTTAGCTGCACCAGAATACCTGGATGCAATGATTCGCAGTTTTTTCGAAGACCGGATCCTGATGTACGAAACGGACAGAGGGCAACAGGAATATAAAATAACAGGTGGAGTCCCAGAAGCTTGGAGAAGCAGAGGCCAGGAAAAACGACGCCGTGCAATCAATTGTATCCTGGATGCACAGAAGACAGGGGCCGTATTAATCAGCAGCAAGAAAAGTGTGGAGGCTGCTACCATTCATGTTGCAGGTTGCGCCATGCCATGCCATGGCAATTAGATATCTCGGGATGATGGCAGACCATAGGCTAACAAAGCAGCAAGTGCAACATCAGCGTTACCAGGGTTAATGTCCTACCACGGTGGCCCCGACAAAAAATCAGATGGCTCATCACCAAGGTGGTACGATCCGTACTCCTATATGCAGCAAAGATATGGGCTCCAGCGATGGCGATCCACTGATACAGAAAGATCTTTCGTTGTGTTGGTGTAGCTGTTGAAAATAGAAAGCTTTACATATTCCAAATAGAGCTAAAGCATCTGGTTACATTGGGAATTTACATGCATACTCAGTTTCTGAAAAATGAAAATTATTAACTAACGAAAATATACCTTGAATGAAACGTTAAGCAAGGGGAATCTTTTAGAAAAATTACCAATACTTGATGAAAACTATTTCCGATGCTGTTGAAGGGAAAATGCATATGTTAAATGTACAATAATGAATGAAATTAACTTACATTAATCTCTTGAACACACACACTTGCATACAATGCTCTCCCCAATTGGGTTATTTAAAAAAAACTTGGGACAAACTGATCAGTTAGAATTCACGTGAAGGAAAGAAAGAACATTTTTCCAAAAACCACGCTGTTCAACAAGCTTCTTTTGCCTTATTATAGTATAAAACAGCATTTCAATGCAATTGTCATAAATTTTTACATTACTTAATATCTGTAGATAAAAAAAAAAAAACTATTTTTAGATATTTGTCTAATAAGCAGCCAGGCTAAAAAAATTCTAGATGAAAGCAGCGAGTAAGATGAAAGAAAGTGTTCAAAGTAGCATGCAACCAAGTATTGCTGCTAGTAACTTTTGTACAAGCTGGAATCTTCGAAAACTGTTCAAAACGAATTTTTCCTTTATTTATATGAATCGAAATAGGCGCTTATGAGTAAAAAATACGCAAACGTTTTTTTAGGTGGCGCACTTGAGAGATTTTCACACATATATCCAAATGTATGCGGAAGGCATGCATGTGTTACTTATGGGCTGACCACTAGAGCTGCAAAGTGCACGCTCAGCGTTTCAACAGTGTTAATATTTTCGAAGCTCTTGTCACATAATTATTTTTATTTTTTAGTGTAATATACCTGTTTCATGTAGATCCCGTAGGAACGAATGATTAAGAACAGCTGCAGTAAATTCAGTTGTTGCTAAAATATTTTTTTTATAAATGTTGAAATAAAGTTTGGCATACTGATTTGCGATCGCAACACAATATTTTGAGAACAAATTTGTATGTGGATACACATCTTAACTACTACGAGACATTTTCGCGCACGTAGTGGCAAACTTTATTAATAATAGCTTTGCTATGTCCTTTTTTTGAGTTTTTAACAATACTTATAAGCTTTACGCAATGAGTTGTATTAACGCATTAAAATCATCGATTGCGCTTTTTGGACTACCTGCTCGATTAGTGACTGATCAAGGCAAAAGTTTTACGGGGCGAAATTTGTCAAATTCTGTGCTTGTCAGCAAATTCAGCTTCACCTGATAGCGACAGGTGCTAGCCGGGCAAATGTACAGGTCGAAAGGGTAATGAGCACTTAAAAAAATCTATTAACTTTCGTTGAATCTAGTGAGCGTTCATGGCAAGATGCTATAGTTGATAAACATCAACGGACTCAATTTTTTTTTTAATTAAACAATTAGCATTAAATTGTAATGTTACAAAATTGAGTCCGTTAGAATTATTAATCGGTAAGAGTGCTCGACCATTGGGATTAGGTTTAAATGAACAAAGATTTCAGGCTGCTAGAAATATGGACAATGCAGCATGCTATGGCAAACTTAGATTTAATAAAGACAAAGCAAAAGTAGTCAAATTAAGTAAGGGAGTTTATGTTCTTATCAAAAATAGTGAGCGTCAACAGATTAAGTTAGATCCTAAGTTTCGTGGACCGTTTATGGTCACAGAAGTATAAGAAGGCGATAGATATACGTTAAAGTCCATGTCAAGTAAAAGACAGTATAAGTACTCAAATAATTTTCGGAGAATGCCAGAAGGGCATGTACCAAGCGAGCTGGATATCGACGGAGATGAGTATGATTCATCTATTGAAAATTACCATAATGGCACTATTAGAGACAGTGGTGAAATGGGTGAAACAGACCGTATTGAAACAGTTGGAAAGGACTGTGATGAAGAGACGGGTGTAAAAGACCGTATGGACTAGTGCATGAGACACTAAGGAAATGATGATGTGGCTATGCTACGTGGTGGTACCTTGCCGAGGATTCTTGAAACGTAAATGAAAACATTAAGCAAATAGAATGTTTATAAAATTAAACGCGAAAACGTGGCTTGATAAGAAAGAAGGAGGACATAAAGTAAGTGTTGACGAAGTATGAAAAAACGAATTTTGAAATATGCAAGTAAACAAGTTACGAAATATGTTATAAAAAATAAGAGATTTTGAATTAAGACGTACATTGTTGATGGCGAGTTCAAGTTTTTAATGTACAACTGTAAATCGCTAAAAGAATTAAAAGAGCAATAAGGTGTACTCGAGCATGTAAAAAATTTTGATAAAAAATGTTTCATAAATTTAAATAATTACTTAAATCGTTATTGAACTAGAAGCGTTTAAAAAATGTACTAAATATTGGCATTTTTTGAACTATGGTGGAATACAACTAACAAGTATCACTACCGGACTACATACACTAGGTAGGTAAAACATTTACCTATCAGATGTATATGGTCCCAATATGCGGAGACCTGCGACACCGATGCGTAAGCCATAAAACTAAAGCAACTCGCCTAAAAAATGCGATGCAGAGAAGAAAGCAGTACCGGCAAATTAAATTATAACTGTAGAAGTAAAACTCCAGGAATTAATAGATCACACTGCGAGGCGTCTTGTTGAAAGTATGCCTGATGGAGAGGTAGATCTTCTTCCCGAAAATTTGAAATTTCTCAACAAATGGGGATGTGATGGATCATCTGGACAAAGCGCCTACAAGCAGATTATACACACAGAAGACGAAGCTATTTCTCATGAAAATATGTTCATGGATTCTGTAGTTCCTTTGCGCGTAAGAAGTGAATGCTCTGAATATTGGAGAAATTTTTGACCGTCATCGATCCACTATTGTCGGCCTTTGCTATTCAAATATGCAAAAGAGTCCTCGGAATTAATCAAATCAACTGTTGGCGACATAAAAAATCAAATAAGCGAACTGAAACCTGCTGTTTTCCAAACCAAGAGTTAAAATAAATTACAAACACTTCCTCAACGTTATGGTGTCCAATTTGCAAAAAAACTGAACAAGAATTTCACCTTCTTTGACGTTCGCCATCTTTTGACGATTATCCAGACGATAATGAGGCCGCAGAATGTAAGGCTGACGACGATGCCGATGGTAAACAAGTTCTTCGATGTTTCCGCAGAAGCCAATTCACTTTTAAAATTTCGGATGGCTTGGAGGTTGTCATTGTTCATTCGGTGGAGTTGAGGTATACTTAAGACCGGGTCATGGCCAATGATATTAAGCAACGATGATCCTGCAATGCCTGGTACCTTTCGTAGGATCTCACGCTGGTTCACGTACTTCGTGCCATTAACAATTGCGGAGAATCGAAAAGTGACCCTTGCAGTATTTTCATTGATGATAATAATGCCGTAATCCACTTGAGTGATCGGCTTGATTGGGCTGTGTTCGGCAAGAGGCTGTGATGCGGGCGTGTAGCGCTTGTGCGAAGGACCCTTGCGCTGCTAACTTGCAGACCGTGGTGTATGTTGTTGCCACGCACTCATCGACCGCTAATATCTCGTCCTTGCATTCGTCTACGGCGTTGTCTTGAAGTTGTAGTATGATGTGTTGGTGGGATACTGGATAGACTGTGATTTTTTGGCAGACGAGTTTTACACTGGGATAAGCTATAAGGATTCGGACTGTATGACTTTAATTTTAGACGCTTTAGTGAGGCTGACTATGGGGAATTCTAGTGGATGCTCACTTAAAAGTGCTTTCTAATCATTATGTTCAAAAATTATTAAATTTATTATTCCAGATTTGGCTAATGTAATTGTGAGGCTTAGCTTTGATATCTGGTTAATTAGTATTCTATTCCTTGCCAATTTCATTTCTTTTGGCTTTTACTATTTTTTTAATTACATCAGTAAGTTCATTAGTTTGCCTTTGCGTCTCTACATCTGCGACTAATAATTTCTGGCCATCTTATGGTGTATTTGGATAACGAACAATAAGCTCCTAATATCATATACATCTGCGACTAATAATTTCCGCATATGAGATTGTGGGAATAACTCAACTTTTTTCGAACTTTTCAGTATCATCTACGATGGTGTTAAATTCTCTTAAGTTACTCAAATGCCTTAAATAATCCCTTTGTTCCTATACCAATACAATCTTTTATTGGAATGTAATTGGAGAACGAATAGCCGACTCTGTACTATCCCTAGCATTAACAGCATTGCGTATTGCATCCTATAAAGAGACAAATGGTGTTGTTGTGCGAGTCGTGATAGCCAGATTATTCTGGGTAGTCTCTTCTGCCCGCTACCTAAGGTTGTCTTTATGGACCTCCCCTTTATGAGAACAGACGTTCCTATGTCTGCTTGGATCATTTTCTCTTCGCAAAGCGGTGTTAACTTATTTCCTATCCTTTTATTGTTCTTAACATATATTTCTTCGCCTACCTCAAAAATTCTGTTCTGTCTGTCTGCGTTAAATCTTTGGAGTACCGCTTGCGTTGATTTTTATACATTTTTTCTTTATATCTTTTCTAGGTTCGATTGATGTGGTATAGATAACGTCAATTGGTTTCTGATTCGTTACTGAGTGAATTGATCTCTTGTATTAAACCGTTGCCCTAATGATTAGTTCCACTGTATCGCTAACCTTCTTATCCATTTTTAGGTTTCTTGCTATATCTGCTAGAGCGAATAATGTGCATTTTTAGATTTATTATCGTTCGCGATTGAATTGGTTGTACGATGGCGAACTTAGAAAATTTGTCTATGCAGGTGAGAAAAAGTTTCTTATCTGTTGAGAAGATGTCAATATGCAGCATTTCGCCAGCATATGAGGGAATTGGCGAGGCTCCAAGCTCTTGTTTTTGCGGATGCCTATCGTATTTTGCTTTGGTGCAAACCTTGCAATTTGTGACAATTTCTTTTGCCAATAGTAGTCACTTGTTTAAGGACTGTGTTCAGTTTTCACAATTTCCACTTGCTCATTTTAGTCAGTAATGTCTGACACATAATTTTTGCATATAATTTTCCTTAGGAAAGGAAAGCGTGCCTCTTCTAAGACGAATTGGTTTTTGAAGCAATTTATTGGCTTATCAGTTGTCTCTATTGTGAAGCTTAGTGAGATTTCACTATGAATTGTCGCAGCGTCAGATAAAGCCTCGCCTTGCATGTGTATTGATATTCTGCCTAGATAAGGCGTCGACTACTAAATTTTCTTTACCTGGTTTATAGAACACTTTTGCTTTGTGTTCGTCAATAAATGCTTTCCATCTTTTGATTTTAGTGTTCGTGTTTCTGTTAGAGACAGCGAAGGTAAGTGGCTGATGGTCAGTGAAAATATTTATTTTTTTTCGTGCCATATAAGTAATTTTGTAATTTCCCTAGGGCCCATACGATAGCTAGCAATTCTCTTTCGTTTGTAGCGTAATGAGCTTCGCTATCTTTAAGGATTCTGGAGATCATGGTTATTGGTTTACCTCCTTGAAAAAAAACAGTACCAATGCCTTCCATAGACGCGTACAGACCACAGGGTTAAATCAAAGACCTGCTTAAAGTCCGGGTACATGAGGATAACATCTTCTGATGCTAAGATATTCCTCAGATTCTCGAAGGCCCTGGCCTAAGTTTCATTAAACTCAATTTGGTCCTTTTTGGACCTGTGCTTACTCACGGAACCATTTTCTCCTTTGAGTATATTGGTCAATGGCCTTACTATTGCTGCAGAATCTTTGATCAAGACTCTGTAATAGCTTGCTAGGCCCACTTGTGTGTTATATTGTGTGCAATGTTTATGTGTTAACTTACACACTTCCTCAGGAGAAACAAAGACGGATAAAACATCTCCTGAGGATATTCAGAGCAGGAAGGAGATTATACAAGCTGAATTCTCTCCGAAGCTAGGACTGAAAGTTGACTGCCCAAACTACGGATACGGAAACACGAATGATGGAAATACTTTAAGGATATTTTTTGAAAATTATGAAATGACATCTTTTATGACAGGTGTTAGTCAGGTGTTGAATGTTATAAATTGCAAGGAAATGGTAAATGGTGAAACATTTTCCAAATATACTTCAAAGACTGCTCAACTTTTGACTGAATTGTATCCGTAAAAAAAGTTACATAGTACATAGGATTTTGGCTCACGGAAAGGATTTAATAGAATATTACCAATTGGAGATCTATCCGAAGAAGCACAGGAATGTAAAAACAAGGACTACAAAAGGTTTAGATATACTAATACATTAAAAACTTCTCGTGTTAGACAAAATGAAGACCTTTTTAACATGCTGGCAACCTCTTCGGACCCACTTATTGCATCACTGAGATAGGTGCGATCACGAAAGGATTTGGAAAATAGCAACTATAGTCCCGAAATGTTGAGTTCATTAGATACTGATGTAAATATTGAAAATTATTTGAAGAAAATCAGCCATCAATAGCAAATTTTCAAAATTAAGCTAAAAAAGAAATGTAAAAAATTTTGATTTTTTTCTTTTTATAATTATGTTAAAAAATCAAAATAAAACATTAAAAAATGTTACATAGTCGTTTAAAACAATTAAAAATTCCATTTGTGATTGAAAAAAACAGGGTTTCCCTCCATTTTTAAAGGAAATATTTTCTGACTTTGACCTTGAATATTACAACACCGCGAACACCCAGCACTTGACAAACATTCATTTTGAAGCTTAAGGTATTTTTTATCATTTGCTTTTTAAATTTAAAATTTTTAAAATCGCTTTATTGTTTTAGAAGCTATGATTTTTGCAATGTAAAATGCCAAAAGACCCCACTGTGTGTCGTTTGGTAATAATATTATTAATAAAGATTGATTTTTATTCAGAAAAATATTCTTTGCTTAACCCATGTTTCCATATATATTCTTATGCTTCGACTTCTGCGACAGCTACAAAGAGAGTGTCAGAACATACATATGTACATGTTGTAAGGAAAAAGGCGAGGGTTTGTTTTTTAGCCAATGCACTATTGGCGATTTGTTGATCTTGGCGGCATAAAGTCTAAAAAAAGAGCTAGGAGGCAAATTTTTTTTCTAAGTGTTACTAATATTTTACTTTGATTTGGGATTTTGTTTAGTCAATTGGGCCACGCTTTTATTTTCCGTCCCTTTATTAGCCGTGCACTACTACAAAAATTTCAAAAAAAAAAAAATTAAATAAAAGCAAAGTAAAAAAAAAAAAAGAAAAGACATAAGATATATTTTACCAATATTCTAAACTTAATAGAACAAAAAGTTAATAATCTTCTTCATCTAAAACAAAAAAATTCTAATGTTTGTCATCGGTCTCGTTGCAGTCTCACCTAAACATCCAACTGGAACTATACGAAAATTTATAATGTCTGCTCCGTGAACTCATAGTTTATGTACAATTGGGTACCACGGATACGAGCCCCGACCACTATTAATTCGTACGGCAAGCTTTTTTACCCAAATGCAATGTTTAACTGACGATATTTTCAATACTATAGAACATAGCACATGCAAACCACTTTTTTCTGAAAAATCATTTTATTCTCTATTATATAACTTTAAATGTTTGTTGTACTTCAATAACAACAACGATAACAATAATTTCATTAAATTAAATTTCATTAAAAAACAATTGACCAGTATTAATTCGTACTGTGCATTAGCTCAGCTTAGAATTGAAAAAAAGATCAAAATAAAAACAAACAGTGTAACATAATAACTACCTAGTTATAATCTGAAAACAGTTATACCATGTGGAATGTGTGAAATGTTTTTCCCTTCATATTATTCAAAGTTTAGCAATAATGGCACGTGGTAAGCCGATTTCCAAAGAAATTCGCAGTTTGGCTGTAGATTTTTCTAAATCTGCGAAGTCATTTGGTGAAATAGCCAAACAATTAAATCTGGCTAAATCGTCCGTTCAAGGAATAATAAAAATTTTTAAGAAAAATGGCAATATTGACAATAAAGTCGCAAATAGAGGCCGAAAATCAGCAATATCAGATCGTGATAAAAGAGCCCTAGCCACAATTGTAAAAGCTGATCGTCGCCAAAATTTAAGAAATTTGGCATTAGAATGGTCTGAGTAAATCGGGAAAAGCGTTAAGGGTGAGTGGACTCGCCTGCAGTTGCGTAATATTGGATACAAGTTCTAAAAAGTATGTATAGGGATTATCTATGCTACAAACTTAATATCTTAAATTACTCTTATGCCAAGGAAAAACCATTGCTTACGCTTCGCCAAAAGAAGAAGCGTTTACAATGGTGTAGGAAACGGATGAGTTGGACTCAAAGGCGATGGAATTCCATCATATTTAGCGATGAAGCTAAATTTGATGTGAGTGTCGGTGATGCGCGAAGGAGAGTCATTCGCAACAAAAGTGAAGCATACCATAAAGACTACCTTAAAAGTTCCCAGCGAGCGTAATGGTCTGGGGTTGTATGTCTGCCAAAGGCGTAGGCCAATTGCTTTTTATTGATGGGATGGTCAACTCAGAAAAATACATCACCATATTAGAAGAAAGTCTGGTGCCATCAATACCAAAACTGGGTGACTGTGGTGAATACCCCTTTCAATAAGATGGAGCATCATCTCATACTGCCAAAAAAACTAAAGCATGTTTGCAGAATAAGTAAATTGGAGTTTTAGATTCGCCATCAAATAGTCCGGACCTAAGCCCAATCAAAAATATATGGGGGATAATAAAAATAAATCTAAAAAATGAGCCGAAAAGAACCCTCTCTGATATAAAAACAAAATTGCAGGAGATGTGGGACTCTATCTCAACCGAATAATGCCAGAATTTATTAAAATCTATACCAAAGCGTTGTAAATGTGTTGTAAAGGCAAAAGGCGATGTTACCCAATATTAATTCTTAAAAAATCATATTGTATGTACATATTTCAAGCACCGTACGAATTAATACTGGTCAATTGTTTTTTATCAGTTCAGCAGAGCATTTAATGAAATTATTGTTATCGTTGTTGTTATTGAAGTACAACAAACATTTTATGTTATATAATAGAGAATAAAATGATCTTTCAGAAAAAAGTGGTTTGCATGTGCTATCTTCTATAGTATTGAAAATATCGTCAGTTAAACATTGCATTTGGGTAAAAAAGCTTGCCGTACGAATTAATAGTGGTCGGGGCTCGTATGTTTTCAAATATAGATTAAAAATATCTTTACAAAATTGTCCGAACTTTTTTTGGGATGATAAACTAAAAGTTATTTAAAATGACCTGATCAAACAATGTAATGGATGCAAACAGTTTGTTACCATCATTGCTGTTACCACTTCCGTTCTGTTTCGTAATGCTAATATGCAAACCCATTTCCTTCCATACTGTTTTCAGAATTTCCCTCTTTCTTATAATAATGTGCCAGGTCTTTATATTCATACGGTATGATTGTTCAAGACGAATTCAATAAATCGAATCCATGCATGTAGTGGACTACGCCGTATTTTAAAAAGTAAGGCTGAGGTCGAAAGGTTTCAGAATTAAAATCTGTGATTTCGATAATCTTTTTAGGATTTACAGCACAGGAAAGGAAACTTCAAGTGCATTTTTTTCAAGAGGAACAAAAACGAGCAGAAAAATGATTACTACAATAAACTAGACACATTGTTTAGTAACTTGCCATTTTTAGTTGCATGTTTTGAAATGCAGTTGTCAAAAAATATTCCTAAAATTGTTAGATTTTTGATAAAAATTCAATCAACAATAACACTGGAAATTAAAAACACCAAGAACATTTATGCACATTTATTATTGTTAATAATAGATTTTAAATACCTTAAGCTTTAACACGGTCGAAGCTAGCCCCGCCCTCTGGTAAAATAAATTTATTCAAGATTTTTACTAACGTTGTACTTATAAGTGTAATTGTGAATGAATTTAAAATATTACAAAAAAAAAAAAAAAATGCTTTTATTTTATGCGGAATTGTATTTTATTACTCTATTAAATAAACTTTTACTCTGTTTATTTTATTTTTGTTAATATAATTTTTATATATTTGGCAGTTATTATTTTTTTATCTATACTAACTATCTTCTAGGATCCGCTGTATCTACTATCTAGCTTATGTCCTGATTCATTCCTTACCATTACCAGATCTCTTTATTCTTATTGTAGATATTTTGATTAATTACCTTATGTTTTTCTACTAATATTTGAGCTCTTTTACGCGCAGATTGTAATCTATATTTAATAATATAATATTTAAGCCATGCATTCCATTCCGTTTTATCTGAAGAAATATACATTCTAAGATATTCATTGAATGTTCTATGATTTCGTTCGATGGTTCCTAAAGTTTGATGGTGATATGCTGTGGAAGTGTCGTGGTCAAATTCTAGAAGCTTTCACAGTTCTGAAGCTAGCTGATTTTTATATTCTGTGCTCAAAATACGTCAAGATTATTTTTTTTTAAATTGTTTTGGCTATGTCTATAGCACTTTTAGTGTACAGAAGTCGGAGATGGCTGTGACCGCATATTCGTATTCGTCTTCTGTTTTCGGAAGTGGTCCTATTGTGTCAATTAACACAACATCAAACGCATTTTGACATGTCGTTGTTATATAGGTTACATAGGTTGCTTTGTGTGTCGTTGTGATTTATTTAGCTCGCAATGTTCGCAATGCCTTTGGGTCAACAATTTTGCTTTGCTCAGACCCCATAATAATTGCTAAATGATATATATACTTTTGTATGCATGTATTGGGAAAAAATATTATTGGACTTAAAAAAGAATGGAAAGATTATTTGTAAATGTAAAAGTTCATTTAAATGTACATATTTGGGTATTTTTTATGTCGCAAATTTAAATGATTAATAATATTTTCTGTAATTTTAGGATATTTTAATATTAATATTTAATTTTTCCCAAAAAAAATATTTTTATTTTGTTTGGAGAGTATTTGAACTTCGTTATTGAGTAACCTTGATCTTGTGAAGCTTGCTACAATCGGAAAAGCTTATATATGCTTGTGCAATCTCCGCAGACTTTATGTGAGCTTTTTTTAGCTTGCCTCGATTGCTGCAATCTTTACATGTGTACTTTTGTGGTCTATGCAATTTTGAGTGCTCTTTTGTGAGGGTATGTTTTGGGTATTGTAGGTTATTAGAAAATCGTCCAGATGGACGGATTGACGTCATGTTTTACATGCGCACTCAAAATTGCATAAACAAGAAAAGCACACATGTGAAGATTGGTATTTTAAATGGTCGGAAATGCTTCCTTCTATGCGTTGCACAGTTCTGACCAAAATTAATATATCCTTTTTGCAAGGGTATACAAAAAGTTATTTACATAAACATTTTTCCAAAAGGCCGTTGGCTGGTGGGGCTAGGGTGCTTGTAAAAAACATGTGAACAGAATTTTTTCAAAATACGTAAATGCATTTTTTATTATAAATTTGAAATATTTATTTTACTGGTGTATGGTATACATACATATACGTCTTGCCTACGTCTAATGGCCTATGCGCGTGTATGTACTTATGGATAAATTGAATTTGAATCTATGGTGTACCGCACCATACAGTGAAGGGTTTATCGTAAGAACACTACAGCGTTGCTATATGTATATTAAAATATAATTTGGAGTGCTTGCATCAAAGTGCTTGGTCAGCGTTTACATGCTGGCTTGGCTCTAGCTTATATTTTATTGCGTACATATTGAATTGTTTATACTTGCAACAAAGTGTTACAAGTTAAGTTCTTTGTATTAATTGATTTTATTGTCTGGACGTTGATGCGTACAATGTACGTATTTATTATTCATTAATGATAACGATTATTGATGATTGATTAAAGGTGTAAGTATATACTATACCTCCCCTTTTTAGAAAATAACTTAATATTAATATTTTGTATACTGGCTGTTTATCATTCAATCGTACTGCTTGCTTGTAAAAGTTATTTCTTGTAATTGGTTCGTTTTCTAGACCGAATATATCTGTATACTTGGTTCAGAGCTCTATTAGTGAGTTTTGCATTAGGCTTCGGGTTTTGCATTACTGATGACTTACTATGACTTCTTTGGTCATTGGTTTTATTTAAATTTAAATTTAAAATTTTTATTCTATTGGTTTCTTTTTCGACTTCTTGATTAAAGATGACGATATTTGCATTTTCGTATGGACTACTTATTTGTCGGATTAGATAGGAGTATTGTGGCATTATTGTCACAGGTGTGTAATATTGGGATGTTTATTGGACAATATAAATTATTTGGTCTTAATATTAGTGAATCTTTTAAATCTAGTTGGCAATTAAAAGTTTTGAAGACAATCTAGTCATAAAATTCCATCGAATGGAATCGAAAATTTTTTCATTTACTATGTGGAAGTGCTGTGGAATTATGAATTTATTTTGCTGGAGTTCTATAACGGTTGGACCTTTGGAAATAATTGAACCTTCACCGATTCCTGATATTTCTTCTTCGGTTATAGTATCGTGAGTTTCCAAGACATCCACCTGTATGTTTTTTATATCTATATCCGTTGTTTTGATAATTACCTCTGCCACGGTAATTATTTTGTCTATTTCTGTTGCATTATTGCCGACGGTAGTGCAGGTCTGAGTTTGGCTGTCCTGCTCTTTTTCCTGTTTTTTACCTGATTATTTGTTAGCGCCTCTGTAGCGATTGAAATTGTATTCTTCTTAGCTACTTTGACGGGTGTACCATCGTGTTAAAGGCTCCTTCCAGAGATTCAGTAAGCTTTTCCACCTCTTGAGCGTACTGCCTTGCTGTTTGGTTTCTCTGTGGTAGGTTTTTTAGTTTAGCAGATATTGACCCTACCGATTCTGTTTTGACATTATTGGCAATACGGTTAATTGTTGCATCTATCGTCTGTTCAGAGGTTATCAGATTCTGGTACAGACTTTAAGTTTTGTTTTTCTAAAGCACACTGCTGTTTCTTCATGGTTGCCTTTTAGTAAGTTTACCAATTTCAATGCATCCATGAACCTCTGAAGGTTTTCTGTCTTGCCATCAAACTCTGCAATTAGGTTTGAGGCTAGCTTCAAGAAATCAGTGACTGTTTGAGTAATTTTTGTATATTCTTTTGGAATGTCTGGTTTTTTAAGGATTATCTTAGATTGATTTGAACTCACTAATGGTTCTTCTTGATCCATTTCTGGTATTTCATAATCAGCCTTTAACTTGGTCTGCCAGTACTATTGAAATTTGCAAATAAAATGTTTAATTTCAATATAGATTGCATTCGCGGCTGTTTTATCCGCTATCTTTAGCTTGCTAGAGTGTTCGATTAACACTGCCCTAAAAGTTTGGAGATTCTCAGTTATTACTTTTGTATGATTGGCTACTGTGTCTTGGGATGTTTCTCTATTTTGCGAAAACATTTACAAGATTTATTTAATTCTTGTGCGTATGTTCTAGCTCTTCCTATTATTTCACCCCAAGTGACCATAGTTTGTTATAAAAACACCTTTTTTGCATGTGCTAACTACCAGAGAGATCAATTGTCTCTATGGCTTGGCCAAATAGTTTATGTACCCAGGTGGGTAGAATTTTTTTTTTTTTTTTTTAGGCGGTTATATGCGCCTACTTTGGAATTTGCATTAAGTTTACTATTCTTGCTTTAAATTCTCCATTGTATTCAATCCAATATTTTATTTCCTTATATTTCGGATCCTCTAATATACTGTGTTTCATGCATTAGGTAGAACCAAAATTTACATGCTGCGTTTGCGTCACAGCATACAAATGTACCCTAGTGCATCCTTGAACTGGGAAATCTTCTCCCTTTGTGTCAAAGTACGCTAACATTATTTGTATCAAGTTAAAAACCTCAATTAAGTCCTGGACTATGCTCCTGTCATATATTTTCTCAAAATACCTATCAAGTGTCATATTTACATGTAAAGAAATATTATTTAAAATATTTATGGATTCATGGATTTTTATACCCTTGCAAAAAGGGTATATTAATTTTTGTCAGAAGTGTGCAACGCATAGAACGAAGCATCTCCGACCATACAAAGTATATATATTCTTGATCAGCACGACGAGACGAGTTCAACTAGCCATGTCCGTCCGTCCGTCTGGATCAACGCAAACTTCTCCTAGACCGTAAGAGCTACAGAGCTGAAATTTTGCACGTAGGCTTCTATATACTGCAGGCGTTGTATATCTCGGATTCAGCCGGATCGGACCACTATATCATATAGCTCCCATACAAACCCCAAAGTCACGAACAGTGACTTTCTCAATAACTTCGTTATTTTCTGAGCTATTGTCGTGAAACTTAATATTAGAGAGTTTACTACGCCTATAAGCGACTATGCCAAATTTGATCAAGATCGGGTGACTATATCATATAGCTCCCATACAAACGGCCAAGTCACAAACAGTGACTTTCTCAATAACTTCGTTATTTTCTGAGCTATTGTCGTGAAACTTAATATTAGAAAGTTTACTACGCCTATAAGCGACTATGCCAAATTTGATCAAGATCGGGTGACTATATCATATAGCTCCCATAGGAACGATTGGTCGAAAACAGTGACTTTTGTAAATAACTTCGTTACTTTTAACGCGATTGCTTTTAAATTAAACATTCCTTAATTTAATATATATGTTAATGACTGTGCCGAATTTGATAAAGATCGGGTGACTATATCATATAGCTCCCATAGGAACGATCGGTGGAAAACAGTGACTTTGATCAATATCTTCGTTATTTCCTATGATTGTAGGCCTTTCTTTCTCAAGCTTAAGCCTTTTTAGATAAAACGTTCTTCCACATTGATGGCTAATAGGTAAGGATAGAGTTACCAAAAAAGTTGCAAGGGTATACAAACTTTGACGCGGTCGAAGTTAGCCCCGGCCCTCTGGTTTTTTTTTTTTTTTTGTGAAGAGAAAATAAATTTATCTCAACTGTGTCTTGCACATTAAGCCAGAGACATGGAAAAAATTGTTGTTATGTGGTTGGCTCACAATTCAGATACATTTCATTTTTTACAATAAAAAAAATTAAAAAACCAGAAGGCCGGGGCTAACTTCAACCGCGTCAAAGTTTGTATACCCTTGCAACTTTTTTGGTAACTCTTTCCTTACCTATTAGCCATCAATCTGAAAGAACGTTTTATCTCAAAAGGCTTATGTTGGCAAAAGAATGGCCCACAATCATAATAAATAACGAAGATATTGATCATAGTCACTGTTTTCCACCGATCATTTCTATGTGAGCTATATGATATAGTCACCCGATCTTTATCGAATTCGGCACAGTCATTAACAGATATATTAAATTAAGAAATGTTTAATTTAAAAGCAATCGCGTTAAAAGTAAGGAAGTTATTTACAAAAGTCACTGTTTTTGACAGATCGTTAGGGAGCTATATGATATAGTCTCCCGATCTTAATCAAATTTGTCACAATAGTTTATAGGCGTAATAAACTGCATATATTAATAACGAATATTAATATTAAGTTACAATAGCACAGAAAATGGCGAAGTTATTGAGAAAAGTCACTGTTCGTGACTTTGGTATTGTATGGGAGCTATTTGAAATAGTAGTTGAATCTAAGATATACAACCCCTGTAGTATATACAAACCTACGTGCAAAATTTCAGCTCTGTAGCTCTTACGGTCTAGGAGGAGTTTGCGTTGATCCAGACGGACAAACGGACATGGCTATTTGAACTCGTCTCCTCGTGCTGATCAAGAATATATATAAAGGGTGTTTTTTTAAGCGTTTGGTTTTTCACGTTGGCAACACTGACATACCGCATGATGTTCATGACAGCTGTGAATGTGAAAAATGCTCAGTTTAGTTTGCCATTTCATCATGGAAAGACTTACGCCCGAACAACGTTTACAAATCATTGAAATTTATTATCAAAATTCGTGTTTTGTGAAAAGTTTCGCAAATTACGTCCATATTATGGTCGACACAACCGAGCAAGCCATAAAGGCAATTGTGGACAAATTTCGCACACATTTTACTTTATTGGACATTCAACCATCGATGGATTATTCTTTGTGCGGATATGTAAAGTCATTGGTTTACCAGGACAAACCAGCGTCAATTGGTGCATTGGAAGACAATATCAGTCGTGTTATTGGCGAAATTCCCTTAGACATGCTAGAAAAAGCGGTGCAAAGTTGGACCTTCCGTGTTGATCACTTGAAACGCAGTCGCGGCCAACATTTACATGAAGTCATTTTTAAAAAGTAATTGGCAGAGATTGTTTTATCATCTCAAATAAAAATTTAACAGTAATATTCAAATTTTGTGTGTTTCATTTCAATTTTAAAAACCAAACGCTTAAAAAAACACCCTTTACTTTGTATGGTCGGAGATGCTTCGGAAATGAAAATGATATTTTGAAGGTTTTGACCGTGCATTGATGAATTTAGTTACAGAAAAAGAGTTTGGAACATGTACATCCATGCAGTCATTGCCACACATACATACATAAACAGTTTTTGTCCATGCGCTGCTCTGGTGTTTTAAAGCAATGACATAGTAGGCTGTTGGCAGCGTTGCCGGCAGCGTTTGAGCAGAGCCACTTTATATTGACTGTAAATTGTGTTCTATTTATCCGATCTAATGCTTTATATAAAAGACTATCATTTTAGTAAATTTTATAGAGATAATTTCTTCACCTATGTTTCTTCCATAACTATGTATACAGTCCCTTGTCATATTATTACACTCATGCTGCAAATCTACTTTTATTTTACATTTCTTGTTGTTATTAGGAACTTTTTGTAGATATGTTGGTAGAACTTGAGTTTTTGAATATCGCGGAAACTTTTATTGTTTTGGCATCTCACATCGATTATAGCGAAAAAGACATTTAACCCAAAAAATCGAGTTTCAATTTCACAGTGCAATTCAACAATTGTTGATGTCGACTGACATTTTTCAAGCCAAGAAAATTAAATTTTTAAGCATGAGTTTAATAATATGGCAAGAGACTGTATGATATAGTGGACCGATCCTGACAATTTTCATATTTTATCTTAACCGGCTTAAAAGTAGCTCAAATATTAAGTTTCATCCCAATCCACAGACGGACGGACAGGCGGGCATGGCTTTATCAACTCAGCTTCTCATGCTGATCAAGAATATATGTACTTTGTGTAGTCGGAAACGTCTGCGTGCGTTACAAACATCTGACCAATTTTATAATACCCTCTACAAGAGTATAAAAAAGAATAATGTGTAATAATGTAGGCGAAATGTAGAAGAGAATAGTGTAAAAGAAGTAGAGAAGGGAAGTGAAGAATATTGGGATAGAAATTGTAAGTGCCAATTCAGCCTGTGTGCCTGCCGGGGGTATTGCTTCGCGTTTCGTTGCCTCTCCAAGCGGCGAAGAATGTCTATCACTTGCTTTGCAAATGTGCAGGCCGCAGACCATTTTTCTTGGTTAACATACTATATATTGCTGGTATTCTGGGCCGCATGTTACTCGCAAAAGGTTGCTTCTAGCTCCTGGCGTTCTTCCTGAACTCGCGGGCAGGAAAAAAACACGTGTTTAGGATCCTCTACTACGCCGTTTTGGCACAGCATGCATTCTGGACTGTTTTCGTGCCCTAATCGGTGCAGATATGAGCTGGACGTAACTTCGCCGTGACTTCTCGAGAGCCAGGACTCCAGGTTCTGGATCAGCCTAAATGTCCATCTGCCTTCGGTAAAAGATGTCCATCTTGCTTGCCAGCCTTGCTAGCTCGCTTTTCTGGCTGCTCTTTTAGCCTTGTGCCTTGCCAGTGGAGTCCAATAGCTATTTTGCCTTTTGTTGAAGATGAACTTGCGTCCTTCACCGAAAGATCGATAGGGGTCAGTTCAGCTAAGACCAGTGAAGCCTCTTCGGAAATTGTATGAAAGCCTCGACACATTCAAATGGCTCCCAATCTGTATGTGGACTCGCGTAGACTGTCTCCAACAAAATGCCCAAATAGCATATTGCCCTGTATCCAGAGAAATTTCGGCTACCTCCATGACTGCGACTTTAATCAGCAGTCGCATGGAGGATGCCGTTTTTGATCTGCAAGCTGGAAGCCTACATTATTTAGCCACTCCTTGGCTATGTCGACTGCTACGGCCATTTTGCTATTCGTCTATTGTAGGTGCTTCGCTACTACCACTATCGCGATAAGCCGATAATCCGGGTTCCTGGTGGCCATCATACATTACGTCTTTCTCCATGAGGTATTCTGGTACTTGGAGTATTCAGCTTTGTTGAACGTGTGATTGTATCCCGTGTTTAGCACAGCTAGTTCAAGTGAGACGAGGCTCTCTAGAATTGTGCGACCCCGAAAATTTGTCTGGGCACTTCTCCATTTTGTGGACCTTGAGTTGAAGTCGCCTGCGACAATTATTTTGCCCTTTCCTCTCGCATCCAAAGCGAGCTGGTCTAGTGCCTACTCAAATTCTCGGAGAGGGAGACTTGGTGCCAAATAGCAACTATACACCCATATGTCGCCTATGTTTGCACTGACAAACGTCTCGGCTGCACTCGCCATTGGGCAACGTCGGCTGCCAGAGTAATGCCTGTTGTTGTTTGACATCTACGCAATTGGAGCAGATTGGTCTGGTGTCACATTTGAGACACCAATTAGTGCAATAATAGAGTGTGGCCGAAGTTAAAGCATTTGTAGCATCTCTGTTTTGATTGTCGTTTTCGAATCGGGCAAGGCGTCCATTCTGTTTCTACAGATCCCATCTTGAACAAGACGTCTGCAGTTCAGCGTTCATGCTTGATAAGATGTCCAATGTCGTATGGCAGAAGTATGGCGTAAGCTTCTGACTCGCACGTGTACGGTGGCCTGGCCAAATCATTTTTTTATTGCTTCCATAATGTGGTCTGCTGTTTCCAAGGTGTCGAGTTAGCTTATCTCGATTCATGCTTTATTTCCTACTGCCCTTACCGACGTCTGTTGGAACTTGTCCAAGATCGCTTCTCAGTTTTTCGCCGTCAGGATCACCGAATCGCTTGAGTTCTAGAAGCAGCTCGCTCTTGGCAGTTTTCTCGTGCGTCTTACGTTGTTTTTAACTCCGTCCTTTTCTTGTGACCATACTGAGAATTTAGGCGTAAGAGAAGCCTTTTTGGGCCTGAATCACAATGGCCACAGGCTTGTCGCTCCGAGCTGCTTGCTTGTTAGGCCGCTTGCGAGATCCCGTCTGCCATTCTGCTTTCGTTTCAGCTTATTGACTGAATTGGCCAATGACATCTTTGAATTCGCCAAATCGGATAACGGTTGTTCTGGTGGAGAACCCTGCGTCGTTTTTCCACGTTTTTGTGGGTTTTCCACTGGGTTTTCCATCCTCTCTCTGGCGCGTCCAAGTTAATTCTTTCTTGCACCTGGATTGCTCGCTCTCCTTGGGTTTTAACAACGTATTCCGTCATCTGCGTGTCTGTGTTCGGAGGCGGGGATCGCAAAATTCGCGGACGACTGCCGAAAGCAGACTCTTCCTATTGAGTGTTTTGCTCTTCTGTCCTTAGATTTATTCATTTAGTTATTATTAGTTTCGGTTACAAGTTTTGGAATTTTAATTTAAGTCCGGAGGAAAAAGAAGCTTTGAAAAAGTTGGCTCAGAGGCGCCAACTGCCACCCAGAAAGTCATGGAATCTTACCTTGACAATAGGAAATTCACTGTTATATGTAATGGCTCCATCTCGGCTGAAATCAAAGCTGGAGGTGTACACGGCCCATTGCTCTACCTATTGTACACTGCAGACTTACCAACGAGTTTAGGACTCACAACGTCCATTTTTGACAATGACACTGCAATCCTCAGCAGATCCAAATGCGCAATGCAAGCCTCTCAAAAATTAGAGGAGCATCTAAAGGTAGTAGAGGATTGGCTAGCAACCTGGCGTATCCAGGTCAACGAGCACAAATGCAAACATGTTACATTTACGCTTAACAGAAGAAACTGTCCAGCTTTAATGCTAAACCACGTACCAGTTCCTCAAGCCGATTATGTCACTTACCTTGGCATCCACCTAGACAGAAGGCTAACTTGGCGGAAGCACATCGAAGCAAAAAAATCACAGCTTTAACTGAAAGCGAGTGGCTTACATTGGATTATAATTGGTCGCTCCCCTATAAGTCTGGAGTATAAAGTCCTCCCATACAACTCCGTACTGAAACCCATCCGGACTTATGGAGCCGAACCATGGGGTAATGCAAGTACTAGCAATGTCGACATTATACAAAGGGCCCAGGCTAAGATTTTAAGAGCAATCACTTTCAAAATGATTTAGATATACCTAGCGTAAAATCTTAAATAGGTAGTCAACAACTAAAGTATTCTGCAAAACTGGATGCACATCCAAATGCTCTTGCCAATTCCCTTACGCGAACTAACAATAGAACTCGTCTTTAAAAAAAAAAATGACAGACCAACCCAATAATACATGATAAGGGCCGCCGGTAGTATCCCCGGATTTAGTACTAGACTAAGAAATATATCTGAAACTCGTTGTTAGGCTCTAATTTAAGCGTAGATTCAACAAATATATATATATCAAACGTTAAAAAAAAAACTATTCCCTTATGCTAAGGGAAGATCGAATGAATCATGAATAGGCTTTTAAATGGTGGAGAAGTTTTATTTGCAACAGACAATGTGGTCAGGTATGAGTTGCGAGTAGGCAAACTCCAAAATATATTTAGCAGTTTCGCTGTAAATTATTGAAAAGTATAGCGCGAAGAAAAGTGACAGAAAGATGAGGAGAGATAAGGTGAGAAAGGTGGTTAAAAGATTGGCAAAGAACACGAAAAGGTTCGTGAAGAGAGTAGTTAGTCAGACATCTACTAAGGTGAATCAGAAAAAAGTTTCTGGTCCGACGTGAGGGAACACAAAAATATAGCGTATCTAGTAAATTAGTAGAAATCACTTCACCGTTCACAAGTTTATGGAGAAAGAGAATGCCAAATACGAGCCTACGGTTGTAAAGTGAAGGAAGATTAATTAGAAGAAGTCTGTCAGAATAAGAAGGTAGGCAAAGATTTGGGTCCCAATTAAGACCGCGTAAAGCGAACTTAAGGAATTGCTTCTGTACCGATTTAATACTACGCTGGTTAGCATCATATTGAGGGTTCCACACTGGCGAGCAATAAAACCTTTGTTACATATGTCACATCTAAAACCCACTTCTGAGAAGGTCGATTGTAATTCTCATTACCCAGTAGAAGATTGAAGATGGAGAAGCTGTTAGGAAGGCTTAGGCGGGAGAGTGCGACTTTCGGAACCAATAGAAATGCGAGACTCGTACGTTTAGGTAAATAACTAATATAGATTTATTAACTAATTGAGACTTAACAATATAGAGACGTTTGTAAAGCGATGCCGTTGGATTCGTTCGAGCTTACTCATTCGCACCTTTCCTTCTCAACCTTTATTCGCCAACTACCTCTTCTTCATTTATCGATAACACCAGGGGTAGAGCATAACGTCGCTCGCCCAAGGCTAAATCATTATATTCATAAACTGTCTGGTGACAGCTCGGCCAATCCTGCATTCGGATCGCCCTCGATGAGAGTATCTTCGTCGTCAGATACATCCAATTCAGGAATATTTGAACACCAGGGTTTCATCTTATCCGAGGAGTATACAGAGCAGTATTTACGTCCTGTAATCTGTATGCCGGGGATATCTTAGATTAGATAACGATCGTTTCAAAGGACTTTGACGACTTCATAAGGACCTCGGTATCGTGGTTCCAGTTTACGTGATTCGCCTGTCGAAGCTGGTTCGTTCTCGACTACCACAAGATTACCTGTAGAATAAACAAAAGGGTTAGCGTGCTTGGCATCAAAACGTTTGTTTCATTTAGCTCTTTCTGCTGCGATATTGGCTGCGGCTTGACTTCGATTTTCGGTGACGGTTTCGTTGGAGTACGGTTCATCCTGGTCTGCGTGTATCGCTGAAGTAAGGTTGTTTTGCAGCGTTAAAATTAAATACAAGATCAATTGGACTGAATCCAGTGGTGCTGTTTTTCTGCGAGTTGACAGTCCATTGAAGGTTATGATTTTTTGATTTTTGTTCATCGTTCGTATATAATTCAGAATTATTTGATTAGCGCGTTCCACTTGACCATTTGCACGGGGTGTTCGTACAGCGTTCTTTATGTGTTGAATATGGGTTTGTTTACAGTAATCCTCAAATATTTTTGACGAAACGCTGTTCCACGGTCTGTTATAATAAAATTTGGCAAGCCGAAGTAACTAGAAATTTCGTTTAGCATTGATAGAACGGGTAATGTTTTTGTACTTTTAACGGCTTTTACAATTAGGAATTTACTGAATGAATCAGATATAGCCAGTATATGAGTATTTCCTCGTTTGCTTCGAACAAAAGGGCCCAAATGATCCGCGTAAGGCGACGAAAAGGGACCGGTTCAACATCGTTGTAATGCATGCAACCTTCAGGCTTTCCTCCTTTAGACTTGTGGTAGCAGCATTATATGCATGTAGAGATATAGTCCTTCACGTACTTCCTCATCTTTGGAAACCAAAATCGATTTTGAATTCTCTCCATGGTTTTATCAAGACCAAAGTGTCCGACATCATCATGGCAACTTTTAACAACGCGCCATCTAACCGCCTTTGGTACAACAAACGCAATAGTGTTTTCCGTTTTTCGATAAAGGCGATGATTTTCAATGACATAATCAGTACGTAGCTGCTTCAGTTGATCATTGTGACGATTTCCCTTCAGTACTGCGATTATCTCGGCAAGCTCCATCCGTGTGTACTTCGTGTTTAGCCGAAAAATCGTGAAGAGTGAGAACAGGTTCGCTACATAATTTTTCGATTAGTTTGATAAATGCATGTTGTTGGGCTACTCCCCAAATAAATGTATTCGCCTCCGTTTTACGTAGAAGTTCTGTTAAAGGACGTGATATTAATGAATAATTTTCAATACATTTTCTGAAGAAACCTGTGAGACCAAGGAATCTCTTACTTCTCTTACTTCTGTAGGTATTTTAAAGATTTTAATCGCGCTTACTTTACATTCGCCAGGTTTTATTCCAACTTTATTGACTATGTGACCCAAGAACGTAATTTGGGATTGCAGAAACTTGCATTTGTCGTACCGTAGGTTTAAGCCACTGTCTTGTAAGATTGATAAAAACTTTTTAATTCCTTGCATACCAGATTCAAAGGTCTTACTTGGGATTATTACGTCATCAAAATATGCGAGTACCTCACCTGGTTCCATACGTTTTATGATTTGGTTCATTACCGATTGAAAGACTGCCGGAGCGTTAACAAGTCCAAAAGGCATTCTGTTCTATTCATAATGGCCGTACGCTGTAACAAACGCCGTGTACTGTTTGGACCATTCACTTATCTCGATTTGATGGTAACCCATACGTAAATCAAGTTGCGTAAAATAGACGTTTCCAGCTAGTTGAGCAAATCGCTCTTCCATGTTTGGCATAGGAAATGGAATTTTGATATTGTTAAGGCGACGATTCTTTTTATCTACGATGACGATTCGCGAGGCGTACGGCGAATCCGAAGGACGAATTATGTCGTTTTCCAGTAGCTCAGATATGATATTCGTAACAATAGGTCTGAGCGCAAACAGTGTTCGGTATGGTGTCGTATAACATGGAACGTTTGATGTTAAAGCGATTTCCATTTTCGATATTGAAAAATGGATCGACGAATGCGTTTGTTTTGTTTCTGTTAACTGAAATAAATTTACAGATATTTGAGTTGATGTTTGAGTCAATTTTATTTACTTTCGAAACGTTTTTAAATTTTTCAGGACAGTTGGTAGAGTCGTGATTAGTACGATTACAATGAGTACATCGAGGCTTACGCTGTGGACCAGGACAATTTGACGAATATTGTCCCATTGCTTCGATTGACGGCTTTATCTTTTCTTTGAGTGTTCGTTTTATTATTTTCGTTATATGCGTTTTTCAGAGTTATATGCGTTTTTCAGAGTTTCCACACGTTTAACAAACTGATGCGAATTCAATGATTTTACGGACGATGGATTAAATTCCGGAACAAGAGCTATAATTTCGTTCATGCTTCCAAATGAATGACCAAAATTATTATATTTTTCCTCGCAGTTGACGTTGTGTTGTTGTTGTCGTTGGGTCGCGAAATTCGGAGAATTTTCCAAATACTGACCTACACTTGTGTTTGACCCACTTTTGCTTACGTTATTCCGTGACGTTGGAACATAATTATCTTGCTTGATGTAACGTTATTGCACTGCTGGATCGTAGCAATGTTACCATTTTGATGAGTCGAAGCGAAGGGTACGTGTTGGTAAGGCGTAACTATATAGCCGTGTTGCGATGTAACAATGTAATTGGGTTACTGAGTAGTAGCAAAGTAAGCGTGCTGCTGAGACGTAGCTGCACAACCGAGTTGTTGCGAAGTATCTACATGATCGTACTGCTGAGACGTAGCAGTGTTACCGAGTTGCCGAAACGTAGCAACATTGTCGTGCTGCTGAGACGTAGCTTTGTTACCGAGTTGCTGAAACGTAGCAACATTGTCGCACTGCTGAGACGTAGCTTTGTTACCGAGTTGCTGAAACGTAGCAACATTGTCGCACTGCTGAGACGTAGCAGTGTTTCCAAGTTGCTGAAACGTAGCAACATTGTCGTGGTGCTGAGACGCAGCTTTGTTACCGAGTTGCTGAAACGTTGCAACATTGTCGTGGTGCTGAGACGTAGCAGTGTTACCGAGTTGCCGAAACGTAGCAACATTGTCGTACTGCTGAAACGTAGCAGTGTTACCGAGTTGCTGAAACGTAGCAACATTGTCGCACTGCTGAGACGTAGCTTTGTTACCGAGTTGCTGAAACGTAGCAACATTGTCGCACTGCTGAGACGTAGCAGTGTTTCCAAGTTGCTGAAACGTAGCAACATTGTCGTGGTGCTGAGACGTAGCTTTGTTACCGAGTTGCTGAAACGTAGCAACATTGTCGTGGTGCTGAGACGTAGCAGTGTTACCGAGTTGCCGAAACGTAGCAACATTGTCGCACTGCTGAGACGTAGCAGTGTTTCCGAGTTGCTGAAACGTAGCAACATTGTCGTGGTGCTGAGACGTAGCAGTGTTACCGAGTTGCCGAAACGTAGCAACATTGTCGCACTACTGAGACATAGTAGTGTTACCGAGTTGCCGAAATGTAGCAACATTGTCGTACTGCTGAGACGTAGCAGTGTTACCGAGTTGCCGAAACGTAGCAACATTGTCGCACTACTGAGACATAGCAGTGTTACCGAGTTGCCGAAATGTAGCAACATTGTCGTACTGCTGAGACGTAGCAGTGTTTTCGTTTGGCACATACGTTACGTTTGTTCGTTCGTTTCTCAAAAGCACGTTTCTTTCTCCAGAAACTTCTTGTACATTCACGTCACTGACCTCGATTGGTGACGAAATCATCGCAGGTTGAAATGAACGCTCCTGCAATACTCTAATCGTTTTTTCTAATCCGTTTATCTTTTTAACCATCGAATGATTTTCCGAACTGGCGTATTCGTCGTCACTACAGATCGTCGTTAATTTTCTCTGTAATTGTTCTCGATTTCCTGACGTTGACAATCCAGCTTGTCTACATTTTTGCTGCAAAGCTTTCTTTGACACGTAGTTTTTATGCGGCATTATTGTTATCTTTTTCACGCTTGTATGTTCGTTGATTTTTCGTTTCGCTTATTCGTCTTTCGTTCTCGTTTCCACGAGTTCGTTCATGCACAGAACACACACTATTACACTTTTCGAGTTTCTCATGCCACGCTATTCTAGCGCGTAAATTGCGCGTTACCTTTTTCTTCACACACTTCTACTTATGAAAAATATCAGTTCCTTTTTTCACACTATCAAAATTATGAAAATTGGATACCATCCCACGTCTGAAAATTGTCACATTTAAAACCCACTTCTGAGAAGGTCGATTGTAAATCTCATTACCCAGTAGAAGATTGAAGGTGGAGAAGCTGTCAGGAAGGCTTAGGCGTGGGAGTGCGACTTTCGGAACCAATTGAATTGCGAGACTCGTACGTTTAGGTAGATAACTAATATAGATTTATTAACTAATTGAGACCTAACAATATAGAGACGTTTGTAAAGCGATGCCGTTGGATTCGTTCGTGATGGCCGTTCGTTACCACCGATCGTAGCAGCTTATTCGTTCGCACCTTTCCTTCTCAACGTTTATTCGCCAACTACCTCTTCTTCATTTATCGATAACACCAGGGGTAGAGCATAACGTCGCTGAATTATTATATTCATAAACTGTCTGGTGACACATAGGGATCATCAAATTCTTTGGCCCAACGTTTAATGAAGACAAGAAGGCTGCATGCTCTATTGACGATTGAAGATATATGAACATTAATTGAAAGTTTCGGGTCAAACATAACGCCTAAGTCCATGAATGATGGTACACAATCTAATAGAACAGACTTAATAGGGTAATGAGCTAGGAGCGGAGACAAACAACTGAAAATCATAAAAAGAGCGCGTAGAGGCATTAAGGTGTAATTTATTAACGTGACACCAATCGCAAAACGCATTGAGATCTGATTGCAAGTACTGTTGGAAAGAAGGATCATTATAGGAATAACAAATCTTGACGTCATCCGCAAGCATAAGCACGCGTGAATGAAATCATTTATAAACAAGGTAAATAAGAGTGACCCCAGATGACTGCCTTGGGGTACACCTGACGTAACTCGAACAGTTTTAGATATCGAGGAACGAAAAGACACCTTTTGGGTTCTGCCAATTTTTTTGGGGAAAAACCCATGATGTTAAGTTTCGCGAGAAGCAAAGAATGATCAACCGTATCAAAAGCCTTACTAAAGTCAATAACATCAGTTTGACACTTTTTACGGAAGCCATGGTGTACAAGGGTAGTCAGTTCTAAAAGGTCGGTAAGCGACAAACCACAGGGAAGACGTACCTAATAATTTTCTTAAACAGTTTAGGTATTGGCGAAAGTTTGGCAATGCCACGGTAGTTAGAAACATCCGATTTGCTACCCTTTTTAAAAAGCGGAATAATAAAAGACTCATTCCAAATATCAGGAAAGCTACAAGTCTCACTCGATATAAAGAATAACCGAGATAAAGGCTTAGATAGGCAAATCGAACACATTTTGAGGATGCAACTAGGTATATTATCAGGCCCGGAAAGGAAGGAAGACGTAATACTAGGAAAAAACATACAATTTAAATGTGGGATTGAGAAGGGATCCGAAACAGTAGTAGAATAAGTCGACTGAAAGAATTTGGCAAACAGATCTGCAATATCTGAATCATTATTAGCAGTCTGGTCATTAAGTCTGAAGGTGGAAGGTAGTAAATTGGAGCGTCTTTTGGAATTAACAAAGTTGTAAAATCATTTGGGGTTCTTAGAAAATTCAACCTTACAGCGAACGAGATAATTGTTGTAGCATTGAGTTTTTAAAAGACAAAATTGAGATTTGGCTACACGATAATTTGCATAGTCAAGTCGCGAGAGATTAGAGAGCCTACGTGTGAACCAGACTGGAGACGGTAGAGACCTTCATATAAGGAACGCATTTATCAATTAGAGAAATAAGAGCAGTGTAGAAAAAATTGACTGGACATTCTATATCATAGCACTCAAATAGAAATGACCAATCAAAAGAGAAAATGAGGCTGTTAAGAAAATTGAAATTTGTTTTACGAAAACATCTACGACGAGAATTTGAGATGTTATTAAATGAATTAATTACGGAATTGTAAGAAACAGTAAATTCAATGGTAGGGAGAGAAGAATCTCCAGACTTTACAAAGGGCTGTGTTTGAGATACAGAACTAACAGTGGGATCTAAGACAAAAACAAATAACCTAAAACTATAAGGAAATCACGATAAAAACAGTTTGCAAAGCATCAGCATGGTGTATGTAAGTCATGAAATCAGAAACTGAAGGAATATTTGAACAAGAAATATATAAGCTAAACACTTGAACACAGCGTAAAAGGTTTGGCTATCACAAAACAGTTTCGAGAGCTTCGTAAGAAGTCCTCGTACATTTTTTGAAGCAGAAGATAAATTAGGAATGTGGACAGGCAACGGACGGTAGCGCTTATTGGGCGCAAACTTCTGTGCAACAAGGCCCTCTGGCCAAAACTTAGGGTCTACCATAGCTGAGAAAAACTCATTTGGTATTGTAATTTTAAAAGAGGATATTTCACAAGGGCTAGAAAGCTTAAACTTTTGAATTAAAACTTGAGCAAGGCATTTATTACCAATGCACTATGGTCAAAAAGTGTGATATTTTGGCACAAAGTCATTTATTTTTAGGAGATTATGCATCAGAGGGCCAGAACAAAATCTACAAAAGTGACAGAAAACCACATGCAAGATAAAATAGCCGACTTAACACCATGGTTGATGTTTTTTATAGAGCAATAGACTCATCAGATCCGCTTATATCAAGCATATGTCTGAATAAAAGACAAAATCAAATAAAAAATAAAATAATAATATTCTTCTACGATTATATGCTCGTGCTTCGCTTGCTATGATTCGCATCATTACTTCTACTGATTCTCCTTTTATTGTTTTTGTCAATTGACTAATTATTTTAAGAATTGTCTGCTCATTTCTGATCAGATACCTTAAATGGCCTTTGAATATTGTTTTGATTAGGCTGACATAACAATTAATGACAATTAATTTAAAGTAAATTTTGTTGCAATTTCAGATTTTGAATAAGACGTGAGAACAAATTTTGCCAACCTGATTTCATTAAAATTAGAGGAACTAAAGTATCAACATTCCAGTAAGTATAATATTTTTTAAGCAAGTTGTGTTTGTTAGGTATAGATGTTCAAGTGTGTTCTTAAAAAGTATCACCAATCACCATTAGCTTGTATGGTAAAATATTTCTCAAACTTGCTTACCTAAATTTCAGAAATACATAAAGCCTATAGAGTTTTTTTTTTGTTTTTGATAAGATTAATGCAGGAACTGTAATTATTATGAATTATAACTGGGCTTAAGCCGGCCTGAGGTCAATAAATCTTACTAATTTATAAGATTTTAAATCATAGGCAGCACAAAAGGTGGGCAGGTTGTCTGTATAGCTATTTTAAGTACTAAAAAGTTCTATCATCAGCAGACTTCGCTAAGAGTCCACAGTTGTAATGGCCACACCATATCTTCAACGCTAAAAGTAGTTGTTATTAGTAGTAAGTAGTTCATTTCTTCTATGACTATATGTTATAGTGGTACGATCCTGACATTCTTTATCTGCTCCGGGCTATAAGTAGCTCAAATATTAAGTTTCATCCCGATAGCTCTTAAGATGGCGGCGTGAAGTTGATATGCACAGACGGATTGACATACGGGCAGACGGACATGGCTATATCGACTCAGCTTATCATGCTGATCAGGAATATATATACTTTATGGGGCCGTCTCCTTCTGTGCATTACAAACATATGCGAGATACTCCAATTTCTTCATTTATGTTTCTTCTATAACTATATGTCAGTCTTCGACTAGCTCTCGTTGCGGGCAGACGTCAGTTTTCGTATCAGCTGAGTCTAATCGGTGTATTTCTTTTGCGACCCACGAGTTATGAAACCAATCAAAGTCGCACAAACAAATAACATAATTATACAAAAAGCCAAAGCTGAACAAACAAATAAGCCTATGCATGGGAATGTTGATAACGACGAGATCAGCATAATCATGCAGAAGTACTTGAACCAAAATCAAATTTCAAAAGCATAAACAACAGAAGCGTCGCCGTCGCTCCCGTTGCAAATGCTCGATCAGCAATTTATGAAACAAACGAAATGGGCATTTGCATATGCCAAAGAAAATCATATTTTTAGTCTTAAGATTCAATTGTAACCAGACAGAAGTCGAAGTTCAAAACTAATAAAGAAACTCACAATATCTAAAGATATCCAGTGAACAAAAATCGTTTAATTCTGCAAAATTTAAATCAAAATTTAAATAAATAAATAAAGATATCTAAAGATATCTAGTGACTAAAATTCGTTCTTTCAACGAATATAATTGGCGCAGTCGAAATCGGACAAATACGTTCAGAATTAACCAAAGTTAATCTGCGAGAAATTTTTTTAATTTAAACCACAATGGAAGCAGAGATGGATAATTTAAGAGCAGCATTGCTTCAACAAGAAGGAGAGTTGAACCTATTAAGGCAACAAAATCAACAACAACAACAACAACTGCAACAACAACAGCAACAACAACAACAACAACCATTCCAGTGGCTGTCAAACAAAGATATCATCCAGCAGTTTCGCCAGCTAAGGCAGCTCGACGACCAACATGATGTATTGGCTTTTATAAAATCTGTGGAGTTCCTCATGACATTATGCCAGGGAAACGCATTGCTGATCCAGTTTGGCACTAGCATCGTCGCTAACGAAAAGGTGTCGGGAACAGCAGCAAATTTCATCAGACAATTGGGGATGGAGCCTAGCTGGGACCAAATGAAGACCAAACTGATGGAGCAAATGCGACCCAGGATGACCTACGAGGACGTATTCGATAGATGCAGATTCATCAAAGTGAGTAGTTTAAGAGATTTGTTCCAGGAGTTTGAGAAAGCAAAGTGCGAAATAAATAAAATATATATGTTCGACGAATCCAAACCAGCCATGTATGAAAATGATAAAGTAGATAGAGATTTGTTAAACATGTTAATGAATAAAATAGACACTCCATTCAGGATTCATGTCGATCAGGGCATATCTATGCATGCTTTACAAACGAAATATTCAAATATTAAAGCACTGGACGATCCCAGAGCTATCTTACAGAGGTATAGGAAAAATTCGAACAATACCTATAACAAACAGGGTAACACTAACGCTAACACCAACACTAGCACCACTCATAAAAACGCAACCCAGAATAATCAGTTTGCTAGTAATAATAACAATACCAAACAGAATCAAGGTGGCCAACCAAACACCAATAATAACGCCAGCCCACCTCGGAGTGACCAAGTCAACCAACAGTCGTATAACAGGTCACAACCCACCCAAAATCCAAATTCTAAACCTAACTATAACAACAAGGGTAACAGCTCAAGACAGACAAGAATGTCTCATATGAGCGTTGACACTCAAAAGAATGATCCCACACCCATGGAGATTGGGACTTTAGAAGAAAAACAGGCAGAAGAAGAAGAAGAAGAACAGGTAAATTTTTTGATTCCTTGCCTAGAGCATCCTTACCCATAATAGTGTGGACAATAGGAAAAGAAAAAATTAAATGCTTAGTCGACACTGGTGCGACGACAAGCATCTTAAAATCAAAAATTCTCGAATTTCAATACCCCAAAACAGAACTCACCAAACCATGCTCTTATAAAACTCTTAACGGCATTAACGTCGTGAAATACACCGTAACAACACCACTTCCAAAAGAGATACCCTACTCGGGGACACTACAGTGGAATCTTATAGATTTCTCAAACAAAAATTTCTCGGCAATAATAGGCCAAAATTTCTTAAAAGCCTTCAATGCTCAAATCAACAACACAGAGCGATATGTACAATTACTCGATAGAAAATTTTATTTTTTGGATTACGAATACCCAGAAGCCATGCACAATGCTTGTGCTCTGCAACCCGTGAACAAAGAAGAAATACGAGATCGCTTCAACCTCGCTCATTTAAATGACGAGGAACGTCGAGCCGTCGAAACCCTATTAGCGGAATCTGACGACTTATTTTTTCAAGAGGGGGACGTTTTGTCAGCAACAAACAAGATTTCCCACGAAATAATTACCACAGTGGATAAGCCTTTATATTCTAAAATATATAGATATCCCCAAATACATGAAAAAGAAATAAATAGACAGATAAAGGAAATGCTTGAGCAGAACATAATAAAAAAGAGTAACTCACCCTACAACAGTCCCTTATGGATCGTCGAGAAAAAACTCGATAATTCAGGGTCAAAAAAGTTCAGAATCGTCATCGATTACCGTAAATTAAACGAATTCACGGTCGATGACAGATTTCCAATCCCTAATCTAAACTCTCTATTGGATAAATTAGGTAGATCCCAATATTTCACAACCCTCGATCTGGCGAAGGGTTTTCACCAAATTCTCGTAAGAGAGGAAGACAGACCAAAAACGGCATTTTCAACACCGTCAGGTCACTATGAGTTTGTCAGAATGCCGTTCGGACTAAAAAAATGCTCCATCGACATTTCAGAGGCTCATGAATGAAGTCTTGAAAGACCATATTAATGACAACTGTGTCGTCTACATGGACGACATATTAATTTTTAGCACTTCCCTTCAGGAACATATGACCACCCTAAGGAAGATATTTAGAACCTTGAAGGAGGCAAATTTGAAAATTCAAGTAGATAAGTGTGACTTCCTTAAGAAAGAAACACAATTTCTTGGCCACATCCTGACCACTCACGGTATTAAACCGAACCCAGACAAAGTAAATATTATACAAAATTTAAAATTACCTAAAACAGCAAAACAGATTAAATCATTCCTGGGAATGACAGGATTTTACAGAAAGTTCGTTAAGGATTATGCAAAAATAGCATTCCCTATGTCAAGGTATCTGAAGAAAAACGAGACGATCAACACTAATGACCCAAGCTATATAGCTGCATTCGAAAAGTTGAAGACACTAGTTACAAACAGTCCAGTCCTACGATACCCAAATTTTTCCAAGAAATTCACTGTCACTACAGACGCCAGTAATTTCGCGGTGGGAGCAGTGCTATCGCAAGAGAGCCACCCAATCGCATATGCATCCCGAACATTAAATCAACATGAATGCAACTACTCGACTATAGAGAAAGAGCTTCTAGCCATAGTGTGGGCCGTAAAGTACTTTCGACCGTATGTTTATGGTAGAGAATTCGACCTCGAGAGCGATCACCAACCCTTAAAATGGCTGATGGCTAAATATACGGGCAAAGATATAAGCCCAAGACTGCAGAGATGGCTCATTAATCTAGGGGAGTACAATTTCCATATAGAATACATAAAAGGAAAAAATAATAATATTGCCGATTTTTTGAGTAGGATTAAAGAAGACGAAATTAACCTAATGGAGGTCGAACCAACAGACGAAGAAGACAACAAATCCCTGACTGAAACGGTTCACTCTAAAGAAGAGGATCAGGGCTTTAACATGTCCATACTAGAAACGGCAGTCAACAGATTCAAAACACAAATAATTTTCACAGAAAAGAAACCCAACACCATAGTACAAGTGTTTGGCAGAAAGAGAGTTTATATTAGCAAAGAAGACTTGGAAAACAACCAAGCAGTAAACATCCTCAGACGAGAAATAACAGCAGGAAAGATAGGAGTTTTTTCACACCTAAGCGACCATGAATTCTACCAATTTCAAAAGATATTGACAAAGGAATACACTTCCAATCCAAAAGTAAGGTTCGTAAAATGTACCAGGTTCGCTACAGACATAGAGTCTGAAGATGAGTTGCACACCCAAATAGCTCTGTTTCATAAAAACGAGAGTGGCCATTGCGGGATAGTTGCTACCTATCAGAAACTTAAACTTAAAATTTACCATCCCAATCTAAAAACACATATCCACAGAATAATAAATAATTGTGACGTTTGCAGTGGTGGGAAATATGATAGGAAACCCATTAAAAACAACTTCCATCTAACAGAAACACCAAAAACCTGCAACGAGATAATACATGTGGACACATATGTGAATTCAAAACAATCTTTCATAATATTCATTGATAAATTCTCAAAACACGCCACTTGCTTGCCACTGACCGATAGAAATAGTATCACAATAGTAGAACACATTCAACAGTTCTTGTCCATTAAAGGGAAAGTACAGAAATTTGTCTTCGACAACGAATTCAATAGCTTGAACGTCAGGGAATTCCTGGAAAAAGAAGGCATAGAATACCACTTAACAAAGCCAAATAGTCATACTGGCAATAGCGATGTCGAAAGACTTAATAATACATTGACAGAGAAAATTCGTACACTAAATATAGAAGAGAAAAGACCTATAATTGAACAAATGGCCAGAGCTGTATACTTTTACAACAATACACACCACACCACCACAAAGTCTACACCATTCGAAGTACAAAACCATAAAGTCGATCACAAAGAATTATATGACAGAATGTCAGCACAAAAAGCTGAAAAAATATCAAAACTAAACAAAAACAGGGAAACTTACATAGAAACCAGAACAGAAGGATTTATAAAAAATTACAAAAACTTAAGACACAAGGAAGAACCCAAATTTAGGAAAACAAAATTACAAAACATCCATACAACAAACATTAAAAGACCTACAAAATTTTCAGATAACGTTGACACTCCTCATCATGTACCTGTTGCCAACACTGTCGACGGCAATGATCAACATAACCCCGATCCAGGCTGAAACCGGATTCATATCGCTGGGGGAAAGTACGGTGGAGCTGGTTAGCGAGTTCAAAATGGTCCTACATATAATAAGTCCAGAAGAAATATTAGAATTAACCAACATAATCCAGAATAATACGAAAATTCTGGTTAAGAAAGACAGGCATAGGCTAGATACAGAGATAGAAACTATAAAAATCAAAATAAGATCCATAACCCCAAATTCGCTAGCAAGACAAAAACGCGGCCTTATCAACGCAATAGGAAAAGCTCAGAAGTGGCTCACCGGTCTCATGGATGATGACGACAGGGAAACCATTATGAATCATCTCCTTAATAACCAAGAAAACCAAAATAACATAATTAACAATATTAACAAACAAGTAAACATAAATAACGACTTACAAAATTCTATTAACACACTTAAAGAAGTAATATTGGATGACAGGGAAAAAATAACCAAAACCCTTAACAACATTGAGACATATAATACCATGCTCAGAACAGACATAATGTATCATGACCAGCTGTTGAAGTTGAAATTTTTGCATGATAAAGTAGACACCATCTTGGACACAATAGCGTCAGCCAAATATAACCTCTTTCACCCCTCAATACTAACGAACAAAGAGTTTATACTCTATAATATAGATTTTTACAAAATTAAATTAATTCGCATGGGAGTCATGACCTATGACACTAATATAATCATAGCAATCAAAATACCAACTAACATAATAACTACCACAGTATTCCTAATAACCCCACTAACTAATCAGAAGAACAAAAGAATCGACATGAGTCCCGAAAGAGTAATAAAAATAGAGAACAAAACTTATACATACGAAGAACAGAAAACAATAAATGAACTCAAGCTTAGCTCTAACTGTATAATTAAAAGAAATTGTAAAATGATAGAAGATGTAGAATTTAAGACAAAATTAATAAACGAAGGTACATTGTTAATAAGTAATGCACAAGATAATGAAATTCAATACAATTGCAACAATACCACCAATAGCGAAATATTAAGAGGAAACTTCCTCATAGAATTCACAAATTGCACAGTCCTCATAGACGAAACATACTACAAAAATAACCAAGAAATTTATATACAATCATTTGCCAATGAAGAAGAAGAGGAAAACTCATTTAACTTTACCGAAAAGCAAACGTTTAAAGATATCGTATTAAAAGAAATAGAAAACACAAAAACAATTAAAGAAATAAAAATACAAACAATAGTTTCCAACAGTTTTGGCATAGTATCAATTACTCTTGTACTCCTCTTCATAGGAATATATTCCTATAACAAGTGTAAAAGAGGAATCCAGGAGAATCCCTCATCAAAGGGGGGAGGAGTTATGAAACCAATCAAAGTCGCACAAACAAATAACATAATTATACAAAAAGCCAAAGCTGAACAAACAAATAAGCCTATGCATGGGAATGTTGATAACGACGAGATCAGCATAATCATGCAGAAGTACTTGAACCAAAATCAAATTTCAAAAGCATAAACAACAGAAGCGTCGCCGTCGCTCCCGTTGCAAATGCTCGATCAGCAATTTATGAAACAAACGAAATGGGCATTTGCATATGCCAAAGAAAATCATATTTTTAGTCTTAAGATTCAATTGTAACCAGACAGAAGTCGAAGTTCAAAACTAATAAAGAAACTCACAATATCTAAAGATATCCAGTGAACAAAAATCGTTTAATTCTGCAAAATTTAAATCAAAATTTAAATAAATAAATAAAGATATCTAAAGATATCTAGTGACTAAAATTCGTTCTTTCAACGAATATAATTCACGTGGTCTATCATTATTTGCTTTCATACATTCTTTCGTGAGTGGAGTTGTGTTTTAGCTCTTATAACTAAAGCCTATTTCATCAGACTATGGGGCCTCCCCCTCGGCCCCCTATTCTGAGGGGCAATCAGTTTGCGTTGCTCTCTGACAGCCCCCCGGCGAAAAAAAAAGAGACAAAAAATCGACTTGACCTTCCCCGAACTTGCAACAATAACCCTCGAAAACCCGAAATACATTGTAATCGCATCAAAAAACAATGAAAAAAAATCTCAGATTTCTCCTGTATTGCCGTGTACAACGCCCTACGACTAATATTCAAAAACATCTCCTCCATCAATAACTTGCGTGACGGCAACCTGCTGATGGTGGTTAAAAATCAAACCGAGGCTGAAAAATTCATCAACTCACCTTCTCTACCGGGCATTTGCGACATCACATGCAAAATGCATGAAACTCTTAACCAAGTACACAAGACCAAGAGCACAATATATGCTCCGTATTTCTCCGACGTTTCCAACGAAGATATTATAGAAGAACTGCGATCCCAAAAAGTCATTGATATATTAAAATTCATCAAAACCACGGATACTGGCATTAAACCCTCTGGAGTCATTCTGGTTACATTTGATTTATACAATCTTCCCAGCAAAATCGATATTGCATGGCAATATATAGTATATACCAAACCCAATGAGGTGTAAAACTTGCCAGCTGCTTGGCCATACAGCTAAATAGTGCAATAATGATTCACTTTGTGGTAATTGCGCTTTACCTCCCCATTCGCCCGATAATTGCACACAAACGAAATGCGTCAACTGCTCAGAAGATCACTCATCTTCCTCGTTAATGCCCCAAATATCAGCAGCAAAGAGAAATTTTGAAAATCAAGACAGCAAAAAAATGTACAATGCGCGAAGCTAAGTTACTCTTCAATGCAGCAACAACAAAGCAATCCAACCCTTCTTCCTACGCTGCAGTAACGAAGGCCCAACAAACTAAGCAAAGATAAGAAAATTACTGTCACAAATAAAGAAACAACAATAACAACATTATCAAACACCTCTACGCCGCTGTCTAATCAGCAAAAACAACAAGAAAATAACAAAAACGTATCAGTCGATTTCGACCATGCTACTCTGGGCTGCTCGCCTAAAACCACTAAATATTTAAAACAACCCCAAACTAACAAAATTAACAAATTTTCTATATAGCCTCAGATTTAATAAATATTGTAGAGTCAGCTTATAATCCTATAATCTATGTCGGGGACTTCAACGCTTGGAGTCCTTTTCGGGGGTCCAGCTCTCGGATTCCCAAAGGTTATCAGATAGTCAGAACAATCTAAGCTATTTTAAATGACGGCTCTGCCACACACCATTCAACGCAACTCTTTTACTAACATTGATCTGAGTATGACTTCCGTATCCCTAGTACCATACAGCAAATGGTCCATTTCACAAAATTTACGAATTACGAAATTACGAAAAGCATAGAAACAGCAGCCAACGTAGCCATTCCACAAAGTAATCCTAAAAAACAGATAAGAAAACCTGTTTGGTTAAGCTCAAGTTTCCAAGATCTAAGAAAACAAAAGCAGACTCTCTGGCATAACTATAGAACCTCTCGAAACTCCACCAATTTAGTAGCCTACAAAAAGGCGAGAGCCCTGTTTAAAAGAGTAGCTATTAGAGCTAAACGAGATTCTTTTATCAATTTTCCTTCTAACATTAACCCACTGTCTACAACCAAAAAATTATGGGCAGATATCAACAAATTAGAAGGAAACTTCCCGGGGCCTCTTAAATCCATCAGAGATAATAATGTTGAGCTACAAAATTCGGTTGACATTGGCAATGCTTTTGGAGCTATGTGGTCCAATTATTCCAGAGATGAAAACTTCTCTGTGTATAAAGTTAATAAACAAAACTTCCTCTCTCTAGCATACTCGCCCAATCACTTTTCCGCAGATTCCAAGTATCTTGATGCTCAGATCACATTGATTGAGCTAGAGTCAGCCCTGCAGCACGCTAAGGGGAAATCTCCTGGTTACGACTGCATCTCATACCCTATGCTTCGAAACTTGCCAATAGAAGGATAGCAAAAATTGCTAGAAATTTACAACAAAATGTTAGATACAGGTAGCTATCCGCATACTTAGAGAATGGCCATAATAATCCCAATCCTTAAGCCAAACAAACCTTCCCACGAATTATCATCGTTCCGTCCCATATCCCTACTTTCTTGCTTGAGCAAAACACTGGAAAAAATTCTTGCCAAAAGAATCATGTGGTTTATTAACAAAAATAAACTTATCAGCCCCAACCAAACTGCATTCAAACAACAATACAGTACCAAGGACTCACTATTGAAAATCCATCATTACGCGTCAGATGCTCTTTCCACCAAAAATCATGTAACCATCTTGGCTACTGATTTTGAAAGAGCTTTTGATCGTGTTGGTGTGCAAACCGTACTGGAGCAACTTTCCCGGTGGGGGGTAGGTCCTAAGACCTTCTACCTAGTGAAGGCTTTCAAAACCAAGCGGTCCATCCGTGTTAGAGTTAATAATACCTTAACTAATTTGATTGTTTATTATTGCCTTCCACTCCCTATCTATATTATCTAATATAATACTAAAGCACAAAAAAGTACAACTCTCTGCTTACGCGGATGATGCTGAATATTATTCAGCAACTGCAAAAATACAAATTTACTATTTCTTACTTTTAAACAAATACTCTTGGATATTGTTGAATGGGGTAATTTCTCAGGGGCCACTCTTGCCTTAAACAAATGTAAATTATTTCATATTTGTAAAAAACATCGTTGTACATATCCAACTCTAGCGGTAAATAACACAATATTAGAATATAGATCTAGTCTTAAAGTTTTCGGCCTTACGCTCTACAGTAGACTTACGTTTAAGCAACATTGTGTTAATCTTAGAGATAGCCTTAACAAGCGCCTTAATATCATTTAGTTTCTTGGGTCTAAGCGTTCTCTTGTCCATCCAACATCACTAATTCATGCGACAAGAGCCCTAATACTGGCCAAAATCGACTATGGGCTGGCAATCTATGGATGGTGTGCGCCATCCAACATCAAATTGTTCTCCCCCGCATACCATGCAGCAGTACGGCGTCGCATTGGCGCCTTCCCCACAACTCCGACGAAATGCCTTTTAGCGGGAGCTGCGCAACTGACTTTTAAGCTTATACCTAAAATTCTCTGCTCGATTAACCAAATTCTGCTAAAAGACTTCAATACAAAGGTTAAACAGCGACGAAGGTTCAAAGTCATGTGTACTATCCGCAGATATTCCAGTTTCTGCAAAACAACATCAACTGGATATGCCATATCGTTGGAACAAAATCAGCGCATCTCGTCCTTGGCAACTTCCGGACCACACCGTGAACACGTCTCTCAACTTATTAAAAAAATCAAAAACACCCAAAAATGTATTTTAGCAAATGCTAGCTGCCGAAACGGAAAAAGTCCTGACTGGCTTTACAGTGACGGATCGAAAACAATTGACTCCACTAGCTTCGCAGTCGTTAGCCAATCCGGAACCCTTGTCTCATCTGGAATTCTCCCCTTTTGTTTTTTTTCTCTATTAAGTTGGACTACAAGGAAATAATCATCCGATAGGCACTGAAATAAATTTCGTTTGATTATATTTGCAAGTTTATTGAAGGCGATTAGGAAGAGGATAACTTATATTGAACCCGGGGCGATGCCATTAAAGAGTGGGAAGGGAGAACTGATTGCAGTATTGCAAACATTTGACCATAAAAAACTTACGATGCTTAAAAATAAGTCTGCATTTGCCATACAAGCGTAATTTTAAAATTTTTGCCACGGCCCCTTCACCCCGCACTTAAATAAATATAACTTATTATAATATTTATGTCTATTCGTTTAGTGAGAGCGCAGATTTTGTTTCAAAATGTTGTCACATCCCCTTCCGCCCCCGTTATTTGAAAAAAAAAAACTTTTATTTCCCATAATATTCTATGCAGTTAAATTTAGCAAACTTAAATTCATTTATACCCAACAACTTACCAAATTTTATCAAAATTAGATTCAGAATAGCCAGGTTGTGCATTAACCCATTTTTTCATAATGCCAATGTTTGCCCTTGGCACAGCCAACGTACATACACATTTTGTACTTTTTAAACAGTTATTTCATTTAGTGCACGGTATAGCGAAGTCGTCTTGACGACTTGCTTACATAATTTACTATCCTTATTGTTGGAAATGTGTTTTCTATTTTTTTCATTGATAGAAAGATGTATTCTGCTGCCGAAAGTAGAAGTGTGACTTACAGCTTTTCTCCACAAGAAAATGCACCCAAAAAAATTGGAGGTAAGTCTTTTTTAAAAAATGTACCTATTTACAGACTACTGTATGTCACATTAATATATACATAGAAATGGTTGAATTTTTTTTTTTCGAATTAGAAACTATTTAAGCTGGATAGTTGACATTTGTATACAAATCGCCCGTAGGGTGAAAAGATATATTAATGGCGCCAAAATGTTCATAACAAGCAGAAGGATCAGGATCAACAGTTGAGTCGATCTAGCCATGTTTGAAATCTAAAAAAAAATCCATTGGCTGTCGCAATTTTTTGACTATCGAACCCAAGTTCAGCTCATTAATTAGCCCTATTATTATCTACCAACCTATCAAATTTGATTAAAATCGGAGTAGAAATATGGAATATATAGTTGGCCGTAGGGCAGCGGCAGCGCTAGAGTACTCGTGGGTTTTTGTGAAAGTAAGCGAGGTAGCATATGCTATTAGACTTGTAAAACGAATTTAATTGACATACATTTGGTGTTCAAAATTTAAAATATTTGTTGACATCGTGAATGGTATACCCAAGCGAGACGACTTACTTCATTTGTTCTGCAAATTTCCAGTCCGGGTCCAAACCCGGCAGCGCCAAAAGTTACCCCGCCCCTCTGGTTTATTTATGTTTCATCAATGTACAGTATGTCCAATAATTGTTTGCAAAATGAAAAAAGTTTCACAAGCTTAACTTCAACAGCGAAAAATGAACAAGGAGGGCTTTCTGTACAAAAAATTTTTATAAACTTTTATTAACATAGGTATTGACTATAGGAAAGTAAAAAAAAATTAAGGATTCCAAGAAACACGTCAAAGAAATGCAAAAATCAGCACAGAGGCAATCTGGACTCTGTCTATTCATTAATTGTTTGCAAAATGCAAACATTTAACTTTAAAGGCCTCTAATACTTAGTGTGTCCTCGGTTAGCATCCCTTGCTATGATTAAAATACACTAGTTGTATTAAATTTTCATCAGTTCGTTTACCAGGCATTGTAAAAAGCAAAAATAAGAAGGACGTGTGATCAACCAAAGAAAATTTTTGAAAAGAATGAGTGCAAAGAAGACTTGGGAAAAACTTGTGACAGGTCGTTTTTGGTTTTGACGTTCCGTTAGTTTTCTTTTTGACATTCTTCGACCAGGGTTTGCATTGTGAAACTTTTTTCATTTCACAAACAATTATTGGACATACTGTATGTAGAAAACCGTTAATATATGTTTAAATCATTTGTAATCTTACACAAATATATGTACTTCAGTTAGCGGCACGCATACACATACAATTTATGTGGCGTTAATGTTAACTTGTTATGATTGTGTTCTATTTATCCGATATTATCGAAATTTGAGGGGATGATGTTTCACTTTAAATACTATGATCTTATTAATTTTCAGAGTCTTATACCCAAATTGATGCATAGAAGAAGACGTTACCGACGCCATAAAGTAAATATATTCTTGATCAGCATGAGAAGCTGAGTCGATATAGCCATGTCCGCCTGTCCGTCCTTCCGTCCGTCCGTCTGTGCAAATCAACTTCACGCCGCCATCTTAAGAGTCATCGGGATAACACTACTTATAGCCCGAAGAAGATAAAGTATGAAAATTGTCAGGATCGAACCACTATATCATATAGTTCTAGAAGAAACATAGATAAAGAATGTGGAGTATCTCTATGATATTTACTAATATGATAGTTTTGGATATAAAACATCAGATTCAATCAGATCCGATAAATAGATATCAATATAAATGTCAATATAAATCGACAGTGCTGTAATCCACGTCATTGCTTGAAATCCACGGAGCAGCTAAGCACACGCATACACACACAGACCCAACGCTACAATCGCAGCGTGCAGCATGGGGAAGAAGTAGAAATAGAAATTATATTTGGAAGGGTTCGTCTGTGCATTGATACAGAAAAAGAATTTGCAACAGGTTAAAATATTATGGCTAAAGACTGCAAGGGTATATAAACTTTGGCAGCCGAAGTTAGCTTTTTTAATATATTTTACTTTATTTTTGATTTTCTCGGCTCCTAAGTAACTTAATGGAATAATTTTTTTCTGTAATCTGACGATTGGCGATAAAAACTATCAAATTTTTTTTTTCCGATTTTAATGAAAAATATGTCATTTGACGTGGGCCACTGTATTTAACTTATAATTATTAAATCTCACTAAAATCGCTTGGACAGTACCTACTATAACGCAAAACACGACGGACATACATGGCTCTCCTCGTGCTGATTAAAATATATTTACCACCTTTCGATTGCCGCGATCAAATTTAATTTGAACTTTGGTTTGTGGGCGAAGGAATATTGACTGCTGCAGCTAAGGAGAACGAGCCAACGGTCGCTACTTATGACAATTGCTGTATTCAGAGCATAATTTTATATGATAGTTTCGCTCTGTATTAGAAGTGGACTACACATTTTAAGAAGGGGTGGGGGTGTACAAAAAAATGTGCGATGCCTCCTTCTCCCTGCATTGTAATCTTGGCTAATTACATTATTATACCCTCTTTGTAAGGTTATAAAAATATCGAAGAAGCTTACATACTTCATTATTAGCGGACGTTCCGATACTAAACCACCACAATATCATTAAGCTCGGATACAAACGCGAAAGTCACGAACAGTGACTTTTCTCAACAACTTCGTTATTTTCTGAGCTATTAGAAAGTTTATTACGCCTATAAAAAAAGAAGCTTCTGCTCTCTGACGTGACGGTCATGTTTTTGAAGAGAGTTTTTATTAATATTTATTGTTTCTCTCAATTTTTAATTGAGCTTAGTTTGTTTACGCTTTCGCTGGTGTTGTTCGCTTGACACCCTTGTGTTTTATTTCCATAATTCGCCGAATTAATCAGTTTAAACAGTTTTCTCTTTATCGTGATTAGTTTTTTTTTCACCATCACTATGGATGAGCTATATGGACTTTGTGATGGTTTTGTGCATCCCATTGTCAACAGTTCATTGACCTTTGCGTTGATTTCTCCTTGTATTTTAGGATTTTTTGGGTAATACCTTTGTTTTATTGGGATATCATCCTTCATCGTTATGCGATGTATCCCCATGTATTGATAGTGCCTTAACTTTTCCCAATTCCTTCAACTCATGCCTCACAAAACTTTGTATTTCTTGTTGTTCACCATTCTGAGTCACGATGATGGATATTCTTTCCACCAGCCTTCCCTGTATTCGCCTTACTGTCGGTATTTGCACTTTGTGACCTCCACACGATATTTCTGTGTTCATGAGCCTGAGTAAATTCCAACCTAAGATCAGTGCATCCATTCCCTCTGGCATGACAAGGAATGGCATGTGAATTTCCTTATTCCCGAATCTCACGTATCCTGTCCATTGCTCTTCAATGTCTCGCACCTTTCCGTCTGCCATGTACACCTGCTTGTGGGTGTTCTCCCATTTTCCTTTATTCCCCACTGTTTCCAACATCTGCTTGCTGATGAAACTGCTCGTGGCTCCGGAATCTGAATTCCTGCTACCTCGATAATCACTGACAATTGATCCTCTTCCTCTACTAGTTGACCTATTAGTGGTGAATAGCTTGTTGGATGTGTCTCTGCTCGCCCCGGATAGGCTGGAACCGCCTTTCGTTTCCCGAACTCCAACAACATTCCTTTGTCCTTTTTCCAATCTTTCCACACTGCCAGCAGAAATTGAGTCTCTGATTGTTGCATCCCCTGGCCCAGTGTTGTCTTGGCATCTTCGGCACTGTGTGACTGGTGGCCCGTGATTATTTCCTCCTCTGTGGTTTGATTGGTTGTTGTGTGTTCTTTGAGCGTTGTTTTCGCGATGGAAATCGGATCGTTCCTGTTCGAGCATCTCGTGTTCTTCTGCCAACTGCATCAGCTCATCTAAATTTCTGACCCTGTGCGGCCGAACGAATATTTTCAAATCTGGAGTGCAATTTTCCAATATGACCCCCAATTGTTCGTACTCTGGTATTTTAAGGGGTCTCATCATTGTTTGCATGTCCACCATATAGTCCTTGAAATACTCATTTTTGCTTTGTTTGCGAGCTTTGACTTGGTCAGCCAGTTTGTTGTAGAAACCTCTTGGAAGAAAGTATTTCTTGAATCCCTCCACAAACTCTTTCCACGATCGCCATTGTTTGTTGTTCGCAATGTACCATTTGAGTGCTCTATCTTCCAGTAGCTCTGGCATTGCTCTTGCTATCATGTCTAGTTCGATGCCATACATGTCCGCTGACCATTCTATGTGTTCAATGAATTCTAGAGGTCTAGAGTTGTAGAGTAGAGTAAACTCTCTCACTTGTTTTGCCACTTTAGCATATTCGGTGGTCTTGCTTGTTGTGTTTAGCACCGTCTTGCCGGGTTCCATTGTTTGTCTTCTTACATCCATTTTGTTTTCGGTGCTATCCAGTGCTCCTTCGCTTCCCCATCTTGGTGGTAGAAACGGAGGAATTGCGAATGTGGCGATATTTATTTTATTGAATGACTCAGACTCCTTGTTTATAATGTCTTCGTATGCTTTTGATGTGCTTGCTTCTGTTTTCTTGAGATTTTTCGTGTATTTTGTTTCCCATCTATTTATTTTATCCTTACAGTCTTGGTCCGCTTCATTGTTTTCTACCCACTCGCCTAGCTGTTTCCTCATTTCCTCCACCGTGCCAGTCATCTCGATCCCGATCCTTTGGCCTGTCTGTATTAGATCCTCCTTCTTCATGTGGTAAATCCATCCTTTTCCCATATTGACATTTTTTTTTTATATACAAACTGTAGGTTTTGTCTAAATTTCACCAGTATAGCACGTTGGGCGCCAGTTATTACGATCCTTTCTCGTCCCTTGGGATATTTCTGATATCTCTTGGGCTAGGTTCGGCACAACAAAATTTCTTTTGTGCCCTGGTGAAATTAGAACTCGTTTGGTTGATTAATGGTTTTTAATCACGTGTTTATTTATAATATTTTACCTCTAGGACAAATCCGCTTTCTATGTAACAGGATTTTCCCAACCGATTGGTATTCGTCAGGATATATAGATCCTGGAATTTCGGCAGTAGGATATATCCTCGTGACTTCCAATGTGCTGTGAATCGTTCTTGAGCCGCTTGACTTCCCTTCTTTTATTGCTTGGGCACGGTGTTTTAGTCCTATTCTAAGGACTTGTTGTTTGTCTGATAACTTGAGAGGTTACTCGTAAGGCCTTCTCAATTATTGTATTTCTCCTTGATCCTTTGTACAGGACTTGTTTTCACTTGCTTGGACTTTAAGGTTACTCGTAAGGCCTTAAAACTCCTTGGTTGATCAGGACTTGTTGACTTGATTTCCTTGATGAGTGTTGCCTTTATATAGGCAGCTCCCACGGCCTCAGGAATTGATTGGTGTAGTACCGCTATACAGCTGGTACTTTTCCATCGGCCCTCTGCTTTCACCCACGCATCCACTTGTTGCTATGCGTGGTAAAAGTCCCGTAAATCCTTGGCGCATATGTGTCCACTTTCCTGTTGGCTTCTATCACTTTCTCGTATTGGCGTCGTTCTCCTATTGGCCGCCCATCTTATCCCGTTGACTTTCGCTGCTTTCTTTTCTCTGGTGATGCTGCCGTCGCCCGTCGCTCCCCTTGATCCACTCGTAATACCCAACTAGACATACATATATTTGCTACATTCAAGTTAATTTATTCTTATACGCTAATTAGCCTGTTTATTTTAAAAAGTATTGGTGGCTGATTTTATTTGTGTCGCAATCTAATGGCTTGCTTGGCCCTCACTTTTGTCCTCTTTTGTTCGCATGATTTCAGCTGTTCGCGATCTAACTGCTTTCGGTCTCGCATGCGTGACGTAGGCAGAGAGTACCTACATTAGCCACCGGTACTCTCTCTCGCGGTCGCACACGCATAGTATACGTGTAGTGTGGGCAATTATGCCCTCAAGCCTCGTTTCATTTGCTCTTATACAGCCGAATTTCTTGTATTATGTTTCCCACGCATCTTCCCGCTTGTACGAAATCGTCAGCGGTTGCGTGTGGTCCGATCGGCCAAGTTTGATCGTAAATCATTTGCCTTGAGTCGGTTTGATCGACCAATGCTAGGCTTGGTCGTATACCGTATATTTGGTTTGTGTCTCGGCTGTGTTTTGTATCTGGCATATCATTTGCAGCATCGGATTGTGTTGCTGCTTGCCCCCCCTTCTTCGAGAGGGATTTACTAAGTATATTTTCGTTCATGTTGGCGGATTAGGGCATCTTTTCATTCTTTTCCTTTTATTTTTATTTTTTTTTTATTAGCCCGTTCCGCATCTTTTCTTATTCTATATTTTCTATCTCCCTATCTATTTCCCCCCTTATTACACCCTTCTTTATATATATATATCTAATCCTGCCCGCCCATACTATCCGCACTCTTCTTGGCCCTTCTTGGTGCACCATCTGCCCCACAAATTTTGCAACCACCCCCGGCCACTTCCTTGGCTCCACCGCCTCATACCGTTCATGCCCATGTGTCACTGGGCATGACCGTTGCCTTGCCCACACCGGCCTCAATATCACATTGTGCCCCGTGGGTGCACACATTTGTCTGAGTATTGCTGGTCTCTGCCACACCCACGGGCACTCTTGATATTCCAACTGCTCTTGCTGTTGTTGTTGCTGTTGTTGCTGCTGTTGCATCTGTTGCTGTTGTTGTTGCGGTTGGAGCTGTGGTTGGTGCTGTTGGAGTTGTTGCTGTTGGAGTTGTTGTTGTTGCTGCTGTTGGAGCTGTTGTTGGTGCTGTTGGAGTTGTTGCTGTTGGAGTTGTTGTTGTTGAAGTTATTGTTGTTGCAGGTGTTGTTGTTGCTGTTGGAGTTGTTGTTGTTGCTGCTGCTGTGCCATGGCAACCGCCAGCCGCTTCCTGGCCCTCGCCAGCCGCTCTCCCCCCTGCCGGGCCCTTTCCCACACCAGCTGCTCTTGTTCAGCTTCCTCTTGTTGAGCCATCTGCTGCTGCCATCAATCCATCCACTGTGGCTGCTCCTATGTCTCCTCCACCTAGCCCGACTTTCAGCCTCGTTTGGAGGTGGGCTGGCTGCTTCTTCAGCCTCACCTTTATCAGCCACGGCCACTTCCTATGTTTCGCTGGCGTGTGACTCAGTGTCCACGCCTCATCCAGCTCCCTCCACATTCCCTCTTCATCGTCCTCGTTCTCCTGGTATTCTTGAATTACTGTTGACTCCGCCTCGCTCTCCTCAGTCAGGTATCCGTCATCTCCGTCCTCATCGTGCTCCCCGTCCGAGGAGGCGGCGATGTCCAGATTCATCATATCTGGCCCATCGTCGTCGGACTCCTACTCGGACACATAGGGCGAGGCCAAATCAATGGCCTCATCCCCAACATGCTGGCCACCACGTTCCACATTGGCCCGTGGTTCCGCACCTCGGACTACGCCTTCATCCTGGCCAATTTGTGCATTTCCTGCGTTCATTTTCTTGTTGTTGGTTTTTTTTTTTTTTTTGTGGTATTTACTTTCTGAGCTTTCGACTTTGAGTGTTTTATGATTATGAAAGTCACGAACAGTGACTCAACAACTTCGTTATTTTCTGAGCTATTAGGAAGTTTATTACGCCTATAAAAAAAAAAGCTTCTGCTCTCTGACGTGACGGTCGTGTTTTTGCAGAGAGTTTTTATTAATATTTATTGTTTCTCTCAATTATTAATTGAGCTTAGTTTGTTTACGCTTTCGCTGATGTTGTTCGCTTGACACCCTTGTGTTTTATTTCCATAATTCGACGAATTAATCAGTTTAAACAGTTTTCTCTTTATCGTGATTAGTTTCTTTCTCACCATCACTATGGGTGAGCTATATGGACTTTGTGATGGTTCTATGCATCCCATTGTCAACAGTTCATTGACCTTTGCGTTGATTTCTCCTTGTATTTTAGGATTTTTTGGGTAATACCTTTGTTTTACTGGGATATCTTCCTTCATCGTTATGCGATGTATCCCCATGTATTGATAGTCCCTTAACTTTTCCCAATTCCTTCAACTCATGCCTCACAAAACTTTGTATTTCTTGTTGTTCACCATTCTTTGTCACGATGATGAATATTCTTTCCACCAGCCTTCCCTGTATTCGTCTTACTGTCGGTATTTGCACTTTGTGACCTCCACACGATATTTCTGTGTTCATGATCCTGAGTAAATTCCACCCTAAGATCAGTGCATCCATTCCCTCTGGCATGACAAGGAATGGCATGTGAATTTCCTTATTCCCGAATCTCACGTATCCTGTCCATTGCTCTTCAATGTCTCGCACCTTTCCGTCTGCCATGTACACCTGCGGGTGTTCTCCCATTTTCCTTTATTCCCCACTGTTTCCAACATCTGCTTGCTGATGAAACTGCTCGTGGCTCCGGAATCTGAATTCCTGCTACCTCGATAATCACTGACAATTGATCCTCTTCCTCTACTAGTTGACCTATTAGTGGTGAATAGCTTGTTGGATGTGTCTCTGCTCGCCCCGGATAGGCTGGAACCGCCTTTCGTTTCCCGAACTCCAACAACATTCCTTTGTCCTTTTTCCAATCTTTCCACACTGCCAGCAGAAATTGAGTCTCTGATTGTTGCATCCCCTGGCCCAGTGTTGTCTTGGCATCTTCGGCACTGTGTGACTGGTGGCCCGTGATTATTTCCTCCTCTGTGGTTTGATTGGTTGTTGTGTGTTCTTTGAGCGTTGTTTTCGCGATGGAAATCGGATCGTTCCTGTTCGAGCATCTCGTGTTCTTCTGCCAACTGCATCAGCTCATCTAAATTTCTGACCCTGTGCGGCCGAACGAATCTTTTCAAATCTGGAGTGCAATTTTCCAATATGACCCCCAATTGTTCGTACTCTGGTATTTTAAGGGGTCTCATCATTGTTTGCATGTCCACCATATAGTCCTTGAAATACTCATTTTTGCTTTGTTTGCGATCTTTGACTTGGTCAGCCAGTTTGTTGAAGAAACCTCTTGGAAGAAAGTATTTCTTGAATCCCTCCACAAACTCTTTCCACGATCGCCATTGTTTGTTGTTCGCAATGTACCATTTGAGTGCTCTATTTTTCAGTAGCTCTGGCATTGCTCTTGGTATCATGTCTAGTTCGATGCCATACATGTCCGCTGACCATTCTATCTGTTCAATGAATTCTAGAGGTCTAGAGTTGCCATCGAATCTGAAAGTAAACTCTCTCACTTGTTTTGCCACTTTAGCATATTCGGTGGTCTTGCTTGTTGTGTTTAGCACCGTCTTGCCGGGTTCCATTGTTTGTCTTCTTACATCCATTTTGTTTTCGGTGCTATCCAGTGCTCCTTCGCTTCCCCATCTTGGTGGTAGAAACGGAGGAATTGCGAATGTGGCGATATTTATTTTATTGAATGACTCAGACTCCTTGTTTATAATGTCTTCGTATGCTTTTGATGTGCTTGCTTCTGTTTTCTTGAGATTTTTCGTGTATTTTGTTTCCCATCTATTTATTTTATCCTTCCAGTCTTGGTCCGCTTCATTGTTTTCTACCCACTCGCCTAGCTGTTTCCTCATTTCCTCCACCGTGCCAGTCATCTCGATCCCGATCCTTTGGCCTGTCTGTACCAGATCCTCCTTCTTCATGTGGTAAATCCATCCTTTTCCCATATTGATATTTTTTTTTGATTTACAAACTGTAGGTTTTGTCTAAATTTCACCAGTATAGCACGTTGGGCGCCAGTTATTACGATCCTTTCTGGTCCCTTGGGATATTTCTGATATTTTTTGGGCTAGGTTCGGCACAACAAAATTTCTTTTGTGCCCTGGTGAAATTAGAACTCGTTTGGTTGATTAATGGTTTTTAATCACATGTTTATTTATAATATTTTACCTCTTGGACAAATCCGCTTGCTATGTAACAGGATTTTCCCCACCGATTGGTATTCGTCAGGATACATAGATCCTGGAATTTCGGCAGTAGGAAATATCCTCGTGACTTCCAATGTGCTGTGAATCGTTCTTGAGCCGCTTGACTTCCCTTCTTTTATTGCTTGGGCACGGTGTTTTAGTCCTATTCTAAGGACTTGTTGTTTGTCTGATAACTTGAGAGGTTACTCGTAAGGCCTTCTCAATTATTGTATTTCTCCTTGATCCTTTGTACAGGACTTGTTTTCACTTGCTTGGACTTTAGGGTTACTCGTAAGGTCTTAAAACTCCTTGGTTGATCACGACTTGTTGACTTGATTTCCTTGATGGGTGTTGCCTTTATATAGGTAGCTCCCACGGCCTCAGGAATTAATTGGTGTAGTACCGCTATACAGCTGGTACTTTTCCATCGGCCCTCTGCTTTCACCCACGCATCCACTTGTTGCTATGCGTGGTGAAAGTCCCTTTCCTTGCCTGCATAGCATCTCGGTCGCTATGTTGGCTTCTATCACTTTCTCGTATTGGCGTCGCTCTCTTATTGGCCGCCCATCTTATCCCGTTGACTTTCGCTGCTTTCTTTTCTCTGGTGACGGTGCCGTCGCCCGTCGCTCCCCTTGATCCACTCGTCATACCCAACTAGACATACATATATTTGCTACATTCAAGTTAATTTATTCTTATACGCTAATTAGCCTGTTTATTTTAATAAGTATTGGTGGCTGATTTTATTTGTTTCGCAATCTAATGGCTTGCTTGGCCCTCACTTTTGTTCTCTTTTGTTCGCATGATTTCGGCTGTTCGCGATCTAACTGCTTTCGGTCTCGCATGCGTGACGTAGGCAGAGAGTACCTGCATTAGCCACCGGTACTCTCTCTCGCGGTCGCACACGCATAGTATACGTGTAGTGTGGGCAATTATGCCCTCAAGCCTCGTTTCATTTGCTCTTATACAGCCGAATTTCTTGTATTATGTTTCCCACGCATCTTCCCGCTTGTACGAAATCGTCAGCGGTTGCGTGTGGTCCGATCGGCCAAGTTTGATCGTAAATCATTTGCCTTGAGTCGGTTCGATCGACCAATGCTAGGCTTGGTCGTATACCGTATATTTGGTTTGTGTCTCGGCTGTGTTTTGTATCTGGCATATCATTTGCAGCATCGGATTGTGTTGCTGCTTGCCCCCCCCTTCTTCGAGAGGGATTTACTAAGTATATTTTCGTTCATGTTGGCGGATTAGGGCATCTTTTCATTCTTTTCCTTTTATTTTTATTTTTTTTTTATTAGCCCGTTCCGCATCTTTTCTTATTCTATATTTTCTATCTCCCTATCTATTTCCCCCCTTATTACACCCTTCTTTCCCTATAAACTCTTACTACCCCCTGCGCTATCCTATATCTAATCCTGCCCGCCCATACTATCCGCACTGTTCTTGGCCCTTCTTGGTGCGCCGTCTGCCCCACAATTTTCGCAACCACCCACGGCCACTTCCTTGGCTCCACCGCCTCATACCGTTCGTGCCCATGTGTCACTGGGCATGACCGTTGCCTTGCCCACACCGGCCTCAATATCACATTGTGCCCCGTGGGTGCAGACATTTGTCTGAGTATTGCTGGTCTCTGCCGCACCCACGGGCACTCTTGATATTCCAACTGCTCTTGCTGTTGTTGTTGCTGTTGTTGCTGCTGTTGCATCTGTTGCTGTTGTTGTTGCGGTTGGAGCTGTGGTTGGTGCTGTTGGAGTTGTTGCTGTTGGAGTTGTTGTTGTTGCTGCTGTTGGAGCTGTTGTTGGTGCTGTTGGAGTTGTTGCTGTTGGAGTTGTTGTTGTTGAAGTTATTGTTGTTGCAGGTGTTGTTGTTGCTGATGGAGTTGTTGTTGTTGCTGCTGCTGTGCCATGGCAACCGCCAGCCGCTTCCTGGCCCTCGCCAGCCGCTCTCCCCCCTGCCGGGTCATTTCCCACACCAGCTGCTCTCGTTCAGCTTCCTCTTGTTGAGCCATCTGCTGCTGCCACCAATCCATCCACTGTGGCTGCTCCTATATCTCCTCCACCTGGCCCAACTTTCAGCCTCGTTTGGAGGTGGGCTGGCTGCTTCTTCAGCCTCACCTTCATCAGCCACGGCCACTTCCTATGTTTCGCTGGCGTCTGACTCAGTGTCCACGCCTCATCCAGCTCCCTCCACATTCCCTCTTCATCGTCCTCGTTCTCCTGGTATTCTTGAATTACTGCTGACTCCGCCTCGCTCTCCTCAGTCAAGTATCCGTCATCTCCGTCCTCATCGTGCTCCCCGTCCGAGGAGGCGGCGATGTCCAGATTCATCATATCGTAGGGCGAGGCCAAATCTATGGCCTCATCCCCACCATGCTGGCCACCACGTTCCACATTGGCCCGTGGTTCCGCACCTCGGACTACGCCTTCATCCTGGCCAATTTGTGCATTTCCTGCGTTCATATTCTTGTTGTTGGTTGGTTTTTTTTTTTTTTTTGTGGTATTTACTTTCTGAGCTTTCGACTTTGAGTGTTTTATGATTATGAAAGTCACGAACAGTGACTTTTCTCAGCAACTTCGTTATTTTATGAGCTATTAGAAAGTTTATTACGCCTATAAAAAAAAAGAAGCTTTGTTGTTTCTCTCAATTTTTAATTGAGCTTAGTATGTTTACGCTTTCGCTGGTGTTGTTCGCTTGACACCATTGTGTTTTATTTCCATAATTCGCCGAATTAATCAATTTAAACAGTTTTCTCTTTATCGTGATTAGTTTCTTTCTCACCATCACTATGGGTGAGCTATATGGACTTTGTGATGGTTCTATGCATCCCATTGTCAACAGTTCATTGACCTTTGCGTTGATTTCTCCTTGTATTTTAGGATTTTTTGGGTAATACCTTTGTTTTACTGGGATATCTTCCTTCATCGTTATGCGATGTATCCCCATGTATTGATAGTCCCTTAACTTTTCCCAATTCCTTCAACTCATGCCTCACAAAACTTTGTATTTCTTGTTGTTCACCATTCTGAGTCACGATGATGGATATTCTTTCCACCAGCCTTCCCTGTATTCGCCTTACTGTCGGTATTTGCACTTTGTGACCTCCACACGATATTTCTGTGTTCATGATCCTGAGTAAATTCCACCCTAAGATCAGTGCATCCATTCCCTCTGGCATGACAAGTAATGGCATGTGAATTTCCTTATTCCCGAATCTCACGTATCCTGTCCATTGCTCTTCAATGTCTCGCACCTTTCCGTCTGCCATGTACACCTGCTTGTGGGTGTTCTCCCATTTTCCTTTATTCCCCACTGTTTCCAACATCTGCTTGCTGATGAAACTGCTCGTGGCTCCGGAATCTGAATTCCTGCTACCTCGATAATCACTGACAATTGATCGTCTTCCTCTACTAGTTGACCTATTAGTGGTGAATAGCTTGTTGGCTGGGTCCCTGCTCGCCCCGGATAGGAACTGGAACCGGCTTTCGTTTCCCGAACTCCAAGAACATTCCTTTGTCCTTTTTCCAATCTTTCCACACTGCCAGCAGAAATTGAGTCTCTGATTGTTGCATTCCCTGGCCCAGTGTTGTCTTGGCATCTTCGGCACTGTGTGACTGGTGGTCCGTGATTATTTCCTCCTCTGTGGTTTGATTGGTTGTTGTATGTTCTTTGAGCGTTGTTTTCGCGATGGAAATCGGATCGTTCCTGTTCGAGCATCTCGTGTTCTTCTGCCAACTGCATCAGCTCATCTAAATTTCTGACCCTGTGCGGCCGAACGAATATTTTCAAATCTGGAGTGCAATTTTCCAATAGGACCCCCAATTGTTCGTACTCTGGTATTTTAAGGGGTCTCATCATTGTTTGCATGTCCACCATATAGTCCTTGAAATACTCATTTTTGCTTTGTTTGCGAGCTTTGACTTGGTCAGCCAGTTTGTTGAAGAAACCTTTTGGAAGAAAGTATTTCTTGAATCCCTCCACAAGCTCTTTCCACGATCGCCATTGTTTGTTGTTCGCAATGTACCATTTGAGTGCTTTATCTTTCAGTAGCTCTGGCATTGCTCTTGTTATCATGTCTAGTTCGATGCCATACATGTCCGCTGACCATTCTATCTGTTCAATGAATTCTAGAGGTCTAGAATTGCCATCGAATCTGAAAGTAAACTCTCTCACTTGTTTTGCCACTTTAGCATATTCGGTGGTCTTGCTTGTTGTGTTTAGCACCGCCTTGCTGGGTTCCATTGTTTGTCTTCTTACATCCCTTTTGTTTTCGGTGCTATCGAGTGCTCCTTCGCTTCCCCATCTTGGTGGTAGAAACGGAGGAATTGCCAATGTGGCGATATTTAATTTTTTGAATGACTCAGATTCCTTGTTTATAATGTCTTCGTATGCTTTTGATGTGCTTGCTTCTGTTTTCTTGAGATTTTTCGTGTATTTTGTTTCCCATCTATTTATTTTATCCTTCCAGTCTTGGTCCGCTTCATTGTTTTCTACCCACTCGCCTAGCTGTTTCCTCATTTCCTCCACCGTGCCAGTCATCTCGATCCCGATCCTTTGGCCATATTGATATTTTTTTTTGATTTACAAACTGTAGGTTTTGTCTAAATTTCACCAGTATAGCACGTTGGGCGCCAGTTATTACGATCCTTTCTCGTCCCTTGGGATATTTCTAATATATCTTGGGCTAGGTTCGGCACAACAAAATTTGTTTTGTGCCCTGGTGAAATTAGAACTCGTTTGGTTGATTAATGGTTTTTAATCACGTGTTTATTTATAATATTTTACCTCTAGGACAAATCCCATGGCCGCTTGCTATGTAACAGGATTTTCCCCACCGATTGGTATTCGTCAGGATATATAGATCCTGGAATTTCGGCAGTAGGATATATCCTCGTGACTTCCAATGTGCTGTGAATCGTTCTTGAGCCGCTTGACTTCCCTTCTTTTATTGCTTGGGCACGGTGTTTTAGTCCTATTCTAAGGACTTGTTGTTTGTCTGATAACTTGAGAGGTTACTCGTAAGGCCTTCTCAAATATTGTATTTCTCCTTGATCCTTTGTACAGGACTTGTTTTCACTTGCTTGGACTTTAAGGTTACTCGTAAGGCCTTAAAACTCCTTGGTTGATCACGACTTGTTGACTTGATTTCCTTGATGGGTGTTGCCTTTATATAGGCAGCTCCCACGGCCTTAGGAATTGATTGGTGTAGTACCGCTATACAGCTGGTACTTTTCCATCGGCCCTCTGCTTTCACCCACGCATCCACTTGTTGCTATGCGTGGTGAAAGTCCGTATGTGTCCACTTTCCTTGCCTGCATAGCATCTCGGTCGCTCTGTTGGCTTCTATCACTTTCTCGTATTGGAGTCGCTCTCCAATTGGCCGCCCATCTTATCCCGTTGACTTTCGCTGCTTTCTTTTGTCTGGTGACGCTGCCTTTGCTACATTCAAGTTAAAATAAATTAACTTAACTTATTAACTTAACTTATACGCTAATTAGCCTGTTTATTTTAATAAGTATTGGTGGCTGATTTTATATGTATCGCAATCTAATGGCTTGCTTGGCCCTCACTTTTTTTCTCTTTTGTTCGCATGATTTCGGTTGTTCGCGATCTAACTACTTTCGGTCTCGCGTGCGTGACGTAGGCAGAGAGTACCTGCATTTTGCCACCGGTACTCTCTCTCGCGGTCGCACACGCATAGTATACGTGTAGTGTGGGCAATTATGCCCTCAAGCCTCGTTTCATTTGTGTTGCTGCTATTATTATTGTCTATAATGTTCCTCACACATTCCCCCCCTTCTTCAAGAGGGATTTGATCTCCCCTATCCCTTGTACCTTGTGTTTGTTTTATATATATGCATTTTTTCTTCCTTTTTTTTCTATGTGTTTGATTGTGGTTAATTTCTTTTTGGACTCAGCTCGCATCTTCTATTGGTCGTTTGGCATCTTTTTTTTGTTGGCGATTACTGAGTATCTTTTCGTTCATGTTGGCGGAATAGGGCATCTTTTCATTCTTTTCCTTATTTTCTTATTCTATATTATTTAAATTTATTTCCCACCGTATTACACCCTTCTTTCCCTATAAACTACCCCCTTACTACCCCCTACGCTATCCTAATCCTATATCTAGTCCTGCCCGCCCATACTATCTGCACTCTTCTTGGGCCTTCTTGGTGCGCCATCTGCCCCACAATTTCTGCAATCACCTCCGGCCACTCCCTTGGCTCCACCGCCTCATACCGTTCGTGCCCATGTGGCACTGGGCATGGCCGTTGCCTTGCCCACACCGGCCTCAATATCACATTGTGTCCCGTGGGTGCAGACATTTGTCTGAGTATTGCTGGTCTCTGCCACACCCACGGGCACTCTTGATATTCCAACTGCTCTTGCTGTTGTTGTTGCTGTTGTTGCTGCTGTTGCATCTGTTGCTGTTGTTGTTGTTGTTGTTGCGGTTGAAGCTGTTGTTGGTGCTGTTGGAGTTGTTGTTGCTGCTGTTGTTGTTGCTGCTATTGGAGTTGTTGTTGGTTCTGTTGGAGTTGTTGCTGTTGGAGTTGTTGTTGTTGCTGCTGCTGTGCCATGGCAACCGCCAGCCGCTTCCTGGCCCTCACCAGCCGCTCTCCCTCCTGCTGGGCCCTTTCCCACACCAGCAGCTCCCGTTCAGCTTCCTCTTGTTGAGCCATCTGCTGCTGCCACCAATCCATCCACTGTGGCTGCCCCTCTGTCTCCTCCACCTGGCCCGAGCTTTCAGCCTCATTTGGAGGTGGGCTGGCTGCTTCTTCAGCCTCACCTTCATCAGCCACGGCCACTTCCTCTGTTTCGCTGGCGTCTGACTCAGTGTCCACCATACGAAACTGAGTTGGTGGTTGCGCTGGCTCCCAAACTTGTGCCGGTGGTTCATATACTTCGTTCTGCTCTTATGGTGAAGAGGCCGATGCTCTCTTCTCTCAGCTCCTCTTCGTACATCGTTCGGAACGCCTCATTCAGCTCCCTCCACATTCCCTCTTCATCGTCGTCAGTGTCAGTCTTTCCTTTACTGCTTCGAATGCTGCCTGATGCTCCTCGTTCCAGTGCCACTTTTTTTTTTTTTTTGAGCAGTTCGTTTAGTGGGTGTGTTAACGTTGCAAAACCCGGTATGAATCGTCTGTACCAAGATGCCACTCCTAGATACTGTCTCCATCCTTCAGATCTAAGCTGCTTCTGAATTTTGCTTCGCGTAGCTGGTTTAAAGATATAGTCGATGCGTGGCATTGGGTATGCATCCTTTATAGATTTTGCGATTATCTGTCCATTTGCATAATCTCCATTTGCCTGTCTGTTTCTTTCTCACCATCACTATGGGTGAGCTATATGGACTTTGTGATGGTTCTATGCATCCCATTGTCAACAGTTCATTGACCTCTGCGTTGATTTCTCCTTGTATTTTAGGATTTTTTGGGTAATACCTTTGTTTTATTGGGATATCATCCTTCATCGTTATTAGATGTATCCCCATGTATTGATAGTCCCTTTTCCCAATTCCTTCAACTCACAAAACTTTGTATTTCTTGTTGTTCACCATTCTGAGTCACGATGATGGATATTCTTTCCACCAGCCTTCCCTGTATTCGCCTTACTGTCGGTATTTGCACTTTGTGACCTCCACACGATATTTCTGTGTTCATGATCCTGAGGAAATTCCACCCTAAGATCAGTGCATCCATTCCCTCTGGCATGACAAGGAATGGCATGTGAATTTCCTTATTCCCGAATCTCACGTATCCTGTCCATTGCTCTTCAATGTCTCGCACCTTTCCGTCTGCCATGTACACCTGCTTGTGGGTGTTCTCCCATTTTCCTTTATTCCCCACTGTTTCCAACATCTGCTTGCTGATGAAACTGCTCGTGGCTCCGGAATCTGAATTCCTGCTACCTCGATAATCACTGACAATTGATCCTCTTCCTCTACTAGTTGACCTATTAGTGGTGAATAGCTTGTTGGCTGGGTCCCTGCTCGCCCCGGATAGGCTGAAACCGCCTTTCGTTTCCCGAACTCCAACAACATTCCTTTGTCCTTTTTCCAATCTTTCCACACTGCCAGCAGAAATTGAGTCTCTGATTGTTGCATTCCCTGGCCCAGTGTTGTCTTGGCATTTTCGGCACTGTGTGACTGGTGGCCCGTGATTATTTCCTCCTCTGTGGTTTGATTGGTTGTTGTGTGTTCTTTGAGCGTTGTTTTCGCGATGGAAATCGGATCGTTCCTGTTCGAGCATCTCGTGTTCTTCTGCCAACTGCATCAGCTCATCTAAATTTCTGACCCTGTGCGGCCGAACGAATATTTTCAAATCTGGAGTGCAATTTTCCAATATGACCCCCAATTGTTCGTACTCTGGTATTTTAAGGGGTCTCATCATTGTTTGCATGTCCACCATATAGTCCTTGAAATACTCATTTTTGCTTTGTTTGCGAGCTTTGACTTGGTCAGCCAGTTTGTTGAAGAAACCTCTTGGAAGAAAGTATTTCTTGAATCCCTCCACAAACTCTTTCCACGATCGCCATTGTTTGTTGTTCGCAATGTACCATTTGAGTGCTTTATCTTTCAGTAGCTCTGGCATTGCTCTTGGTATCATGTCTAGTTCGATGCCATACATGTCCGCTGTCCATTCTATCTGTTCAATGAATTCTAGAGGTCTAGAATTGCCATCGAATCTGAAAGTAAACTCTCTCACTTGTTTTGCCACTTTAGCATATTCGGTGGTCTTGCTTGTTGTGTTTAGCACCGTCTTGCTGGGTTCCATTGTTTGTCTTCTTACATCCCTTTTGTTTTCGGTGCTATCCAGTGCTCCTTCGCTTCCCCATCTTGGTGGTAGAAACGGAGGAATTGCCAATGTGGCGATATTTAATTTTTTGAATGACTCAGATTCCTTGTTTATAATGTCTTCGTATGCTTTTGATGTGCTTGCTTCTGTTTTCTTGAGATTTTTCGTGTATTTTGTTTCCCATCTATTTATTTTATCCTTCCAGTCTTGGTCCGCTTCATTGTTTTCTACCCACTCGCCTAGCTGTTTCCTCATTTCCTCCACCGTGCCAGTCATCTCGATCCCGATCCTTTGGCCATATTGATATTTTTTTTGATTTACAAACTGTAGGTTTTGTCTAAATTTCACCAGTATAGCACGTTGGGCGCCAGTTATTACGATCCTTTCTCGTCCCTTGGGATATTTCTAATATATCTTGGGCTAGGTTCGGCACAACAAAATTTGTTTTGTGCCCTGGTGAAATTAGAACTCGTTTGGTTGATTAATGGTTTTTAATCACGTGTTTATTTATAATATTTTACCTCTAGGACAAATCCCATGGCCGCTTGCTATGTAACAGGATTTTCCCCACCGATTGGTATTCGTCAGGATATATAGATCCTGGAATTTCGGCAGTAGGATATATCCTCGTGACTTCCAATGTGCTGTGAATCGTTCTTGAGCCGCTTGACTTCCCTTCTTTTATTGCTTGGGCACGGTGTTTTAGTCCTATTCTAAGGACTTGTTGTTTGTCTGATAACTTGAGAGGTTACTCGTAAGGCCTTCTCAAATATTGTATTTCTCCTTGATCCTTTGTACAGGACTTGTTTTCACTTGCTTGGACTTTAAGGTTACTCGTAAGGCCTTAAAACTCCTTGGTTGATCACGACTTGTTGACTTGATTTCCTTGATGGGTGTTGCCTTTATATAGGCAGCTCCCACGGCCTTAGGAATTGATTGGTGTAGTACCGCTATACAGCTGGTACTTTTCCATCGGCCCTCTGCTTTCACCCACGCATCCACTTGTTGCTATGCGTGGTGAAAGTCCGTATGTGTCCACTTTCCTTGCCTGCATAGCATCTCGGTCGCTATGTTGGCTTCTATCACTTTCTCGTATTGGAGTCGCTCTCCAATTGGCCGCCCATCTTATCCCGTTGACTTTCGCTGCTTTCTTTTGTCTGGTGACGCTGCCTTTGCTACATTCAAGTTAAAATAAATTAACTTAACTTATTAACTTAACTTATACGCTAATTAGCCTGTTTATTTTAATAAGTATTGGTGGCTGATTTTATATGTATCGCAATCTAATGGCTTGCTTGGCCCTCACTTTTTTTCTCTTTTGTTCGCATGATTTCGGTTGTTCGCGATCTAACTACTTTCGGTCTCGCGTGCGTGACGTAGGCAGAGAGTACCTGCATTAGCCACCGGTACTCTCTCTCGCGGTCGCACACGCATAGTATACGTGTAGTGTGGGCAATTATGCCCTCAAGCCTCGTTTCATTTGTGTTGCTGCTATTATTATTGTCTATAATGTTCCTCACACTCCCCCCTTCTTCAAGAGGGATTTGATCTCCCCTATCCCTTGTACCTTGTGTTTGTTTTATATATATGCATTTTTTCTTCCTTTTTTTTCTATGTGTTTGATTGTGGTTAATTTCTTTTTGGACTCAGCTCGCATCTTCTATTGGTCGTTTGGCATCTTTTCTTGTTGGCGATTACTGAGTATCTTTTCGTTCATGTTGGCGGAATAGGGCATCTTTTCATTCTTTTCCTTATTTTCTTATTCTATATTATTTAAATTTATTTCCCACCGTATTACACCCTTCTTTCCCTGTAAACTACCCCCTTACTACCCCCTACGCTATCCTAATCCTATATCTAGTCCTGCCCGCCCATACTATCTGCACTCTTCTTGGGCCTTCTTGGTGCGCCATCTGCCCCACAATTTCTGCAATCACCTCCGGCCACTCCCTTGGCTCCATCGCCTCATACCGTTCGTGCCCATGTGGCACTGGGCATGGCCGTTGCCTTGCCCACACCGGCCTCAATATCACATTGTGTCCCGTGGGTGCAGACATTTGTCTGAGTATTGCTGGTCTCTGCCACACCCACGGGCACTCTTGATATTCCAACTGCTCTTGTTGTTGCTGTTGTTGCTGTTGTTGCTGCTGTTGCATCTGTTGCTGTTGTTGTTGTTGTTGCGGTTGAAGCTGTTGTTGGTGCTGTTGGAGTTGTTGCGGTTGGAGTTGTTGTTGCTGCTGTTGTTGTTGCTGCTATTGGAGTTGTTGTTGGTTCTGTTGGAGTTGTTGCTGTTGGGGTTGTTGTTGTTGCTGCTGCTGTGCCATGGCAACCGCCAGCCGCTTCCTGGCCCTCACCAGCCGCTTCCTGGCCCTCACCAGCCGCTCTCCCTCCTGCTGGGCCCTTTCCCACACCAGCAGCTCCCGTTCAGCTTCCTCTTGTTGAGCCATCTGCTGCTGCCACCAATCCATCCAATGTGGCTGCCCCTCTGTCTCCTCCACCTGGCCCGAGCTTTCAGCCTCATTTGGAGGTGGGCTGGCTGCTTCTTCAGCCTCACCTTCATCAGCCACGGCCACTTCCTCTGTTTCGCTGGCGTCTGACTCAGTGTCCACCATACGAAACTGAGTTGGTGGTTGCGCTGGCTCCCAAACTTGTGCCGGTGGTTCATATACTTCGTTCTGCTCTTATGGTGAAGAGGCCGATGCTCTCTTCTCTCAGCTCCTCTTCGTACATCGTTCGGAACGCCTCATTCAGCTCCCTCCACATTCCCTCTTCATCGTCGTCAGTGTCAGTCTTTCCTTTACTGCTTCGAATGCTGCCTGATGCTCCTCGTTCCAGTGCCACTTTTTTTTTTTTTTTTTGAGCAGTTCGGTTAGTGGGTGTGTTAACGTTGCAAAACCCGGTATGAATCGTCTGTACCAAGATTCCACTCCTAGATACTGTCTCCATCCTTCAGATCTAAGCTGCTTATGAATTTTGCTTCGCGTAGCTGGTTTAAAGATATAGTCGATGCGTGGCATTGGGTATGCATCCTTTATAGATTTTGCGATTATCTGTCCATTTGCATAATCTCCATTTGGCTGTCTGTTTCTTTCTCACCATCACTATGAGTGAGCTATATGGACTTTGTGATGGTTCTATGCATCCCATTGTCAACAGTTCATTGACCTCTGCGTTGATTTCTCCTTGTATTTTAGGATTTTTTGGGTAATACCTTTGTTTTATTGGGATATCATCCTTCATCGTTATGCGATGTATCCCCATGTATTGATAGTCCCTTTTCCCAATTCCTTCAACTCACAAAACTTTGTATTTCTTGTTGTTCACCATTCTGAGTCACGATGATGGATATTCTTTCCACCAGCCTTCCCTGTATTCGCCTTACTGTCGGTATTTGCACTTTGTGACCTCCACACGATATTTCTGTGTTCATGATCCTGAGGAAATTCCACCCTAAGATCAGTGCATCCATTCCCTCTGGCATGACAAGGAATGGCATGTGAATTTCCTTATTCCCGAATCTCACGTATCCTGTCCATTGCTCTTCAATGTCTCGCACCTTTCCGTCTGCCATGTACACCTGCTTGTGGGTGTTCCCCCATTTTCCTTTATTCCCCACTGTTTCCAACATCTGCTTGCTGATGAAACTGCTCGTGGCTCCGGAATCTGAATTCCTGCTACCTCGATAATCACTGACAATTGATCGTCTTCCTCTACTAGTTGACCTATTAGTGGTGAATAGCTTGTTGGCTGGGTCCCTGCTCGCCCCGGATGGGAACTGGAACCGCCTTTCGTTTCCCGAACTCCAACAACATTCCTTTGTCCTTTTTCCAATCTTTCCACACTGCCAGCAGAAATTGAGTCTCTGATTGTTGCATTCCCTGGCCCAGTGTTGTCTTGGCATCTTCGGCACTGTGTGACTGGTGGCCCGTGATTATTTCCTCCTCTGTGGTTTGATTGGTTGTTGTGTGTTCTTTGAGCGTTGTTTTCGCGATGGAAATCGGATCGTTCCTATTCGAGCATCTCGTGTTCTTCTGCCAACTGCATCAGCTCATCTAAATTTCTGACCCTGTGCGGCCGCACGAATATTTTCAAATCTGGAGTGCAATTTTCCAATATGACCCCCAATTGTTCGTACTCTGGTATTTTAAGGGGTCTCATCATTGTTTGCATGTCCACCATATAGTCCTTGAAATACTCATTTTTGCTTTGTTTGCGAGCTTTGACTTGGTCAGCCAGTTTGTTGAAGAAACCTCTTGGAAGAAAGTATTTCTTGAATCCCTCCACAAACTCTTTCCACGATCGCCATTGTTTGTTGTTCGCAATGTACCATTTGAGTGCTCTATTTTTCAGTAGCTCTGGCATTGCTCTTGGTATCATGTCTAGTTCGATGCCATACATGTCCGCTGACCATTCTATCTGTTTAATGAATTCTAGAGGTCTAGAGTTGCCATCGAATCTGAAAGTAAACTCTCTCACTTGTTTTGCCACTTTAGCATATTCGGTGGTCTTGCTTGTTGTGTTTAGAACCGTCTTGCTGGGTTCCATTGTTTGTCTTCTTACATCCCTTTTGTTTTCGGTGCTATCCAGTGCTCCTTCGCTTCCCCATCTTGGTGGTAGAAACGGAGGAATTGCCAATGTGGCGATATTTATTTTTTTGAATGACTCAGATTCCTTGTTTATAATGTCTTCGTATGCTTTTGATGTGCTTGCTTCTGTTTTCTTGAGATTTTTCGTGTATTTTGTTTCCAATCTATTTATTTCATCCTTCCAGTCTTGGTCCGCTTCATTGTTTTCTACCCACTCGCCTAGCTGTTTCCTCATTTCCTCCACCGTGCCAGTCATCTCGATCCCGATCTTTTGGCCTGTCTGTACCAGATCCTCCTTCTTCATGTGGTAAATCCATCCTTTTTCCATATTGATAATTTTTTTGATTTACAAACTGTAGGTTTTGTCTAAATTTCACCAGTATAGCACGTTGGGCGCCAGTTATTACGATCCTTTTTCGTCCCTTGGGATATTTCTGATATCTCTTGGGCTAGGTTCGGCACAACAAAATTTATTTTGTGCCCTGGTGAAATTAGAACTCGTTTGGTTGATTAATGGTTTTTAATCACGTGTTTTTTTTATAATATTTTACCTCTAGGACAAATCCCATGGCCGCTTGCTATGTAACAGGATTTTCCCCACCGATTGGTATTCGTCAGGATATATAGATCCTGGAATTTCGGCAGTAGGATATATCCTCGTGACTTCCAATGTGCTGTGAATCGTTCTTGAGCCGCTTGACTTCCCTTCTTTTATTGCTTGGGCCCGGTGTTTTAGTCCTATTCTAAGGACTTGTTGTTTGTCTGATAACTTGATAGGTTACTCGTAAGGCCTTCTCAATTATTGTATTTCTCCTTGATCCTTTATACAGGACTTGTTTTCACTTGCTTGTAGTTTAAGGTTACTCGTAAGGCCTTAAAACTCCTTGGTTTATCACGACTTGTTGACTTGATTTCCTTGATGGATGTTGCCTTTATATAGGCAGCTCCCACGGCCTCAGGAATTGATTGGTGTAGTACCGCTATACAGCTGGTACTTTTCCATCGGCCCTCTGCTTTCACCCACGCATCCACTTGTTGCTATGCGTGGTGAAAGGCCGTATGTGTCCACTTTCCTTGCCTGCATAGCATCTCGGTCGCTATGTTGGCTTCTATCACTTTCTCGTATTGGAGTCGCTCTCCAATTGGCCGCCCATCTTATCCCGTTGACTTTCGCTGCTTTCTTTTGTCTGGTGACGCTGCCGTCGCCCGTCGCTTTCCTTGATCCACTCGTCATACCCAACTAGACATACATATATTTGCTACATTCAAGTTAAAATAAATTAACTTAACTTATTAACTCAACTTATACGCTAATTAGCCTGTTTATTTTAATAATTATTAGTGGCTGATTTTATCTGTTTTGCAATCTAATTCGCGTATCTTATCCATTGGATAGAGGGCTTCCCCATTGCTCATCCCTCCCCCTTCGGCTTCCATATTCTCCTTACAAATCCACAAGCTATTATCGTTTCTTGCATTTATGCTTTCCCCCTACTCACCGATTCACAAGCATAGCCCTCCCTTGGTTTCGTTTCGGCACCATGCATCCCCGCACCCGTCTCCCGGGCTTGCTTGGCCCTCACTTTTGTTCTCTTTTGTTCGCAGGATTTCGGCTTTTCGCGATCTAATTGCTTTCGGTCTCGTATGCGTGACGTAGGCAGAGAGTACCTCCATTAGCCACCGGTACTCTCTCTCGCGGTCGCACACTCATAGTATACGTGTAGTGTGGGCAATTATGCCCTCAAGCCTCGTTTCATTTGCTCTTATACAGCCGAATTTCTTGTATTATGCTTCCCACGCATCTTCCCGCTTGTACGAAATCGCCAGCGGTTGCATGTGGTTCGATCGGCCTTGATTAAAAGGCCTAGTTTCATTTGCTCTTATACATCCGAATTTCTCGTATTATGTTTTCCACGCATCTTCCCGCTTGTACGAAATCGCCAGCGGTTGCGTGTGTTTCAATTGGCCATGTTTGATCGGCCTCGTTTCATTTGCTCTTATACAGCCGAATTTCTCGTATTATGTTTCCCACGCATCTTCCCGCTTGTACGAAATCGTCAGCGGTTGCGTGTGGTATATTTGGTTTGTGTCTCAGCTGTGTTTTGTATCTGGCATATCATTTGCAGCGTTGGATTGTGTTGCTGCTTGCTTGTTGTGTGGGATATTATTATTGTCCAAAATGTTCCTTACCTTATTTTCTTATTTTTTTTTTTTTTTTTCGTTTGGCCCGTTCCATATATATATATTTTTTCTTATTGTATATTATTTAAATTTATTTCCCACCGTATTACACCCTTCTTTCCCTATAAACTCTTACTACCCCCTGCGCTATCCTAATCCTATATCTAATCCTGCCCGCCCATACTATCTGCACTCTTCTTGGCCCTTCTTGGTGCGCCATCTGTCCCACAATTTCTGCAACCACCTCCGGCCACTCCCTTGGCTCCACCGCCTCATACCGTTCGTGCCCATGTGGCACTGGGCATGGCCGTTGCCTTGCCCACACCGGCCTCAATATCACATTGTGTCCCGTGGGTGTAGACATTTGTCTGAGTATTGCTACTCCAACTGCTCTTGCTCTTGTTGTTGCTGTTGTTGCTGCTGTTGCATCTGTTGCTGTTGTTGTTGTTGTTGCGGTTGAAGCTGTTGTTGGTGCTGTTGGAGTTGTTGTTGCTGCTGTTGTTGTTGCTGCTATTGGAGTTGTTGTTGGTGCTGTTGGAGTTTTTGCTGTTGGAGTTGTTGTTGTTGCTGCTGCTGTGCCATGGCAACCGCCAGCCGCTTCCTGGCCCTCACCAGCCGCTCTCCCTCCTGCTGGGCCCTTTCCCACACCAGCAGCTCCCGTTCAGCTTCCTCTTGTTGAGCCATCTGCTGCTGCCACCAATCCATCCACTGTGGCTTGTTTGGCCTTGTTTGGAGGTGGGCTGGCTGCTTCTTCAGCCTCACCTTCATCAGCCACGGCCACTTCCTCTGTTTCGCTGGCGTCTGACTCAGTGTCCACCATACGAAACGGAGTTGGTGGCCGCGCTGGCTCCCAAACTTGTGCCGGTGGTTCATATCCTTTGTTCTGCTCCCATGGTGCATACTCCGGGCTACCTCGGCCGCTGCTCTCTTCTCTCAGCTCCTCTTCGTACATCGTTCGGAACGCCTCATTCAGCTCCCTCCACATTCCCTCTTCATCGTCGTCAGTGTCAGTCTTTCCTTTACTGCTTCGAATGCTGCCTGATGCTCCTCGTTCCAGTGCCACTTTGTTTTTTTCTTGAGCAGTTCGTTTACCAAGATGCCACTCCTAGATACTGGCGTAATTCCTTTGTGAAAGTTGGCGGTTCTAGTTGTGCTATTGCGGCCACCTTTTCTGGGTCCGTTGCAAGACAGTTTTCTGTCACCAAGTGGCCTAGAAACTTTAGCTCCATCCATCAGATCTAAGTTGCTTATGAATTTTGCGTGGCATTGGGTATGCATCCTTTATAGATTTTGCGTTAATCTGTCTAAAATCTACGCATAATCTCCATTTGCCTGTCTGTTTCTTTCTCACCATCACTATGGGTGAGCTAAATGTACTTGTTGATGGTTCTATGCATCCCATTGTCAACAGTTCATCGACCTTTGCGTTGATTTCTCCTTGTATTTTAGTATTTTGGGTAATACCTTTGTTTTATTGGGATATCATCCTTCATCGCTATGCGATGTATCCGCATGTATTGATAGTCCCTTAACTTTTCCCAATTCCTTCAACTCATGCCTCAGAAAACTTTGTATTTCTTGTTGTTCACCATTCTGAGTCACGATGATGGATATTCTTTCCACCAGCCTTCCCTATATTCGCCTTACTGTCGGTATTTGCACTTTGTGACCTCCACACGATATTTCTGTGTTCATGATCCTGAGTAAATTCCACCCTAAGATCAGTGCATCCATTCCCTCTGGCATGACAAGGAATGGCATGTGAATTTCCTTATTCCCGAATCTCACGTATCCTGTCCATTGCTCTTCAATGTCTCGCACATTTCCGTCTGCCATGTACACCTGCTTGTGGGTGTTCCCCCATTTTCCTTTATTCCCCACTGTTTCCAACATCTGCTTGCTGATGAAACTGCTCGTGGCTCCGGAATCTGAATTCCTGCTACCTCGATAATCACTGACAATTGATCGTCTTCCTCTACTAGTTGACCTATTAGTGGTGAATAGCTTGTTGGCTGGGTCCCTGCTCGCCCCGGATGGGAACTGGAACCGCCTTTCGTTTCCCGAACTCCAACAACATTCCTTTGTCCTTTTTCCAATCTTTCCACACTGCCAGCAGAAATTGAGTCTCTGATTGTTGCATTCCCTGGCCCAGTGTTGTCTTGGCATCTTCGGCACTGTGTGACTGGTGGCCCGTGATTATTTCCTCCTCTGTGGTTTGATTGGTTGTTGTGTGTTCTTTGAGCGTTGTTTTCGCGATGGAAATCGGATCGTTCCTATTCGAGCATCTCGTGTTCTTCTGCCAACTGCATCAGCTCATCTAAATTTCTGACCCTGTGCGGCCGCACGAATATTTTCAAATCTGGAGTGCAATTTTCCAATATGACCCCCAATTGTTCGTACTCTGGTATTTTAAGGGGTCTCATCATTGTTTGCATGTCCACCATATAGTCCTTGAAATACTCATTTTTGCTTTGTTTGCGAGCTTTGACTTGGTCAGCCAGTTTGTTGAAGAAACCTCTTGGAAGAAAGTATTTCTTGAATCCCTCCACAAACTCTTTCCACGATCGCCATTGTTTGTTGTTCGCAATGTACCATTTGAGTGCTCTATTTTTCAGTAGCTCTGGCATTGCTCTTGGTATCATGTCTAGTTCGATGCCATACATGTCCGCTGACCATTCTATCTGTTTAATGAATTCTAGAGGTCTAGAGTTGCCATCGAATCTGAAAGTAAACTCTCTCACTTGTTTTGCCACTTTAGCATATTCGGTGGTCTTGCTTGTTGTGTTTAGAACCGTCTTGCTGGGTTCCATTGTTTGTCTTCTTACATCCCTTTTGTTTTCGGTGCTATCCAGTGCTCCTTCGCTTCCCCATCTTGGTGGTAGAAACGGAGGAATTGCCAATGTGGCGATATTTATTTTTTTGAATGACTCAGATTCCTTGTTTATAATGTCTTCGTATGCTTTTGATGTGCTTGCTTCTGTTTTCTTGAGATTTTTCGTGTATTTTGTTTCCAATCTATTTATTTCATCCTTCCAGTCTTGGTCCGCTTCATTGTTTTCTACCCACTCGCCTAGCTGTTTCCTCATTTCCTCCACCGTGCCAGTCATCTCGATCCCGATCTTTTGGCCTGTCTGTACCAGATCCTCCTTCTTCATGTGGTAAATCCATCCTTTTTCCATATTGATAATTTTTTTTGATTTACAAACTGTAGGTTTTGTCTAAATTTCACCAGTATAGCACGTTGGGCGCCAGTTATTACGATCCTTTTTCGTCCCTTGGGATATTTCTGATATCTCTTGGGCTAGGTTCGGCACAACAAAATTTATTTTGTGCCCTGGTGAAATTAGAACTCGTTTGGTTGATTAATGGTTTTTAATCACGTGTTTTTTTTATAATATTTTACCTCTAGGACAAATCCCATGGCCGCTTGCTATGTAACAGGATTTTCCCCACCGATTGGTATTCGTCAGGATATATAGATCCTGGAATTTCGGCAGTAGGATATATCCTCGTGACTTCCAATGTGCTGTGAATCGTTCTTGAGCCGCTTGACTTCCCTTCTTTTATTGCTTGGGCCCGGTGTTTTAGTCCTATTCTAAGGACTTGTTGTTTGTCTGATAACTTGATAGGTTACTCGTAAGGCCTTCTCAATTATTGTATTTCTCCTTGATCCTTTATACAGGACTTGTTTTCACTTGCTTGTAGTTTAAGGTTACTCGTAAGGCCTTAAAACTCCTTGGTTTATCACGACTTGTTGACTTGATTTCCTTGATGGATGTTGCCTTTATATAGGCAGCTCCCACGGCCTCAGGAATTGATTGGTGTAGTACCGCTATACAGCTGGTACTTTTCCATCGGCCCTCTGCTTTCACCCACGCATCCACTTGTTGCTATGCGTGGTGAAAGGCCGTATGTGTCCACTTTCCTTGCCTGCATAGCATCTCGGTCGCTATGTTGGCTTCTATCACTTTCTCGTATTGGAGTCGCTCTCCAATTGGCCGCCCATCTTATCCCGTTGACTTTCGCTGCTTTCTTTTGTCTGGTGACGCTGCCGTCGCCCGTCGCTTTCCTTGATCCACTCGTCATACCCAACTAGACATACATATATTTGCTACATTCAAGTTAAAATAAATTAACTTAACTTATTAACTCAACTTATACGCTAATTAGCCTGTTTATTTTAATAATTATTAGTGGCTGATTTTATCTGTTTTGCAATCTAATTCGCGTATCTTATCCATTGGATAGAGGGCTTCCCCATTGCTCATCCCTCCCCCTTCGGCTTCCATATTCTCCTTACAAATCCACAAGCTATTATCGTTTCTTGCATTTATGCTTTCCCCCTACTCACCGATTCACAAGCATAGCCCTCCCTTGGTTTCGTTTCGGCACCATGCATCCCCGCACCCGTCTCCCGGGCTTGCTTGGCCCTCACTTTTGTTCTCTTTTGTTCGCAGGATTTCGGCTTTTCGCGATCTAATTGCTTTCGGTCTCGTATGCGTGACGTAGGCAGAGAGTACCTCCATTAGCCACCGGTACTCTCTCTCGCGGTCGCACACTCATAGTATACGTGTAGTGTGGGCAATTATGCCCTCAAGCCTCGTTTCATTTGCTCTTATACAGCCGAATTTCTTGTATTATGCTTCCCACGCATCTTCCCGCTTGTACGAAATCGCCAGCGGTTGCATGTGGTTCGATCGGCCTTGATTAAAAGGCCTAGTTTCATTTGCTCTTATACATCCGAATTTCTCGTATTATGTTTTCCACGCATCTTCCCGCTTGTACGAAATCGCCAGCGGTTGCGTGTGTTTCAATTGGCCATGTTTGATCGGCCTCGTTTCATTTGCTCTTATACAGCCGAATTTCTCGTATTATGTTTCCCACGCATCTTCCCGCTTGTACGAAATCGTCAGCGGTTGCGTGTGGTATATTTGGTTTGTGTCTCAGCTGTGTTTTGTATCTGGCATATCATTTGCAGCGTTGGATTGTGTTGCTGCTTGCTTGTTGTGTGGGATATTATTATTGTCCAAAATGTTCCTTACCTTATTTTCTTATTTTTTTTTTTTTTTCGTTTGGCCCGTTCCATATATATATATTTTTTTCTTATTGTATATTATTTAAATTTATTTCCCACCGTATTACACCCTTCTTTCCCTATAAACTCTTACTACCCCCTGCGCTATCCTAATCCTATATCTAATCCTGCCCGCCCATACTATCTGCACTCTTCTTGGCCCTTCTTGGTGCGCCATCTGTCCCACAATTTCTGCAACCACCTCCGGCCACTCCCTTGGCTCCACCGCCTCATACCGTTCGTGCCCATGTGGCACTGGGCATGGCCGTTGCCTTGCCCACACCGGCCTCAATATCACATTGTGTCCCGTGGGTGTAGACATTTGTCTGAGTATTGCTACTCCAACTGCTCTTGCTCTTGTTGTTGCTGTTGTTGCTGCTGTTGCATCTGTTGCTGTTGTTGTTGTTGTTGCGGTTGAAGCTGTTGTTGGTGCTGTTGGAGTTGTTGTTGCTGCTGTTGTTGTTGCTGCTATTGGAGTTGTTGTTGGTGCTGTTGGAGTTTTTGCTGTTGGAGTTGTTGTTGTTGCTGCTGCTGTGCCATGGCAACCGCCAGCCGCTTCCTGGCCCTCACCAGCCGCTCTCCCTCCTGCTGGGCCCTTTCCCACACCAGCAGCTCCCGTTCAGCTTCCTCTTGTTGAGCCATCTGCTGCTGCCACCAATCCATCCACTGTGGCTTGTTTGGCCTTGTTTGGAGGTGGGCTGGCTGCTTCTTCAGCCTCACCTTCATCAGCCACGGCCACTTCCTCTGTTTCGCTGGCGTCTGACTCAGTGTCCACCATACGAAACGGAGTTGGTGGCCGCGCTGGCTCCCAAACTTGTGCCGGTGGTTCATATCCTTTGTTCTGCTCCCATGGTGCATACTCCGGGCTACCTCGGCCGCTGCTCTCTTCTCTCAGCTCTTCTTCGTACATCGTTCGGAACGCCTCATTCAGCTCCCTCCACATTCCCTCTTCATCGTCGTCAGTGTCAGTCTTTCCTTTACTGCTTCGAATGCTGCCTGATGCTCCTCGTTCCAGTGCCACTTTGTTTTTTTCTTGAGCAGTTCGTTTACCAAGATGCCACTCCTAGATACTGGCGTAATTCCTTTGTGAAAGTTGGCGGTTCTAGTTGTGCTATTGCGGCCACCTTTTCTGGGTCCGTTGCAAGACAGTTTTCTGTCACCAAGTGGCCTAGAAACTTTAGCTCCATCCATCAGATCTAAGTTGCTTATGAATTTTGCGTGGCATTGGGTATGCATCCTTTATAGATTTTGCGTTAATCTGTCTAAAATCTACGCATAATCTCCATTTGCCTGTCTGTTTCTTTCTCACCATCACTATGGGTGAGCTAAATGTACTTGTTGATGGTTCTATGCATCCCATTGTCAACAGTTCATCGACCTTTGCGTTGATTTCTCCTTGTATTTTAGTATTTTGGGTAATACCTTTGTTTTATTGGGATATCATCCTTCATCGCTATGCGATGTATCCGCATGTATTGATAGTCCCTTAACTTTTCCCAATTCCTTCAACTCATGCCTCAGAAAACTTTGTATTTCTTGTTGTTCACCATTCTGAGTCACGATGATGGATATCCTTTCCACCAGCCTTCCCTATATTCGCCTTACTGTCGGTATTTGCACTTTGTGACCTCCACACGATATTTCTGTGTTCATGATCCTGAGTAAATTCCACCCTAAGATCAGTGCATCCATTCCCTCTGGCATGACAAGGAATGGCATGTGAATTTTCCTATTCCCGAATCTCACGTATCCTGTCCATTGCTCTTCAATGTCTCGCACCTTTCCGTCTGCCATGTACACCTGCTTGTGGGTGTTCTCCCATTTTCCTTTATTCCCCACTGTTTCCAACGTCTTCTTGCTGATGAAACTGGTCGTGGCTCCGGAATCTGAATTCCTGCTACCTCGATAATCACTGACAATTGATCCTCTTCCTCTACTAGTTGACCTATTAGTGGTGAATAGCTTGTTGGCTGGGTCCCTGCTCGCCCCGGATAGGCTGGAACCGCCTTTCGTTTCCCGAACTCCAACAACATTCCTTTGTCCTTTTTCCAATCTTTCCACACTGCCAGCAGAAATTGAGTCTCTGATTGTTGCATCCCCTGGCCCAGTGTTGTCTTGGCATCTTTGGCACTGTGTGACTGGTGGTCCGTGATTATTTCCTCCTCTGTGGTTTGATTGGTTGTTGTGTGTTTTTTGAGCATTGTTTTCGCGATGCAAATCGGATCGTTCCTGTTCGAGCATCTCGTGTTCCTCTGCCAACTGCATCAGCTCATCTAAGTTTCTGACCCTGTGCGGCCGAACGAATATTTTCAAATCTGGAGTGCAATTTTCCAATATGACCCCCAATTGTTCGTACTCTGGTATTTTAAGGGGTCTCATCATTGTTTGCATGTCCACCATATAGTCCTTGAAATACTCATTTTTGCTTTGTTTGCGAGCTTTGACTTGGTCAGCCAGTTTGTTGAAGAAACCTCTTGGAAGAAAGTATTTCTTGAATCCCTCCACAAACTCTTTCCACGATCGCCATTGTTTGTTGTTCGCAATGTACCATTTGAGTGCTCTATTTTTCAGTAGCTCTGGCATTGCTCTTGGTATCATGTCTAGTTCGATGCCATACATGTCCGCTGACCATTCTATCTGTTTAATGAATTCTAGAGGTCTAGAGTTGCCATCGAATCTGAAAGTAAACTCTCTCACTTGTTTTGCCACTTTAGCATATTCGGTGGTCTTGCTTGTTGTGTTTAGAACCGTCTGTTTTGCCACTTTAGCATATTCGGTGGTCTTGCTTGTTGTGTTTAGAACCGTCTTGCTGGGTTCCATTGTTTGTCTTCTTACATCCCTTTTGTTTTCGGTGCTATCCAGTGCTCCTTCGCTTCCCCATCTTGGTGGTAGAAACGGAGGAATTGCCAATGTGGCGATATTTATTTTTTTGAATGACTCAGATTCCTTGTTTATAATGTCTTCGTATGCTTTTGATGTGCTTGCTTCTGTTTTCTTGAGATTTTTCGTGTATTTTGTTTCCAATCTATTTATTTCATCCTTCCAGTCTTGGTCCGCTTCATTGTTTTCTACCCACTCGCCTAGCTGTTTCCTCATTTCCTCCACCGTGCCAGTCATCTCGATCCCGATCTTTTGGCCTGTCTGTACCAGATCCTCCTTCTTCATGTGGTAAATCCATCCTTTTTCCATATTGATAATTTTTTTTGATTTACAAACTGTAGGTTTTGTCTAAATTTCACCAGTATAGCACGTTGGGCGCCAGTTATTACGATCCTTTCTCGTCCCTTGGGATATTTCTGATATCTCTTGGGCTAGGTTCGGCACAACAAAATTTATTTTGTGCCCTGGTGAAATTAGAACTCGTTTGGTTGATTAATGGTTTTTAATCACGTGTTTTTTTTATAATATTTTACCTCTAGGACAAATCCCATGGCCGCTTGCTATGTAACAGGATTTTCCCCACCGATTGGTATTCGTCAGGATATATAGATCCTGGAATTTCGGCAGTAGGATATATCCTCGTGACTTCCAATGTGCTGTGAATCGTTCTTGAGCCGCTTGACTTCCCTTCTTTTATTGCTTGGGCCCGGTGTTTTAGTCCTATTCTAAGGACTTGTTGTTTGTCTGATAACTTGATAGGTTACTCGTAAGGCCTTCTCAGTTATTGTATTTCTCCTTGATCCTTTATACAGGACTTGTTTTCACTTGCTTGTAGTTTAAGGTTACTCGTAAGGCCTTAAAACTCCTTGGTTTATCACGACTTGTTGACTTGATTTCCTTGATGGATGTTGCCTTTATATAGGCAGCTCCCACGGCCTCAGGAATTGATTGGTGTAGTACCGCTATACAGCTGGTACTTTTCCATCGGCCCTCTGCATCTCGGTCGCTATGTTGGCTTCTATCACTTTCTCGTATTGGCGTCGCTCTCCTATTGGCCGCCCATCTTATCCCGTTGACTTTCGCTGCTTTCTTTTCTCTGGTGACGCTGCCGTCGCCCGTCGCTTTCCTTGATCCACTCGTCATACCCAACTAGACATACATATATTTGCTACATTCAAGTTAAAATAAATTAACTTAACTTATTAACTCAACTTATACGCTAATTAGCCTGTTTATTTTAATAATTATTAGTGGCTGATTTTATCTGTTTTGCAATCTAATTCGCGTATCTTATCCATTGGATAGAGGGCTTCCCCATTGCTCATCCCTCCCCCTTCGGCTTCCATATTCCCCTTACAAATCCACAAGCTATTATCGTTTCTTGCATTTATGCTTTCCCCCTACTCACCGATTCACAAGCATAGCCCTCCCTTGGTTTCGTTTCGGCACCATGCATCCCCGCACCCGTCTCCCGGGCTTGCTTGGCCCTCACTTTTGTTCTCTTTTGTTCGCAGGATTTCGGCTTTTCGCGATCTAATTGCTTTCGGTCTCGTATGCGTGACGTAGGCAGAGAGTACCTCCATTAGCCACCGGTACTCTCTCCCGCGGTCGCACACTCATAGTATACGTGTAGTGTGGGCAATTATGCCCTCAAGCCTCGTTTCATTTGCTCTTATACAGCCGAATTTCTTGTATTATGCTTCCCACGCATCTTCCCGCTTGTACGAAATCGCCAGCGGTTGCATGTGGTTCGATCGGCCTTGATTAAAAGGCCTAGTTTCATTTGCTCTTATACATCCGAATTTCTCGTATTATGTTTTCCACGCATCTTCCCGCTTGTACGAAATCGCCAGCGGTTGCGTGTGTTTCAATTGGCCATGTTTGATCGGCCTCGTTTCATTTGCTCTTATACAGCCGAATTTCTCGTATTATGTTTCCCACGCATCTTCCCGCTTGTACGAAATCGACAGCGGTTGCGTGTGGTATATTTGGTTTGTGTCTCAGCTGTGTTTTGTATCTGGCATACATATCATTTGCAGCGTTGGATTGTGTTGCTGCTTGCTTGTTGTGTGGGATATTATTATTGTCCAAAATGTTCCTTACCTTATTTTCTTATTTTTTTTTTTTTTTCGTTTGGCCCGTTCCATATATATATATTTTTTTCTTATTGTATATTATTTAAATTTATTTCCCACCGTATTACACCCTTCTTTCCCTATAAACTCTTACTACCCCCTGCGCTATCCTAATCCTATATCTAATCCTGCCCGCCCATACTATCTGCACTCTTCTTGGCCCTTCTTGGTGCGCCATCTGTCCCACAATTTCTGCAACCACCTCCGGCCACTCCCTTGGCTCCACCGCCTCATACCGTTCGTGCCCATGTGGCACTGGGCATGGCCGTTGCCTTGCCCACACCGGCCTCAATATCACATTGTGTCCCGTGGGTGTAGACATTTGTCTGAGTATTGCTACTCCAACTGCTCTTGCTCTTGTTGTTGCTGTTGTTGCTGCTGTTGCATCTGTTGCTGTTGTTGTTGTTGTTGCGGTTGAAGCTGTTGTTGGTGCTGTTGGAGTTGTTGTTGCTGCTGTTGTTGTTGCTGCTATTGGAGTTGTTGTTGGTGCTGTTGGAGTTTTTGCTGTTGGAGTTGTTGTTGTTGCTGCTGCTGTGCCATGGCAACCGCCAGCCGCTTCCTGGCCCTCACCAGCCGCTCTCCCTCCTGCTGGGCCCTTTCCCACACCAGCAGCTCCCGTTCAGCTTCCTCTTGTTGAGCCATCTGCTGCTGCCACCAATCCATCCACTGTGGCTTGTTTGGCCTTGTTTGGAGGTGGGCTGGCTGCTTCTTCAGCCTCACCTTCATCAGCCACGGCCACTTCCTCTGTTTCGCTGGCGTCTGACTCAGTGTCCACCATACGAAACGGAGTTGGTGGCCGCGCTGGCTCCCAAACTTGTGCCGGTGGTTCATATCCTTTGTTCTGCTCCCATGGTGCATACTCCGGGCTACCTCGGCCGCTGCTCTCTTCTCTCAGCTCCTCTTCGTACATCGTTCGGAACGCCTCATTCAGCTCCCTCCACATTCCCTCTTCATCGTCGTCAGTGTCAGTCTTTCCTTTACTGCTTCGAATGCTGCCTGATGCTCCTCGTTCCAGTGCCACTTTGTTTTTTTCTTGAGCAGTTCGTTTACCAAGATGCCACTCCTAGATACTGGCGTAATTCCTTTGTGAAAGTTGGCGGTTCTAGTTGTGCTATTGCGGCCACCTTTTCTGGGTCCGTTGCAAGACAGTTTTCTGTCACCAAGTGGCCTAGAAACTTTAGCTCCATCCATCAGATCTAAGTTGCTTATGAATTTTGCGTGGCATTGGGTATGCATCCTTTATAGATTTTGCGTTAATCTGTCTAAAATCTACGCATAATCTCCATTTGCCTGTCTGTTTCTTTCTCACCATCACTATGGGTGAGCTAAATGTACTTGTTGATGGTTCTATGCATCCCATTGTCAACAGTTCATCGACCTTTGCGTTGATTTCTCCTTGTATTTTAGTATTTTGGGTAATACCTTTGTTTTATTGGGATATCATCCTTCATCGCTATGCGATGTATCCGCATGTATTGATAGTCCCTTAACTTTTCCCAATTCCTTCAACTCATGCCTCAGAAAACTTTGTATTTCTTGTTGTTCACCATTCTGAGTCACGATGATGGATATTCTTTCCACCAGCCTTCCCTATATTCGCCTTACTGTCGGTATTTGCACTTTGTGACCTCCACACGATATTTCTGTATTCATGATCCTGAGTAAATTCCACCCTAAGATCAGTGCATCCATTCCCTCTGGCATGACAAGGAATGGCATGTGAATTTTCCTATTCCCGAATCTCACGTATCCTGTCCATTGCTCTTCAATGTCTCGCACCTTTCCGTCTGCCATGTACACCTGCTTGTGGGTGTTCTCCCATTTTCCTTTATTCCCCACTGTTTCCAACGTCTTCTTGCTGATGAAACTGGTCGTGGCTCCGGAATCTGAATTCCTGCTACCTCGATAATCACTGACAATTGATCCTCTTCCTCTACTAGTTGACCTATTAGTGGTGAATAGCTTGTTGGATGTGTCTCTGCTCGCCCCGGATAGGCTGGAACCGCCTTTCGTTTCCCGAACTCCAACAACATTCCTTTGTCCTTTTTCCAATCTTTCCACACTGCCAGCAGAAATTGAGTCTCTGATTGTTGCATCCCCTGGCCCAGTGTTGTCTTGGCATCTTTGGCACTGTGTGACTGGTGGTCCGTGATTATTTCCTCCTCTGTGGTTTGATTGGTTGTTGTGTGTTTTTTGAGCATTGTTTTCGCGATGCAAATCGGATCGTTCCTGTTCGAGCATCTCGTGTTCCTCTGCCAACTGCATCAGCTCATCTAAGTTTCTGACCCTGTGCGGCCGAACGAATATTTTCAAATCTGGAGTGCAATTTTCCAATATGACCTCCAATTGTTCGTACTCTGGTATTTTAAGGGGTCTCATCATTGTTTGCATGTCCACCATATAGTCCTTGAAATACTCATTTTTGCTTTGTTTGCGAGCTTTGACTTGGTCAGCCAGTTTGTTGAAGAAACCTCTTGGAGGAAAGTATTTCTTGATTCCCTCCACAAACTCTTTCCGCGATCGCCATTGTTTGTTGTTCGCGATGTACCATTTGAGTGCTCTATCTTTCAGTAGCTCTGGCATTGCTCTTGGTATCATGTCTAGTTCGATGCCATACATGTCCGCTGACCATTCTATCTGTTCAATGAATTCTAGAGGTCTAGAGTTGCCATCGAATCTGAAAGTAAACTCTCTCACTTGTTTTGCCACTTTAGCATATTCGGTGGTCTTGCTTGTTGTGTTTAGCACCGTCTTGCTGGGTTCCATTGTTTGTCTTCTTACATCCCTTTGGTTTTCGGTGCTATCCAGTGCTCCTTCTCTTCCCCATTTTGGTGGTAGAAACGAAGGAATTGCCAATGTGGCGATATTTATTTTTTTGAATGACTCAGATTCCTTGTTTATAATGTCTTCGTATGCTTTTGATGTGCTTGCTTCTGTTTTCTTCAGATTTTTCGTGTATTTTGTTTCCAATCTGTTTATTTCATCCTTCCACTCTTGGTCCGCTTCATTGTTTTCTACCCACTCGCCTAGCTGTTTTCTCATTTCCTCCACCGTGCCAGTCATCTCGATCCCGATACTTGCACAGGACTTCTTTTCACTTGCTTGAGCTTTAAGGTTACTCGTAAGGCCTTAAAACTCCTTGGTTTATCACGACTTTTTGACTTGATGATTTCCTTGATGGGTGTTGCCTTTATATAGGCTCCCACGGCCTCAGGAATTGATTATCGTTTCTTGCATTTATGCTTTCCCCCTACTCACCGATTCACAAGCATAGCCCACCCTTGGTTTCGTTTCGGCTCCATGCATCCCCCGCAACCGTCTCCCGGGCTTGCTTGGCCCTCACTTTTGTTCTCTTTTGTTCGCATGATTTCGGCTGTTCGCGATCTAACTGCTTTCGGTCTTGCATGCGTGACGTAGGCAGAGAGTACCTACATTAGCCACTGGTGTGGGCAATTATGCCCTCAAGCCTCCTTTCATTTGCTCTTATACAGCCGAATTTCTTGTATTATGCTTCCAACGCATCTTCTTGTTTGAAATCGCCAGCGGTTGCGTGTGGTCCGATCGGCCATGTTTGATCGTAAATCAATTGCCTTGAGTCGGTTCGATCGACCATTGCTAGTCTTGGTCGTATACCGTATATTTGGTTTGTGTCTCGGCTGTGTTTTGTATCTGGTATATCATTTGCATCGTTGGATTGTGTTGCTGCTTGCTTGTTGTGTGGGATATTATTATTGTCTATAATGTTCCTCACAGTGCACTTATTTATTTTTTATTTTTCTCTCTCGTTATTGCTTCTGCAGTTGCTCCCTCATCGCCCCCAGCATACTATCAGTGCTAGTGATTTGTGCTTGTGCTCAGCTTCTCACCCGCGTAATCACTTTTGTAAGGCCACCTCTCAAAGCTCGGCTTATAACTGTTCTCGCACTCTCTGTTTTGCTGTGCACTCTAGCTGTCTCTTTGTTTTATTTGTAATTATTGATTTTTTATCAATAATTTTCTTTGTGCTGTGTATTTCAATTTTTCTATATATTCTTATATATTTATACCCTTGCAAAATATATTTATACCGATAGTCAAAAAAATACAGGAGGAAATCGGTTTTTTCTAAATTATGGAGGCGGAAGTGGGCGTGGCAAAATGTGAAAATATATAAATTCTCCGCGCATACTATGCCAGTATACATACTAAATTTGGTGACTTTAGCTTTGTTAGCTTTTGATAAAATCAGTTCTGTTTAATTTGCGGGGGCAGAAGTGGGCGTGGCGAAATGTTTAAATAGCCAATATCTGCGTGTCTATTAAGCTGGTCTACATACCAAATTTAATGTAGGTATCTATCATAGTTTTTAGGGAAATCAGTTTTATGTAAATTCCGGGGGCGGAAGGGGGCGTGGCAAAAAGTTTAAACAATTAGTTTCTGCGCGCTAACTAACCGAGCATATAAACCAAATTTGATGTCTCTAGCTATTATACTTTTTAAGAAAAACAGTTTTGTGTGATTCCAGGGGGCGTAAGGGGGCGTGGCAAAAAGTTTGAACAATTCATTTCTGCGCGCTAACTAATCGGGTATACAAACTAAATTTGATGTCTCTAGCTGTCATACTTTTTAAGAAAAACAGTTTTATGTGATTCCTGGGGGCGTAGGGGGACGTGGCCGAAATTCCAATTAACTCTGTAAGTGTACATAATACACGAGTATACATACCAAATTTGGTGGCTCTAGCTCTTATAGTCTCCGAGATCTGCGTGTTCATACGGACGGACGGACGGACGGACAGACGGACATGGCTAGATCGACTCGGCTGTTCATCCTGATCAAGAATATATATACTTTATAGGGTCGGAGAAGCTTCCTTCTGCCTGTTACATACATTTTGGCGACTTTAATATACCATTTCACCCTATGGGTGTATGGTATAAAAATGGGCAAAATTGGTTGATTCCTGAATGACTTAATAAATTATAAAAAAACGGCTAACAATTTTATATATATAGAAGAAAATGTAAATAAAAAGGGAAAAATGTACATATATGTTAATGAGACGTATACAAACCAAGGCAAAAGCTAACTGCAATATGCAAATAAGAAAGAGAAAACAAAAAGAGAGAATATTTGTATTTTTTTCTGTATTAAAACATACAACAACAAAAACTTGTCACCAGTGCGAAGTTAATGGCCGCGAGCGCGATCAAAAGAGAAAACAAAAGAATAGAGAGCACCAACACCACACAAACAAAAACAAACTATGAACTGTAAATTGAGAGCGCGGGTGGGAGCAAAAAATAGAACGAAATCAAAAACTAAGCAGCGCAACAACAAAATTATATGTATGTAAAGTTTATTATATTGATTATGTTTATTAATGTTAGGTTACAATACATTGGTTTTGTGAAATACAACTGAGAACAACTTTAATTGAGTTTTGCGACAACTTTCGACTGACAACTTTCAACTGACAACTGACGACTTTCAACTGTAACTGACTACTGACGACTCTCGTTCCAATTCGCTCTCTCAATGTTATTGTAGACGCTCTCTCAATTACCAGGGACGGGCATAACCATTCTGATCTGCACAATACCTCTTCACATATATATAATTTTTTAATTGTTTTTACAGACACAAATTTTTGTACCCTTGCAAAAAGGGTATATTAATTTTGGTCAGAAGTGTGCGACGCATAGAACGAAGCATCTCCGACCATACAAAGTATAAATATTCTTGATCAGCACGACGAGACGAGTTCAAATAGCCATGTCCGTCCGTCCTCCTAGACCGTAAAAGCTACAGAAATGAAATGTTGCTTGTAGGCTTGTATATACGCAGAGGTTGTATATCTCGGATTCAGCCGGATCGGACCACTATATCATATAGCTCCCATACAAACGCCAAAGTCACGAACAGTGACTTTTCTCAATAACTTCGTTATTTTCTGAGCTATTGTCGTGAAACGTAATATTAGAAAATTTATTATGCCTATAAACGACTGTAACAAATTTAAGCAAGATCGGGTGACTATATCATATCTAATAGGAACGTTTGGTCGAAAACAGTGACTTTTGTAAATAACTTCGTTACTTTTAACGCGATTGCTTTTAAATTAAACATTTGTTAATTTAATATATCTGTTAATGACTGTGCCGAATTTGATAAAGATCGGGTGACTATATCATATAGCTCCCATAGGAACACAGTGACTTTGATCAATATCTTAGTTATTTCCTATGCTAAGATTGAAGGCCGTTCTTTCTCAAACTTAAGCCATTTTAGGCTGATGTCAGAGTTCGCATTACGTCTACGAAATTCTCTAACAACTGTGGCGTTTAGTATTCGTCTACCAGTATTTGAACGTCTTGGAAGTGGCATTTTGAATGTGGTTTATATACAATTCACTTAATTTTTATACCATACACCCATAGGGTGAAATGGTATATTAAAGTCGCCAAAATGTATGTAACAGACAGAAGGAAGCTTCTGCGACCCTATAAAGTATATACATATATTCTTGATCAGGATCAACAGCCGAGTCGATCTAGCCATGTCCGTCCGTCCGTCCGTCCGTCCGTCCGTCTGTATGAACACGCAGATCTCGGAGACTATAAGAGCTAGAGCCACCAAATTTGGTATGTATACTCGTGTAGTATGCACATGTTCAGAGTTACTTGGAATTTCGGCCACGCCCTCTTACGCCCCCAGGAATCACATAAAACTATTTTTCTTAAAAAGTATAAAAGCTAGAGACATCAAATTTAGTTTGTATACCCGTTTAGTTAGCGCGCAGAAATTAATTATTCAAACTTTTTGCCACGCCCCCTTACGCCCCCAGGAATCACATAAAACTGTTTTTCTTAAAAAGTATAATAGCTAAAAACATCAAATTTGGTATGCAGACTAGTTTAATAGACGCGCAGAAACTGGCTATTTAACAATTTTGCCACGCCCACTTCCGCCCCCGCAAATTAAACAAAACTGATTTTACCAAAAACAAACAAAGCTAAAGTCACCAAATTTAGTATGTATACTGGCTTAGTATGCGCGCAGAGTATATATATTTTCATATTTTGCCACGCCCACTTCCGCCTCCATAATTAAGAAAATAACGATTTCCTCCTGTATTTTTTTGACTATCGCATTCAAATTCGGCAGACTAATTAATCTTATCTATTTCTACAAAACTATTTTATTGAAATCGGACAAGAAACATGCAAAATATGCGTATGAACGTATTTTATAAAGCAGTCCACAAGGCCAGAATTGGCCGTTGGCTAGTAGCGGCGCTAGAGTGCTCGTGTGTTCGTAGAGTGAGCGAGATAGCACATACTATGAAACATGTAAAAACAAATTAATAGACATACATTTGATTTTCGAAATTTGAAATATTTGTTTCACCTGGTGTATGGTATACCCAAGTCGACGAGTCGACTTACTTGCTTCATTTAAATTCTAACCTCACTTTTCTTATTGAACGCAAAAAATTTACATATAACAGTCACGAATGCAATGATCTGGCAAGGAATGCCATATAAACAATACATCAGTCATTAAATGTATGGCAGCACCACTGGTATATTAAAGCTATACGTTATACAACACTATACGTTAGAGGTTTACATTGTATTGAAATGAATTCTTTTTATTCATTCGTTTTAAAACGCCTTAAGTTTATTGGTTAAACTGAAAATTAGCTTTCTTTTGGAAAAAAACCTTCCTTGGGCCATAACGAATATTAAAAAAAAAAATGGGCAAAATTGGTTGATTCCTGAATGACTTAATAAATTATAAAAAAAGGCTAACAATTTTATATATATTTTTTTTTTCTTTTATTTATTTAAGCGCTGAATCCATACATACAAAAATAGTATCATAACAACACAAGTAGATGATATAAAAGGACCAAACCTCATTGGTACACCCAAGAGGACTATAAATATTATTATTGATGTTGGTTAGCTAATATTTTTGGCAAAGCCCTTTCTTTTTAGCCGTCTAAGAGGCCTGGCAGGTAGTAACCGTCTTGCGAGGATACTGCGGTGCCTATTAAGCCGGTCGCTATATCTGCTGGTGTGTCTACCGATCTGTTCCTCCACTGTGTGCAGGTTGAGGTCACGGTGCAATGTGGATCCACGCACATACCATGGACAGTTCGTTATTTGCCGCGCAGCCCGATTTTGGAGCACCTGTATGCGTTTGTAGTTGGATTTAGCCGAAATTCCCCAGATCTGCACGCCATACAGCCAGATTGGAGCAATGCAGTGCACATATACTGCTCTTTTGGCCCTGAGCGACATAGAGCTTTTCCTATTAATCAGCCACCTTAATTGCTGCATTCTTTGGCCACATTTTTTTGCTGTAGCTTTAAGATGTTGGCCAAATGTAAGGCGTTTATCGAGAGTGATGCCAAGGTATCTAGCTTGCGAGGGCTGTTCGAGAGTTACGCCTTCTAATTGAATAGCCGGTGTGTTGTCTCTGAGCGTTTTTAGTGTGTAGCAGGGATTCATAGTCTTCTGTGCGTTGATTTTTAAGTTCCACCGCTTACACCAAGCTGAGAACGTGTTGAGATACTCCTGCATACCAGAAGCTGCCTCAGAGCGACATTTTGAGCTGTATAGAAGGGCGATATCGTCCGCATAAGTGGCAAGGAGAGCTTTGCTGGGGGAAACCATATGATTTGCGTTAGGACTCGGTATGTCTGCAGTATACACTGAGTAGAGTAGTGGGCCCAGTACGCTGCCCTGTGGGACTCCAGCTCTCATAAAGTAAGCGTTGGAGAATGTGTTCCTGACCTTAATCATATACTGCCGGCCTTCTAAGTATGATCGAAGGACACTATAGTGTGGTGCTGGGAATAATTTCATTATTTTGCTCAGCAAACCCATATGCCAAACTCTATCAAAAGCTTGCTGCATATCAATGAAGACTGCGTTACAATACTCCTTGTCATCAAAGGCTTGTAGTATATGTTTTGCCAATCTATGAACTTGTTCCACAGTGCCGTGTCCCTCGCGAAAGCCAAACTGGTGATCCGGCAAGATATGGCGTTCATTAATGATGTCTTTCAGTCGGTTCGCAATAATCCTTTCCCATACTTTAGAGAGTGAGGGGAGGAGACTTATTGGCCGATACGACTCAGGATCGTTCTCTGGCTTACCAGGCTTATGGATCATTATGATTGCAGCCATTTTCCACTGCTTAGGAAAGTGCTGCACTCTTAGAATAGCATTAAATATTAACGCTATGTAGATAAGAGCCCGTGATGGCAGCGCTTTTAGAGTGGCATTGCACATCCGGTCTATGCCAGGAGCTTTATTTCTCGGAAGGTCCTTGATGACTTCAGCAATCTCTTCCGTTCTTGCAGGCTTGATGGGTAAAGACATTTGTAGTGCTGTCTGCAGGCTTTCACTAGTCTCGCTAACCTGGTCGTCTGTGGTATATTGGTAGTGCGTGAACCGAGCTTCTAAATGTTGCGCAAACGAATTGGCCTGCTCATCTTCGCTTTTAGCAAGCTCACCGCTGGGACATCGGATAGGAACTTGTCTAAATGGTTGCCTCTTGAGTGATTTTGTGCACTTCCATAGTGAATAATTAGCATCCACTGTATAATCCATGGAAGCCAGTTTCTGCTCAAAGAATTTGCTACGCAGATCCCTTATTACGGTTCGCAATTGTTTTGCAGCTCGATTCCACAAGATACGGTCCCAAGGGTCTTGGGTTCTAATTGCGCGCCTTCTGAGCCTCCTTTTCTGCACCAGAAGCTCTCTGGCCTCTCTTGTTAGTGCAACACCATATTTATTGCCTTTAACATTAGTCTCAATAGGCGTTGAAGCGGCAGCAGCCCTGTGTATACACTCTGTTATGTAATCTACAGCCATTTCGATATCTTCTCCAGAATTAAGTGTAGTGTTTAGCTGGATTGAGTTTTCCAAATGCTGTTCGAAGGCTAGCAAGTCGGTTTTTTTGGTAATAAGGCAAGGGGTTAGATTGGTATTATAGCAGTCTGTGTGTATACTGGCGATTAGAGCCAGATGGTCCGATTCCAGATCCCAACTCTGGGTTATGTTTACCTGACAGTGCGGTATTCCGTGGTAGACTGCAAAGTCAATACAGGAGGGCGTATGATGCGGCACATATTGGTACCTGGTTGGTGACCCAGTAGCAAGGATCTTGGCACTAGTTGCAGATATGGCCTCTGCTAGTTCGCGACCCCTGGGTGAGTTGTATGTGTCGCCCCACAACCAATGTCGGGCGTTCCAGTCACCACCAACGAAATATCTTTGGCCACCGGCTCTTAGTATGTTAAGAAAGTGCTGTTCCAGAATTCTAATGTTTGGAGGGCAGTAGATAGCACTGAATTCTATGTCACCCATCTCTGTGGCCACTTTAACTGAGGACACTTGCATTCTACGTGTCTCAATAACTTTTTGTGGGAAATGGCGAAGAGAATTCTTCACCAGTACTGCTGCCCCTCCAACGCTGTTGTTGTTCCTCGATGGTTTGTAAGCAGGGTAGAAGGCGTAGCCAAATATTTTTACTATATCACCCCTTTTCATCCTAATCTCCGACAAAAGAAGAATGTCAACGCTGTTGTTGTGTACGAAGAGTTCTACTTCTTTTGCCTTCCCTGAAATGCCATTAGCATTCCAGATAAGAACCTTCAGCGGGATCATTGTAGGGCTGAAGCGTTGTTTTGGAACTGAGGATTAGGTCCGTCCTCCGTCCGTTGCTTAATTATGTTAGCTAATTCCAGTACCATATTTTCCAGCTTTTGAATGCGTTGGTTGTTTTGACTGTAGAGCTGCTGTTGTTGTTGCTGCTGCTGCTGTAGCCATGAAAGAAACTGCTGTTGCTGCTGTTGTTGGAGCTGTTGTTGCCATTGCATAAACTGATTCTGCTGTTGTTGAAGTAGAGTCTGGACTTGGGAAAAGCTCTGATGTTGGTTAAGCGGGTCATGTTGCTGATGTTTGTTGTATCCCAGGGAGTATTGACGTTGCTGAGCAGGTCCATCTTTGCTTGTGCTTGCATTTAAATTGCGTTTAGTTATATCAGCATTAGACACACCTGTGTTGTTACGCTGGGTTTGATGTAGTTTCTGCTGTTGCTGAATGGTTGATCTTGTTGTTCTGCTGTTCGATTGTAAAGTGGGAAACTGTTGTTGTTCGATGTTATTAAGCCTGAATGGAGGGGCAGAAATCATCTGGGTACCTAACAAAGCTTGACCCAGCCTGTTTGGGTTATTCTTCTTATTTTTTGCGGATCCGGTTGATCTGCGAAGAAATTCCTGGTACCTCTGGCAACCTTTGTAGCTTGCCATGTGGGCTCCCGAGCAGTGGTAGCAGGTTGGTTGTGCATCAGGGGGCAGCATACAATGTGAGGTGAAATGATCTTCACCACATCTTGCACAATTGGGATGTCGGTGCCAGTACTTAGCTGTGTGACAGTAGTCTTGGCAGCGCCGGCATTGGGCGATTTCAGTGGCTTTCCGCATCCTTTCAATCCTAACTTTTTGACCGCAAAGGTATTTAACTTGATAAATGTCATTTATTTTGGCACTCGGCTTTATGTTGATAAAAAATAAATTAAGTTTTTCATCTTTATTGATTCTAGAACTTGGGCAATGTATGTGGAGAACCTCAAAACCTAGTCTTTTAAGATCAGCAGTAATGTTATGATTCAGTGTGCTATGGTTTAAATTTTTTACAACAATTCTATGTGGCTTTTCAGTTACCATTTGATAAGTGTGAAATTCAAGTCCAATATTGTCCATATGGCTGACAATGTCTCTGTAAGTTTCGCTGTCTTTGGGAAAAATTCGGATCGTTTCCCCTTGGTTACATTGAACAATGACTTTGTTCACATCTGCTACTTCCTTAATTACTTCAAATAGATCATTTATATTGCTGGCTGTGACGACAATTTGCGGTGGTTTTGGAAGGCCCTTAAGCGGATTACTAGGGTTTGCTGTCTCATTTTGCGACTTCTGGCCACTATTAGTTCCTTCGTCGATGGGGTTATTTTCATCGTCGTCTTCTGTATTCATCGGGCTGTCTTCCTCAGCGCTGTCAATATCTGTGTCAAGAATGGCATATCTATTAGCGAAGTTTGCTTCTTGACTTGTAGTAGCGGTGGAGACCATAACCCGCCCACTCGCCCTCTTCGATTTGGAAATGGGTGAAAGAGTTTTATCATTTTTTCTCTTAGCCCCTCTCTGTTTTTGGGCATCGAGCAATTTTCCCGCAGCTTCGCTAAGAGTTTCAGCTTTATTACCATTAGGTAAACAATCTTGTCGATCAGTGCTAGTTGTTGTTTTTGTACAGATGGTTGTCGTGTTGATTTGGCTAACTTCTTGCAATTGTGAGCGGCACTCAGCCTGAATATCAACTGGAGTTTTTCCTGATATTGAGAACATTTTGTTATGATCAATCAGCTTATTTCTAAGCGGAGGGTCATATTCATAGTTCTCTGACATAGTATAATTATATATATTTTACACTGTACGGTAAAAAAATATATAAAGAGAAAAAGAAAAAGAAAAAAAACAAAAAAACAAACATACAGAGCAAAAAGAGTTTTATTGCCCTTCTTGTGTGCCTTCGCACAGAATGTCTTGCCCAGCGGGCAGTTGATGATAACAAACAGTACTACTATCAGTGCTTTTGTTTTTGTACAATTTGCCGACACTGCACTAAGCAGCGCCCGAAAGTACCGGTGCGTGCTATGTTGTTTAGCACAAAAGCGAATACACGCGTAAAGCGGAGTTTACAAAATAACTTTAATCAAGCGCGACACGACCGTTCTCTTTGAAGGTAGATAAGAAACTCAATTTTATATATATAGAAGAAAATGTAAATAAAAAGGGAAAAATGTACATATATGTTAATGAGACGTATACAAACCAAGGCAAAAGCTAACTGCAATATGCAAATAAGAAAGAGAAAACAAAAAGAGAGAATATTTGTATTTTTTTCTGTATTAAAACATACAACAACAAAAACTTGTCACCAGTGCGAAGTTAATGGCCGCGAGCGCGATCAAAAGAGAAAACAAAAGAATAGAGAGCACCAACACCACACAAACAAAAACAAACTATGAACTGTAAATTGAGAGCGCGGGTGGGAGCAAAAAATAGAACGAAATCAAAAACTAAGCAGCGCAACAACAAAATTATATGTATGTAAAGTTTATTATATTGATTATGTTTATTAACTAAAGTATTATAGACGATTCTGAGTGGTTAGGTTACAATACATTGGTTTTGTGAAATACAACTGAGACCAACTTTAATTGAGTTTTGCGACAACTTTCGACTGACAACTTTCAACTGACAACTGACGACTTTCAACTGTAACTGACTACTGACGACTCTCGTTCCAATTCGCTCTCTCAATGTTATTGTAGACGCTCTCTCAATTACCAGGGACGGGCATAACCATTCTGATCTGCACAATACCTCTTCACATATATATAATTTTTTAATTGTTTTTACAGACACAAATTTTTGTACCCTTGCAAAAAGGGTATATTAATTTTGGTCAGAAGTGTGCGACGCATAGAACGAAGCATCTCCGACCATACAAAGTATAAATATTCTTGATCAGCACGACGAGACGAGTTCAAATAGCCATGTCCGTCCGTCCTCCTAGACCGTAAAAGCTACAGAAATGAAATGTTGCTTGTAGGCTTGTATATACGCAGAGGTTGTATATCTCGGATTCAGCCGGATCGGACCACTATATCATATAGCTCCCATACAAACGCCAAAGTCACGAACAGTGACTTTTCTCAATAACTTCGTTATTTTCTGAGCTATTGTCTTGAAACGTAATATTAGAAAATTTATTATGCCTATAAACGACTGTAACAAATTTAAGCAAGATCGGGTGACTATATCATACATATCTAATAGGAACGTTTGGTCGAAAACAGTGACTTTTGTAAATAACTTCGTTACTTTTAACGCGATTGCTTTTAAATTAAACATTTGTTAATTTAATATATCTGTTAATGACAGTGCCGAATTTGATAAAGATCGGGTGACTATATCATATAGCTCCCATAGGAACACAGTGACTTTGATCAATATCTTAGTTATTTCCTATGCTAAGATTGAAGGCCGTTCTTTCTCAAACTTAAGCCATTTTAGGCTGATGTCAGAGTTCGCATTACGTCTACGAAATTCTCTAACAACTGTGGCGTTTAGTATTCGTCTACCAGTATTTGAACGTCTTGGAAGTGGCATTTTGAATGTGGTTTATATACAATTCACTTAATTTTTATACCATACACCCATAGGGTGAAATGGTATATTAAAGTCGCCAAAATGTATGTAACAGACAGAAGGAAGCTTCTGCGACCCTATAAAGTATATACATATATTCTTGATCAGGATGAACAGCCGAGTCGATCTAGCCATGTCCGTCTGTCCGTCCGTCCGTCCGTCCGTCCGTCCGTATGAGCACGCAGATCTCGGAGACTATAAGAGCTAGAGCCACCAAATTTGGTATGTATACTCGTGTATTATGTACATATATAGAGTTAATTGGAATTTCGGCCACGCCCCCAGGAATCACATAAAACTATTTTTCTCAAAAAGTATAACAGCTAGAGACATCAAATTTAGTTTGTATACCCGTTTAGTTAGCGCGCAGAAATTAATTATTCAAACTTTTTGCCACGCCCCCTTACGCCCCCAGGAATCACATAAAACTGTTTTTCTTAAAAAGTATAATAGCTAAAAACATCAAATTTGGTATGCAGACTAGTTTAATAGACGCGCAGAAACTGGCTATTTAACAATTTTGCCACGCCCACTTCCGCCCCCGCAAATTAAACAAAACTGATTTTACCAAAAACAAACAAAGCTAAAGTCACCAAATTTAGTATGTATACTGGCTTAGTATGCGCGCAGAGTATATATATTTTCATATTTTGCCACGCCCACTTCCGCCTCCATAATTAAGAAAATAACGATTTCCTCCTGTATTTTTTTGACTATCGCATTCAAATTCGGCAGACTAATTAATCTTATCTATTTCTACAAAACTACCAAATTTTATTGAAATCGGACAAGAAACATGCAAAATATGCGTATGAACGTATTTTATAAAGCAGTCCACAAGGCCAGAATTGGCCGTTGGCTAGTAGCGGCGCTAGAGTGCTCGTGTGTTCGTAGAGTGAGCGAGATAGCACATACTATGAAACATGTAAAAACAATTTAATAGACATACATTTGGTTTTCGAAATTTGAAATATTTGTTTCACCTGGTGTATGGTATACCCAAGTCGACGAGTCGACTTACTTGCTTCATTTAAATTCTAACCTCACTTTTCTTATTGAACGCAAAAAATTTACATATAACAGTCACGAATGCAATGATCTGGCAAGGAATGCCATATAAACAATACATCAGTCATTAAATGTATGGCAGCACCACTGGTATATTAAAGCTATACGTTATACAACACTATACGTTAGAGGTTTACATTGTATTGAAATGAATTCTTTTTATTCATTCGTTTTAAAACGCCTTAAGTTTATTGGTTAAACTGAAAATTAGCTTTCTTTTGGAAAAAAACCTTCCTTGGGCCATAACGAATATTAAAAAAAAAATGGGCAAAATTGGTTGATTCCTGAATGACTTAATAAATTATAAAAAAAGGCTAACAATTTTATATATATTTTTTTTTTCTTTTATTTATTTAAGCGCTGAATCCATACATACAAAAATAGTATCATAACAACACAAGTAGATGATATAAAAGGACCAAACCTCATTGGTACACCCAAGAGGACTATAAATATTATTATTGATGTTGGTTAGCTAATATTTTTGGCAAAGCCCTTTCTTTTTAGCCGTCTAAGAGGCCTGGCAGGTAGTAACCGTCTTGCGAGGATACTGCGGTGCCTATTAAGCCGGTCGCTATATCTGCTGGTGTGTCTACCGATCTGTTCCTCCACTGTGTGCAGGTTGAGGTCACGGTGCAATGTGGATCCACGCACATACCATGGACAGTTCGTTATTTGCCGCGCAGCCCGATTTTGGAGCACCTGTATGCGTTTGTAGTTGGATTTAGCCGAAATTCCCCAGATCTGCACGCCATACAGCCAGATTGGAGCAATGCAGTGCACATATACTGCTCTTTTGGCCCTGAGCGACATAGAGCTTTTCCTATTAATCAGCCACCTTAATTGCTGCATTCTTTGGCCACATTTTTTTGCTGTAGCTTTAAGATGTTGGCCAAATGTAAGGCGTTTATCGAGAGTGATGCCAAGGTATCTAGCTTGCGAGGTCTGTTCGAGAGTTACGCCTTCTAATTGAATAGCCGGTGTGTTGTCTCTGAGCGTTTTTAGTGTGTAGCAGGGATTCATAGTCTTCTGTGCGTTGATTTTTAAGTTCCACCGCTTACACCAAGCTGAGAACGTGTTGAGATACTCCTGCATACCAGAAGCTGCCTCAGAGCGACATTTTGAGCTGTATAGAAGGGCGATATCGTCCGCATAAGTGGCAAGGAGAGCTTTGCTGGGGGAAACCATATGATTTGCGTTAGGACTCGGTATGTCTGCAGTATACACTGAGTAGAGTAGTGGGCCCAGTACGCTGCCCTGTGGGACTCCAGCTCTCATAAAGTAAGCGTTGGAGAATGTGTTCCTGACCTTAATCATATACTGCCGGCCTTCTAAGTATGATCGAAGGACACTATAGTGTGGTGCTGGGAATAATTTCTTTATTTTGCTCAGCAAACCCATATGCCAAACTCTATCAAAAGCTTGCTGCATATCAATGAAGACTGCGTTACAATACTCCTTGTCATCAAAGGCTTGTAGTATATGTTTTGCCAATCTATGAACTTGTTCCACAGTGCCGTGTCCCTCGCGAAAGCCAAACTGGTGATCCGGCAAGATATGGCGTTCATTAATGATGTCTTTCAGTCGGTTCGCAATAATCCTTTCCCATACTTTAGAGAGTGAGGGGAGGAGACTTATTGGCCGATACGACTCAGGATCGTTCTCTGGCTTACCAGGCTTATGGATCATTATGATTGCAGCCATTTTCCACTGCTTAGGAAAGTGCTGCACTCTTAGAATAGCATTAAATATTAACGCTATGTAGATAAGAGCCCGTGATGGCAGCGCTTTTAGAGTGGCATTGCACATCCGGTCTATGCCAGGAGCTTTATTTCTCGGAAGGTCCTTGATGACTTCAGCAATCTCTTCCGTTCTTGCAGGCTTGATGGGTAAAGACATTTGTAGTGCTGTCTGCAGGCTTTCACTAGTCTCGCTAACCTGGTCGTCTGTGGTATATTGGTAGTGCGTGAACCGAGCTTCTAAATGTTGCGCAAACGAATTGGCCTGCTCATCTTCGCTTTTAGCAAGCTCACCGCTGGGACATCGGATAGGAACTTGTCTAAATGGTTGCCTCTTGAGTGATTTTGTGCACTTCCATAGTGAATAATTAGCATCCACTGTATAATCCATGGAAGCCAGTTTCTGCTCAAAGAATTTGCTACGCAGATCCCTTATTACGGTTCGCAATTGTTTTGCAGCTCGATTCCACAAGATACGGTCCCAAGGGTCTTGGGTTCTAATTGCGCGCCTTCTGAGCCTCCTTTTCACACCAGAAGCTCTCTGGCCTCTCTTGTTAGTGCAACACCATATTTATTGCCTTTAACATTAGTCTCAATAGGCGTTGAAGCGGCAGCAGCCCTGTGTATACACTCTGTTATGTAATCTACAGCCATTTCGATATCTTCTCCAGAATTAAGTGTAGTGTTTAGCTGGATTGAGTTTTCCAAATGCTGTTCGAAGGCTAGCAAGTCGGTTTTTTTGGTAATAAGGCGAGGGCTTAGATTGGTATTATAGCAGTCTGTGTGTATACTGGCGATTAGAGCCAGATGGTCCGATTCCAGATCCCAACTCTGGGTTATGTTTACCTGACAGTGCGGTATTCCGTGGTAGACTGCAAAGTCAATGGTACCTGGTTGGTGACCCAGTAGCAAGGATCTTGGCACTAGTTGCAGATATGGCCTCTGCTAGTTCGCGACCCCTGGGTGAGTTGTATGTGTCGCCCCACAACCAATGTCGGGCGTTCCAGTCACCACCAACGAAATATCTTTGGCCACCGGCTCTTAGTATGTTAAGAAAGTGCTGTTCCAGAATTCTAATGTTTGGAGGGCAGTAGATAGCACTGAATTCTATGTCACCCATCTCTGTGGCCACTTTAACTGAGGACACTTGCATTCTACGTGTCTCAATAACTTTTTGTGGGAAATGGCGAAGAGAATTCTTCACCAGTACTGCTGCCCCTCCAACGCTGTTGTTGTTCCTCGATGGTTTGTAAGCAGGGTAGAAGGCGTAGCCAAATATTTTTACTATATCACCCCTTTTCATCCTAATCTCCGACAAAAGAAGAATGTCAACGCTGTTGTTGTGTACGAAGAGTTCTACTTCTTTTGCCTTCCCTGAAATGCCATTAGCATTCCAGATAAGAACCTTCAGCGGGATCATTGTAGGGCTGAAGCGTTGTTTTGGAACTGAGGATTAGGTCCGTCCTCCGTCCGTTGCTTAATTATGTTAGCTAATTCCAGTACCATATTTTCCAGCTTTTGAATGCGTTGGTTGTTTTGACTGTAGAGCTGCTGTTGTTGTTGCTGCTGCTGCTGTAGCCATGAAAGAAACTGCTGTTGCTGCTGTTGTTGGAGCTGTTGTTGCCATTGCATAAACTGATTCTGCTGTTGTTGAAGTAGAGTCTGGACTTGGGAAAAGCTCTGATGTTGGTTAAGCGGGTCATGTTGCTGATGTTTGTTGTATCCCAGGGAGTATTGACGTTGCTGAGCAGGTCCATCTTTGCTTGTGCTTGCATTTAAATTGCGTTTAGTTATATCAGCATTAGACACACCTGTGTTGTTACGCTGGGTTTGATGTAGTTTCTGCTGTTGCTGAATGGTTGATCTTGTTGTTCTGCTGTTCGATTGTAAAGTGGGAAACTGTTGTTGTTCGATGTTATTAAGCCTGAATGGAGGGGCAGAAATCATCTGGGTACCTAACAAAGCTTGACCCAGGCTGTTTGGGTTATTCTTCTTATTTTTTGCGGATCCGGTTGATCTGCGAAGAAATTCCTGGTACCTCTGGCAACCTTTGTAGCTTGCCATGTGGGCTCCCGAGCAGTGGTAGCAGGTTGGTTGTGCATCAGGGGGCAGCATACAATGTGAGGTGAAATGATCTTCACCACATCTTGCACAATTGGGATGTCGGTGCCAGTACTTAGCTGTGTGACAGTAGTCTTGGCAGCGCCGGCATTGCGCGATTTCAGTGGCTTCCGCATCCTTTCAATCCTAACTTTTTGACCGCAAAGGTATTTAACTTGATAAATGTCATTTATTTTGGCACTCGGCTTTATGTTGATAAAAAATAAATTAAGTTTTTCATCTTTATTGATTCTAGAACTTGGGCAATGTATGTGGAGAACCTCAAAACCTAGTCTTTTAAGATCAGCAGTAATGTTATGATTCAGTGTGCTATGGTTTAAATTTTTTACAACAATTCTATGTGGCTTTTCAGTTACCATTTGATAAGTGTGAAATTCAAGTCCAATATTGTCCATATGGCTGACAATGTCTCTGTAAGTTTCGCTGTCTTTGGGAAAAATTCGGATCGTTTCCCCTTGGTTACATTGAACAATGACTTTGTTCACATCTGCTACTTCCTTAATTACTTCAAATAGATCATTTATATTGCTGGCTGTGACGACAATTTGCGGTGGTTTTGGAAGGCCCTTAAGCGGATTACTAGGGTTTGCTGTCTCATTTTGCGACTTCTGGCCACTATTAGTTCCTTCGTCGATGGGGTTATTTTCATCGTCGTCTTCTGTATTCATCGGGCTGTCTTCCTCAGCGCTGTCAATATCTGTGTCAAGAATGGCATATCTATTAGCGAAGTTTGCTTCTTGACTTGTAGTAGCGGTGGAGACCATAACCCGTCCACTCGCCCTCTTCGATTTGGAAATGGGTGAAAGAGTTTTATCATTTTTTCTCTTAGCCCCTCTCTGTTTTTGGGCATCGAGCAATTTTCCCGCAGCTTCGCTAAGAGTTTCAGCTTTATTACCATTAGGTAAACAATCTTGTCGATCAGTGCTAGTTGTTGTTTTTGTACAGATGGTTGTCGTGTTGATTGGGCTAACTTCTTGCAATTGTGAGCGGCACTCAGCCCGAATATCAGCTGGAGTTTTTCCTGATATTGAGAACATTTTGTTATGATCAATCAGCTTATTTCTAAGCGGAGGGTCATATTCATAGTTCTCTGACATAGTATAATTATATATATTTTACACTGTACGGTAAAAAAATATATAAAGAGAAAAAGAAAAAGAAAAAAAAGAACAAAAAACAAACATACAGAGCAAAAAGAGTTTTATTGCCCTTCTTGTGTGCCTTCGCACAGAATGTCTTGCCCAGCGGGCAGTTGATGATAACAAACAGTACTACTATCAGTGCTTTTGTTTTTGTACAATTTGCCGACACTGCACTAAGCAGCGCCCGAAAGTACCGGTGCGTGCTATGTTGTTTAGCACAAAAGCGAATACACGCGTAAAGCGGAGTTTACAAAATAACTTTAATCAAGCTCGACACGACCGTTCTCTTTGAAGGTAGATAAGAAACTCAATTTTATATATATAGAAGAAAATGTAAATAAAAAGGGAAAAATGTACATATATGTTAATGAGACGTATACAAACCAAGGCAAAAGCTAACTGCAATATGCAAATAAGAAAGAGAAAACAAAAAGAGAGAATATTTGTATTTTTTTCTGTATTAAAACATACAACAACAAAAACTTGTCACCAGTGCGAAGTTAATGGCCGCGAGCGCGATCAAAAGAGAAAACAAAAGAATAGAGAGCACCAACACCACACAAACAAAAACAAACTATGAACTGTAAATTGAGAGCGCGGGTGGGAGCAAAAAATAGAACGAAATCAAAAACTAAGCAGCGCAACAACAAAATTTTATGTATGTAAAGTTTATTATATTGATTATGTTTATTAACTAAAGTATTATAGACGATTCTGAGTGGTTAGGTTACAATACATTGGTTTTGTGAAATACAACTGAGAACAACTTTAATTGAGTTTTGCGACAACTTTCGACTGACAACTTTCAACTGACAACTGACGACTTTCAACTGTAACTGACTACTGACGACTCTCGTTCCAATTCGCTCTCTCAATGTTATTGTAGACGCTCTCTCAATTACCAGGGACGGGCATAACCATTCTGATCTGCACAATACCTCTTCACATATATATAATTTTTTAATTGTTTTTACAGACACAAATTTTTGTACCCTGGCAAAAAGGGTATATTAATTTTGGTCAGAAGTGTGCGACGCATAGAACGAAGCATCTCCGACCATACAAAGTATAAATATTCTTGATCAGCACGACGAGACGAGTTCAAATAGCCATGTCCGTCCGTCCTCCTAGACCGTAAAAGCTACAGAAATGAAACGTTTGGTCGAAAACAGTGACTTTTGTAAATAACTTCGTTACTTTTAACGCGATTGCTTTTAAATTAAACATTTGTTAATTTAATATATCTGTTAATGACTGTGCCGAATTTGATAAAGATCGGGTGACTATATCATATAGCTCCCATAGGAACACAGTGACTTTGATCAATATCTTAGTTATTTCCTATGCTAAGATTGAAGGCCGTTCTTTCTCAAACTTAAGCCATTTTAGGCTGATGTCAGAGTTCGCATTACGTCTACGAAATTCTCTAACAACTGTGGCGTTTAGTGTTCGTCTACCAGTATTTGAACGTCTTGGAAGTGGCATTTTGAATGTGGTTTATATACAATTCACTTAATTTTTATACCATACACCCATAGGGTGAAATGGTATATTAAAGTCGCCAAAATGTATGTAACAGACAGAAGGAAGCTTCTGCGACCCTATAAAGTATATACATATATTCTTGATCAGGATGAACAGCCGAGTCGATCTAGCCATGTCCGTCTGTCCGTCCGTCCGTCCGTCCGTATGAACACGCAGATCTCGGAGACTATAAGAGCTAGAGCCACCAAATTTGGTATGTATACTCGTGTATTATGTACATATATAGAGTTAATTGGAATTTCGGCCACGCCCTCTTACGCCCCCAGGAATCACATAAAACTATTTTTCTTAAAAAGTATAAAAGCTAGAGACATCAAATTTAGTTTGTATACCCGTTTAGTTAGCGCGCAGAAAATAATTATTCAAACTTTTTGCCACGCCCCCTTACGCCCCCAGGAATCACATAAAACTGTTTTTCTTAAAAAGTATAATAGCTAAAAACATCAAATTTGGTATGCAGACTAGTTTAATAGACGCGCAGAAACTGGCTATTTAACAATTTTGCCACGCCCACTTCCGCCCCCGCAAATTAAACAAAACTGATTTTACCAAAAACAAACAAAGCTAAAGTCACCAAATTTAGTATGTATACTGGCTTAGTATGCGCGCAGAGTATATATATTTTCATATTTTGCCACGCCCACTTCCGCCTCCATAATTAAGAAAATAACGATTTCCTCCTGTATTTTTTTGACTATCGCATTCAAATTCGGCAGACTAATTAATCTTATCTATTTCTACAAAACTACCAAATTTTATTGAAATCGGACAAGAAACATGCAAAATATGCGTATGAACGTATTTTATAAAGCAGTCCACAAGGCCAGAATTGGCCGTTGGCTAGTAGCGGCGCTAGAGTGCTCGTGTGTTCGTAGAGTGAGCGAGATAGCACATACTATGAAACATGTAAAAACAATTTAATAGACATACATTTGGTTTTCGAAATTTGAAATATTTGTTTCACCTGGTGTATGGTATACCCAAGTCGACGAGTCGACTTACTTGCTTCATTTAAATTCTAACCTCAATTTCTTATTGAACGCAAAAAATTTACATATAACAGTCACGAATGCAATGATCTGGCAAGGAATGCCATATAAACAATACATCAGTCATTAAATGTATGGCAGCACCACTGGTATATTAAAGCTATACGTTATACAACACTATACGTTAGAGGTTTACATTGTATTGAAATGAATTCTTTTTATTCATTCGTTTTAAAACGCCTTAAGTTTATTGGTTAAACTGAAAATTAGCTTTCTTTTGGAAAAAAACCTTCCTTGGGCCATAACGAATATTAAAAAAAAAATGGGCAAAATTGGTTGATTCCTGAATGACTTAATAAATTATAAAAAAAGGCTAACAATTTTATATATATAGAAGAAAATGTAAATAAAAAGGGAAAAATGTACATATATGTTAATGAGACGTATACAAACCAAGGCAAAAGCTAACTGCAATATGCAAATAAGAAAGAGAAAACAAAAAGAGAGAATATTTGTATTTTTTTCTGTATTAAAACATACAACAACAAAAACTTGTCACCAGTGCGAAGTTAATGGCCGCGAGCGCGATCAAAAGAGAAAACAAAAGAATAGAGAGCACCAACACCACACAAACAAAAACAAACTATGAACTGTAAATTGAGAGCGCGGGTGGGAGCAAAAAAATAGAACGAAATCAAAAACTAAGCAGCGCAACAACAAAATTATATGTATGTAAAGTTTATTATATTGATTATGTTTATTAACTAAAGTATTATAGACGATTCTCAGTGGTTAGGTTACAATACATTGGTTTTGTGAAATACAACTGAGAACAACTTTAATTGAGTTTTGCGACAACTTTCGACTGACAACTTTCAACTGACAACTGACGACTTTCAACTGTAACTGACTACTGACGACTCTCGTTCCAATTCGCTCTCTCAATGTTATTGTAGACGCTCTCTCAATTACCAGGGACGGGCATAACCATTCTGATATGCACAATACCTCTTCACATATATATAATTTTTTAACTGTTTTTACAGACACAAATTTTTGTACCCTTGCAAAAAGGGTATATTAATTTTGGTCAGAAGTGTGCGACGCATAGAACGAAGCATCTCCGACCATACAAAGTATAAATATTCTTGATCAGCACGACGAGACGAGTTCAAATAGCCATGTCCGTCCGTCCTCCTAGACCGTAAAAGCTACAGAAATGAAATGTTGCTTGTAGGCTTGTATATACTGCAGAGGTTGTATATCTCGGATTCAGCCGGATCGGATCACTATATCATATAGCTCCCATACAAACGCCAAAGTCACGAACAGTGACTTTTCTCAATAACTTCGTTATTTTCTGAGCTATTGTCGTGAAACGTAATATTAGAAAATTTATTATGCCTATAAACGACTGTAACAAATTTAAGCAAGATCGGGTGACTATATCATATCTAATAGGAACGTTTGGTCGAAAACAGTGACTTTTGTAAATAACTTCGTTACTTTTAACGCGATTGCTTTTAAATTAAACATTTGTTAATTTAATATATCTGTTAATGACTGTGCCGAATTTGATAAAGATCGGGTTACGATATCATATAGCTCCCATAGGAACACAGTGACTTTGATCAATATCTTAGTTGAAGCGAGTTGCCTATAAATTCAGAATCGCTTTCTCGCTTTATCGCTTCATCCAACTGTTGTTATACGTGTGTTTTCGTTGTGTTCTGAGCTTAAATGTAAATGCAAGTAAGTCGACTCGTCTACTTGGGTATACCATACACCTGGTGAAACAAATATTTCAAATTTCGAAGACCAAATGTATGTCTATTAAATTGTTTTTACATGTCTTATACTATGTGCTATCTCGCTCACTCTACAAACACACGAGCACTCTAGCGCCGCTACTAGCCAACGTCCAATTCTGGCCTTGTGGACCGCGTAGTAAAATACGTTCATACGCATATTTTACATGTTTCTAGTCCGATTTCAATAAAATTTGGTAGTTTGGTAGAAATAGATAAGATAAATTAGTCTGCCAAATTTAAATGCGATAGTCAAAAAACTAAAGGATGAAATCTTTGTTTTCTAAATTATGGAGGCGGAAGTGGGCGTGGCAAAATGTGAAAATATCTAAATTCTCCGCGCATACTATGCCAGTATACATACTAAATTTGGTGACTTTAGCTTTGTTAGTTTTTGGTAAAATCAGTTTTGTTTAATTTGCGGGGGCGGAAGTGGGCGTGGCAAAATTGTTAAATAGCCAGTTTCTGCGCGTCTATTAAACTAGTCTGCATACCAAATTTGATGTTTTTAGCTATTATACTTTTTAAGAAAAACAGTTTTATGTGATTCCTGGGGGCGTAAGGGGGCGTGGCAAAAAGTTTGAATAATTAATTTCTGCGCGCTAACTAAACGGGTATACAAACTAAATTCGATGTCTCTAGCTGTTATACTTTTTAAGAAAAATAGTTTTATGTGATTCCTGGGGGCGTGGCCGAAATTCCAATTAACTCTATATATGTACATAATACACGAGTATACATACCAAATTTGGTGGCTCTAGCTCTTATAGTCTCCGAGATCTGCGTGCCCATACGGACGGACGGACGGACGGACAGACGGACATGGCTAGATCGACTCGGCTGTTCATCCTGATCAAGAATATATGTATATACTTTATAGGGTCGCAGAAGCTTCCTTCTGTCTGTTACATACATTTTGGCGACTTTAATATACCATTTCACCCTATGGGTGTATGGTATAAAAATTAAGTGAATTGTATATAAACCACATTCAAAATGCCACTTCCAAGACGTTCAAATACTGGTAGACGAATACTAAACGCCACAGTTGTTAGAGAATTTCGTAGACGTAATGCGAACTCTGACATCAGCCTAAAATGGCTTAAGTTTGAGAAAGAACGGCCTTCAATCTTAGCATAGGAAATAACTAAGATATTGATCAAAGTCACTGTGTTCCTATGGGAGCTATATGATATAGTCACCCGATCTTTATCAAATTCGGCACAGTCATTAACAGATATATTAAATTAACAAATGTTTAATTTAAAAGCAATCGCGTTAAAAGTAACGAAGTTATTTACAAAAGTCACTGTTTTCGACCAAACGTTCCTATTAGATATGATATAGTCACCCGATCTTGCTTAAATTTGTTACAGTCGTTTATAGGCATAATAAATTTTCTAATATTACGTTTCACGACAATAGCTCAGAAAATAACGAAGTTATTGAGAAAAGTCACTGTTCGTGACTTTGGCGTTTGTATGGGAGCTATATGATATAGTGGTCCGATCCGGCTGAATCCGAGATATACAACCTCTGCGTATATACAAGCCTACAAGCAACATTTCATTTCTGTAGCTTTTACGGTCTAGGAGGACGGACGGACATGGCTATTTGAACTCGTCTCGTCGTGCTGATCAAGAATATTTATACTTTGTATGGTCGGAGATGCTTCGTTCTATGCGTCGCACACTTCTGACCAAAATTAATATACCCTTTTTGCAAGGGTACAAAAATTTGTGTCTGTAAAAACAATTAAAAAATTATATATATGTGAAGAGGTATTGTGCAGATCAGAATGGTTATGCCCGTCCCTGGTAATTGAGAGAGCGTCTACAATAACATTGAGAGAGCGAATTGGAACGAGAGTCGTCAGTAGTCAGTTACAGTTGAAAGTCGTCAGTTGTCAGTTGAAAGTTGTCAGTCGAAAGTTGTCGCAAAACTCAATTAAAGTTGGTCTCAGTTGTATTTCACAAAACCAATGTATTGTAACCTAACCACTCAGAATCGTCTATAATACTTTAGTTAATAAACATAATCAATATAATAAACTTTACATACATATAATTTTGTTGTTGCGCTGCTTAGTTTTTGATTTCGTTCTATTTTTTGCTCCCACCCGCGCTCTCAATTTACAGTTCATAGTTTGTTTTTGTTTGTGTGGTGTTGGTGCTCTCTATTCTTTTGTTTTCTCTTTTGATCGCGCTCGCGGCCATTAACTTCGCACTGGTGACAAGTTTTTGTTGTTGTATGTTTTAATACAGAAAAAAATACAAATATTCTCTCTTTTTGTTTTCTCTTTCTTATTTGCATATTGCAGTTAGCTTTTGCCTTGGTTTGTATACGTCTCATTAACATATACATATGTACATTTTTCCCTTTTTATTTACATTTTCTTCTATATATATAAAATTGTTAGCCGTTTTTTTATAATTTATTAAGTCATTCAGGAATCAACCAATTTTGCCCATTTTTATACCATACACCCATAGGGTGAAATGGTATATTAAAGTCGCCAAAATGAATGTAACAGGCAGAAGGAAGCTTCTCCGACCCTATAAAGTATATATATTCTTGATCAGGATGAACAGCCGAGTCGATCTAGCCATGTCCGTCTGTCCGTCCGTCCGTCCGTCCGTCCGTCCGTCCGTATGAACACGCAGATCTCGGAGACTATAAGAGCTAGAGCCACCAAATTTGGTATGTATACTCGTGTATTATGTACATATATAGAGTTAATTGGAATTTCGGCCACGCCCCCAGGAATCACATAAAACTATTTTTCTTAAAAAGTATAACAGCTAGAGACATCAAATTTAGTTTGTATACCCGTTTAGTTAGCGCGCAGAAATTAATTATTCAAACTTTTTGCCACGCCCCCCTTACGCCCCCAGGAATCACATAAAACTGTTTTTCTTAAAAAGTATAATAGCTAAAAACATCAAATTTGGTATGCAGACTAGTTTAATAGACGCGCAGAAACTGGCTATTTAACAATTTTGCCACGCCCACTTCCGCCCCCGCAAATTAAACAAAACTGATTTTACCAAAAACTAACAAAGCTAAAGTCACCAAATTTAGTATGTATACTGGCATAGTATGCGCGGAGAATTTAGATATTTTCACATTTTGCCACGCCCACTTCCGCCTCCATAATTTAGAAAACAAAGATTTCATCCTTTAGTTTTTTGACTATCGCATTTAAATTTGGCAGACTAATTTATCTTATCTATTTCTACCAAACTACCAAATTTTATTGAAATCGGACTAGAAACATGTAAAATATGCGTATGAACGTATTTTACTACGCGGTCCACAAGGCCAGAATTGGACGTTGGCTAGTAGCGGCGCTAGAGTGCTCGTGTGTTTGTAGAGTGAGCGAGATAGCACATAGTATAAGACATGTAAAAACAATTTAATAGACATACATTTGGTCTTCGAAATTTGAAATATTTGTTTCACCAGGTGTATGGTATACCCAAGTCGACGAGTCGACTTACTAAGGGGCGTAAGGGGGCGAAATTCCAATTAACTCTGAACATGTGCATACTACACGAGTATACATACCAAATTTGGTGGCTCTAGCTCTTATAGTCTCCGAGATCTGCGTGTCCATACAGACGGACGGACGGACGGACGGACGGACGGACGGACGGACGGACAGACGGACATGGCTAGATCGACTCGGCTGTTGATCCTGATCAAGAATATATATACTTTATAGGGTCGGAGAAGCTTCCTTCTGCCTGTTACATACATTTTGGCGACTTTAATATACCATTTCACCCTATGGGTGTATGGTATAAAAATAGTTGGTTGTTGGTTGAAAAATGTTTTTGCGCAACTCAAGCTTTAATAACAGTTTGATGCAAACACTTTATATTTTTGTGTATTTCCTTTCAAATGCAATTAATCAGTCCAACGAAGCAAATGCTAAAATGAGTTCAAGTGCGCGCATAAATGTTGAGGACTTAATAACGGAAATTTTTTGTCGTTCTGTTTTGTGGGACCAAAAATGTAAAAATTACCACAATCGGCTGGTGGTTGAAAAGAATTGGAAAGAGATTGAGAAAAGTCTCCAAGTACCAAAATATAATCGAATGTATTGATCGAAATTCGAGTATAATTGAAAAATTTGTCAGGATACTGCCTTAAATTTTTATACAAACTATTAAACTTTCCTTTTAAACAGTTTCTATTCAGTGGATGGATCCCGGTGTTTTTTTTTCATTACAACATTTATAACTGCTGCTGACGCAAAAAATTCTTCGTCTGAACCCATGACGACGATGATTGCAACTGAGACTAAAATTAGAACCCTCGCTAGGTTTCTCGCTTTGCGGAAAGCTTTCACTCTGCCATGCCATCGCTTTGCAGATCGCTGCGATAATTATCGCTTGTAGCATCGCATCGCTTATCGCGGCCACTCTGTCATCAGCCTTAGAAAAAACGTTTTTCCACTTTGATAGCTATAGGTAAGGAAAGAGTTACAAATTTCAAGGGTATACAAACTTTGACGCGGTCGAAGTAAGCCCCGGCCATCTGGTTTTAATTTCCTATTGTATTTAGGCCTGTTATCGTTTTCGGTTCCGAATGCTTTTGCAGGTTCGAATTGAGGACTTGTTCTCGCCTCCGAGCCAAAATATTGGGTTGACAAATTTTTAGATTCAATTGAATTAAAAGTAATTGTCAAATTTTTTTTTAAATTTATAAAATTAATGCCTTTAAAATATTTTTCAATTAATCAATATACACTGACTTTGTAGGCACTCAAGGGTATGCAACTAAAAATTAAGTAAGTAAGCCGACTCGCCGTCTTGGGTATAAAATACGTGACTAGCCAACGGCCAATTCTGGCCTTGTGGACCGCTTAGTAAAATACGTTTATACGCATATTTTGCATGTTTCTTGTCCGATTTCAATAAAATTTGGTAGTTTTGTAGAAATAGATAAGATTAATTAGTCTGCCGAATTTGAATGCGATAATAAAAAAAACTACAGGAGGAAATCAGATTTTTCTAAATTATGGAGGCGGAAGTGGGCGTGGCAAAATATGAAAAGATGTATACTCTGCGCGCATACTAAGCCAGTGTACACACTAAATTTGGTGACTTTAGCTTTGTTAGTTTTTGATAAAATCAGTCTTGTTTAATTTGCGGGGGCGGAAGTGGGCGTGGCAAAAAGTTTTAACAAATTGTTTCTGCGAGGTAACTGAACGGGCCTACAAACCAAATTTGATGTCTCTTGTTGTTATACTTTTTAAGAAAAACAGTTTTATGTGATTGCTGGGGGGCGTAAGGGGGCATGGCCAAAATTCCTATTAACCCCATACATTTACATACTACACGAGTATACTTACTAAATTTGCTGGCTCTAGCTCTTATAGCCTCCGAGATCTGCGTGTTCATACAGACGGACGGACAGACGGACATGGCTAGATCGACTCGGCTGTGATCAAGAATATATATACTTTATGGGGGCGGAAAAGCTTTCTTCCGCCTGTTACGTACATTTTGGCGACTTTAATATACCATTTTACCTTATGGGTGTATGGTATAAAAATAGTTGGTTGTTGGTTGAAAAATGTTTTTGCGCAACTCAAGCTTTAATAACAGTTTGATGCAAACACTTTATATTTTTGTGTATTTCCTTTCAAATGCAATTAATCAGTCCAACGAAGCAAATGCTAAAATGAGTTCAAGTGCGCGCATAAATGTTGAGGACTTAATAACGGAAATTTTTTGTCGTTCTGTTTTGTGGGACCAAAAATGTAAAAATTACCACAATCGGCTGGTGGTTGAAAAGAATTGGAAAGAGATTGAGAAAAGTCTCCAAGTACCAAAATATAATCGAATGTATTGATCGAAATTCGAGTATAATTGAAAAATTTGTCAGGATACTGCCTTAAATTTTTATACAAACTATTAAACTTTCCTTTTAAACAGTTTCTATTCAGTGGATGGATCCCGGTGTTTTTTTTCATTACAACATTTATAACTGCTGCTGACGCAAAAAATTCTTCGTCTGAACCCATGACGACGATGATTGCAACTGAGACTAAAATTAGAACCCTCGCTAGGTTTCTCGCTTTGCGGAAAGCTTTCACTCTGCCATGCCATCGCTTTGCAGATCGCTGCGATAATTATCGCTTGTAGCATCGCATCGCTTATCGCGGCCACTCTGTCATCAGCCTTAGAAAAAACGTTTTTCCACTTTGATAGCTATAGGTAAGGAAAGAGTTACAAATTTCAAGGGTATACAAACTTTGACGCGGTCGAAGTAAGCCCCGGCCATCTGGTTTTAATTTCCTATTGTATTTAGGCCTGTTATCGTTTTCGGTTCCGAATGCTTTTGCAGGTTCGAATTGAGGACTTGTTCTCGCCTCCGAGCCAAAATATTGGGTTGACAAATTTTTAGATTCAATTGAATTAAAAGTAATTGTCAAATTTTTTTTTAAATTTATAAAATTAATGCCTTTAAAATATTTTTCAATTAATCAATATACACTGACTTTGTAGGCACTCAAGGGTATGCAACTAAAAATTAAGTAAGTAAGCCGACTCGCCGTCTTGGGTATAAAATACGTGACTAGCCAACGGCCAATTCTGGCCTTGTGGACCGCTTAGTAAAATACGTTTATACGCATATTTTGCATGTTTCTTGTCCGATTTCAATAAAATTTGGTAGTTTTGTAGAAATAGATAAGATTAATTAGTCTGCCGAATTTGAATGCGATAATAAAAAAAACTACAGGAGGAAATCAGATTTTTCTAAATTATGGAGGCGGAAGTGGGCGTGGCAAAATATGAAAAGATGTATACTCTGCGCGCATACTAAGCCAGTGTACACACTAAATTTGGTGACTTTAGCTTTGTTAGTTTTTGATAAAATCAGTCTTGTTTAATTTGCGGGGGCGGAAGTGGGCGTGGCAAAAAGTTTTAACAAATTGTTTCTGCGAGGTAACTGAACGGGCCTACAAACCAAATTTGATGTCTCTTGTTGTTATACTTTTTAAGAAAAACAGTTTTATGTGATTGCTGGGGGCGTAAGGGGGCATGGCCAAAATTCCTATTAACCCCATACATTTACATACTACACGAGTATACTTACTAAATTTGCTGGCTCTAGCTCTTATAGCCTCCGAGATCTGCGTGTTCATACAGACGGACGGACAGACGGACATGGCTAGATCGACTCGGCTGTGATCAAGAATATATATACTTTATGGGGGCGGAAAAGCTTTCTTCCGCCTGTTACGTACATTTTGGCGACTTTAATATACCATTTTACCTTATGGGTGTATGGTATAAGAATTCACTGCACAATCTATATCACAGCACTGAAAATAAAAATGACCAATCATAAGAGAGAATAAGGCTGTTAAGATGTTGTATTTGTTTTACGAAAACATCTACGACGAGAATTTGAGATGTTATTAAATGAATTAGTAACGGAATTGTAAGAAATATCAACTTCAATGGTAGGGTGAAGGCTTCACTAGGGGCTGTGTTTGTGATACAGCACTAACAGTGGGATCCGATACAAAAACACGATCAAGGATTCTTTTTTACAACCATTGACCTCGCCAATTGATTCCATCAAATCCAAATGGACCCTAAATCAAACGAAAACCCACATTTTTAACTAAACATGGTCATTACGAGTACACACGAATGCCACTTGGGCTAAAAACAATGCACCAGCAACATTCCAAAGATGTATAAACAATTTATTAGAAGATTTAATCTATAAAGATTGTTTAGTCTACTTAGACGATATTGTTCTTTCCACCTCATTAGAAGAACATTTGGCATCACTAAAAAAGGTCTTTGCTAAATTGCGCAATGCTAATCTAAAACTACTATTAGATAAATGCGAGTTCTTGAAAATGGAAATTTTTAGGTCACGTCATAACCACAGAAGAAATCAAATCAAACCCAGACAAAGTCAAAGCTATTCTGAAATTTACAATCCCGAAAACCCCGAAAGAAATAAAATCATTCTTAGGCTTATGCGGATTCTTCCGTAAATTCATTCCAAATTTTGCACATATTAACATAAACGACCCACATTATATTTCATCCTTTGAAAAGTTAAAATGCCTCCTTATGAACGATCCCATACTTGCATATCCCGATTTTAAAAAACCATTTTTCCTAACCACAGATGCTAGCAATATAGCTTTAGGTGCGTTCCTCTCACAGGACCATAGACCTATTTCTTATGGTAGTAGAACACTTGACGAACATGAACTTAATTATTCAGCCATAAAAAAGGAATTACTATCTATTGTATGGGCAACCAATTATTTTAGGCCATATCTTTTGGGTAGAAAGTTCGAGACCATAAGCCTTTAGTATGGCTCAACAATATAAAAGAACCAAATATGAAACTTCAAAGATGGAAAATAAAACTAAATGAGTTTGATTACAAAATTAAATATTTATGGCAATATGGCAAAGAAAATCACGTTTTGGCGACTTTAATATATAATTTTATCCTATTAGTGTATAGGATAAAGATGATATTTGCAGTTACAAGCTTTGTCGTTCTTTATTCGCTTAATATAGTTTGAATTTCCAACTACTTTTAGCAAATTCTGCTGATAATAGCACCTGTTGGTTCTAGCCATACAGACAACCTGCTCACTTTTTTGCTGCCTATCGTTAAATATCTTATAAACTAGCAAGGTTTATTGACTTCAAGCCGCTTGGGTCGCAGTTTTGATTAACCTATAATATTTTCGTCTCAACCATTAATATTTTAGTATTATACTTAGAACGCTACCAAATTTCGGTTACTATACGTTTTTAATCGCTTTTTATGGTTGCTAATAAAAGACAAATTAATTCGATTTAAAGTAAAGTTTCTCCTTAAGTATAACTACTTGTTGTCCCGTTGTTTCTTTTGGTTATTTTGAACCAGTATTGTTGGTATTGCCGTTTTTTGGGCGTAGAATTTGCTTAAAACTTTATAAATATACTTTTTTTCTGTCATTTATTTTTTCACATTTCAATTAAATTTAATCAATTTAATATAATCAAATATTGTACCATTGAAAACCGGGAAATGGAATGATCCAGTAAGATGGTCAAAAAAAGAACGAGAACAAAACCAGGAAGTCAAAGGGTGACGGTTTTAAGTCTGCACATGAAATTGTGACTTGACCGTATCCCGAACACTTGTGTCAAGACGATTGAACTAAGTTTTATTCTCTGGACACATACGCAAAAAAAACCCTCGCCTGTCAAAAGTGAATATTAAGAACGAATTTGCTTCACAAAAGGCCCACATGGTAAAAATATGTAAAAGTTTTCTCACACATCAAAAAGACCTAAATATAAGTAGTATAACATCTGAAATAGACACTCTGCAACTGGAGTATTCTGCGAAATCCAAATGCTCATGCCATTTCCCTTACCCCCTTACTTTTAGAAGCAATGCATTTTTTTCGGATGATCATGTAACCCAGCATCGTGCCCACCGCAAAACATTTTTTGTTCAACTTATAAGGACTTTTCAACTCAATTGTACTGACGACTTTCGACTTCTTTCGCTGACAACTTTTCTATGACGTCAAGACTTCTCGACTCAGTTCAACTTACTGGCACTCTCTAGCAAGGGCTACAAAAACGAACAGCAACCCAGCACACATTTTACATATATATGGAATTTATAATTGCTTCAATAATATTTCAAATGTGCTGTTTTGTGTTCTATTTTACTCCACAACATTAATTAGTTTTTATACCATACATGGTATATTAAATGGTATATTAAAGTCGCTAAAATGTATGTCGCAGGCAGAAGGAAGCTTCTCCGACCCTATAAAGTATATATATTCTTGATCAGGATCAACAGCCGAGTCGATCTAGCCATGTCCGTCTGGCCGGCCGTCCGTCCGTCCGTCCGTATGAACACGCAGATCTCGGAGGTTATAAGAGCTAGAGCCACTAAATTTGGTATGTATACTCGTGTAGTATGTAAATATATAGAGTTAATTGAAATTTTGGCCACCCCCCTTACGCCCCCAGGAATCACATAAAACTGTTTTTCTTAAAAAGTATAACAGCTAGAGACATCAAATTTGGTTTATATACTCTTTTAGTTAGCGCACAGAAACTAATTGTTTAAACTTCTTGCCACGCCCCCTTTCGCCCCCGGAATTTACATAAAACTGATTTTCTTAAAAACTATGATAGCTACCTACATCAAATTTGGTATGTAGACTAGCTTAATAGACGCGCAGATATTGGCAATTTAAAAATTTTGCCACACCCACTTCCGCCCCCCGCAAATTAAACAAGACTGATTTTATCAAAAACTAACAAAGCTAAAGTCACCAAATTTAGTATGTACACTGGCTTAGTATGCGCGCAGAGTATACATCTTTTCATATTTTGCCACGCCCACTTCCGCCTCCATAATTTAGAAAAACCCGATTTCCTTCTGTAGTTTTTTGACTATCGCAATCAAATTCGGCAGCCAAATTAATCCTATCTGTTTCTACAAAACTACCAAATTTTATTGAAATCTTACTTGAAACATGCAAAATATGCGTATGAACGTATTTTACTACGCGGTCCATAAGGGTAAAATTGGCCTTTGGCTAGTGGCGGCTCCAGAGTGCTCGTGTGTTTGTAGAGTGAGCGAGATAGCATATATATGAAGCATGTAAAAACAATTTAACAGACATACATTTGGTTTTCGAAATTTAAAATTTTTAATTAAATTGTCACCCGATCGTTCCCATGGAAGCAATATAATCTATTTTTATGACAATTGCGTAAAAAGTGACGCAGTTATTGAGTAAAGTCACTGTTCTTTGCCTCCGTGGCTTTGTATGGGAGCTATTTGATATAGTGTGTCGATCCGCCTGTATATACAAGCCTACAAAATTCAACCCTGTAGCTTTAACTGTCTAGGATGAGTTTGCGTTGATCGAGACGGACGGACATGGCCGGACATGGCTATTTGAACTCGTCTCGTCATGCTGATCAAGAATATATATACTTCATTTGGTTGGAAATGCTGTTTCTTTCTATGCGTTGCACACTTCTCACCAAAATTTATGTTTATACCCTATTTGTAAGGTTATGAAAATAAGCGGAATTGATAGACTAATATTTGAAACACAAAAGTTTTAAACAAAACTTTATCCAACTTAAGAGCAATGCCTACTTGCTCAATGTTATTTGACTAGTCACGCTATATTATGGGGTCTTTGCAAAGAAAAGAGCGGTGTTATGAAAAATGTATTAAAATATCTTTCGAAGATTTTGTCTAAAGTTTTGTTTTGGTTTTTCAATAGAAATTGAAATTAACTAAATTGTTAATTGAAAGCCTGTTTTCCTGCACAAAATTCAATTAGTTAAAATTAAATTTAAATTTAAATTCGCCCAATGGTTTCATCTTTTCTAAAGAAATTGTGGGTTAGAATAGTTTTGTGCGAAACCTTAAATTTTTTTATTTTCAAAATCAACATAAAGAAATTTAAGCCAGGATTCATCAAACAGATTTAAAATTTAAAACTTGACTTAATTAGAGAAACAGAAAAAAATATATCCAAATCATTATTTATCATTCAAACTCATAATATTTGCATTTGAACTTGAACTCTTTTTTTATATTATGTTGTTCTTTCCATCGCCTGTTCGTTTGCTTCTCCGCTCATGTTCGTGATTTGGAACTTCGCTGGTTTCTATTGCCAAATCTTCCCATTTGTTCTATTGCTTGTGATGCTTGCAATGCTAAACATTAATTGGTATGTTGCTCACAATAAAAAAATAATTATTTTAAATTGTCGCACAAGAACAGGTTTATCGCGTGTAGCTTATCTTTACAATGTATGTGTGCGGATCTTATAAATGTAGATAACAAAGATAACTTTGGTAGTGTGAGGTTCCACTGTGGGACTTTGTTAGTATGTCTAAATAATGGCTACAACTCGTCAATCCTGATCTGACCTCACGATCTCTTTACTTAACCATGGTTGTATGTTTTCGATGGCTCATACTCCTTTATAAGCATATCTGGTTCATGAAATCCCTCAACATTCTCCAAAACTTATCTGTTAGCATGCAGAACTTTTAACACTCTATACGGAATTTAGGAATAAGTTTCTTAGACACTCCTATAAGTGAGTCGAAATTCCTAACCATCACCAAATCATCTGCCCTATACTTAACGGGATCATTGCTTTTAGAGCCTGCTTTTAACTGGTTATAGGTTTGTATTTTTTCTATACTCCTATCCACCTCATATCGGATTTATCCAATTCCTATCTATGCTTACTTTATTTAACCCATCTAAGCTAGTTTTCCATGCGTCTATGACCTTTTCTCTTTACGCAACTCCGAACAAAACTTTACTTACACCTTTGTGAACGTGTTGTAAGGTGCACATTCAACTGATAGTGTCCCAATACAATCCTTTGTCCTGTTCAGTCGGTGTAGCGATCGTTGGACCCAAGCTTCACGCTGCCTAATTGGCAGTTGGCTTGTTGAGATGCTGTGGCGTATTTTATGTGTTTAACTTCATTTTCGACTACAAAATCTTCAAATTCTTTTCATATGAAGCAAGTTCCTTGATCTACTATAAATAGTTTTTCAATGCTAATACTGCCTTTTTCGACTATGTAGTCTTTGCTGGGTACAGAAGAACTATTTGAATGCATCGATTACTACTAATATGTGCTTGTTGGATCTGCTCTTCTCTATTGGACCATAGTGATATATGAGTCTGACAGCAAAAAAACTGTGGGCATAGGAATGATATGATAAAAATCTCCCCCCTCTTTCACTTTTATCAAAGTAGAATATAAATTTTAATCAGTTTTGTGTGTGCTGTGTACGGGAATTTCAATTAGCAGCAGTCTCAACTTTTGAGTGTGAACTGAACGCGTCAGAATAGCAAGTTCTTGAAGGACGTGGAAATCCGAGAGTTAGATATAACTATCTTTTGATTCGGATGGTATTAAGGGTAAATAAAAGAAAAATCCCCAAAATAGTTTTGTGTCTTATACAGTGTTATTATAGAGACGGCGTTAGCGAAGCAAAGTGAAAATTTCAAATATTGAGACATTTATATATGTCAACATCGCGCTTTCCGCTTATGCTGCCTCACCTGTAATCCAGAAACTGCAACCAGAACACAGGCTCGGAAAAATTTGTTTGTTGTCTAAATGATACAATCGTAAAGGAAATGAAATTCAATGGAAGGTATATTTTCGTTAGTTAATAATTTTTCAGAATCTAAGTTTGCATGTAAATTCACAATGCAACCAGATGCTTTAGCTCTATTTGGAATATGTTAAGCTTTCTATTTTCAACAGCTACACCAACACAACGAAAGATCTTTCTGCGTGCGAAAAATTAACAAGCTGTAAATGTATTAAAAACCCAAATTTTCCTTTTAATATTTTTGTTGAAATTTATTTGATGAAATCACGAGCCTGGACCGGAATGCTACATGGATAGTCTCCGACGTATATACGCACAGTGATAACAGTGCAATAACACTCGAGTGTGGTGGCCAAACAACGAGCTTGGCACGGCCTAAGTTTTCGTTATGGTCGCAAGAAAGTCTAAGCGAGAGAAGAATGCGAAAAGAATGCCTCAAAGCCAGACGCAAGCAGCAGCGGGCCAGAAGAAGTCCCTCGTTCCAAAGGCTACTGGACGTTTATAAAACGCGGCGTCCACTCTTAAATAGAGCAAGGCTAACTGCTGGAAAATGCTCTGCGCAGATGCCGATGACCAACCCTTCGTAGCGGCTTACAAGTTGCTAATGGGCAAACTTGCCAAACGCCCATTCCCCACAGACGAAGTGCTACTCGCAAACATTGTAAAAACGCTATTACCAGAGCGGCCAACAGTTGCAGGAGCCCAACAACGGACTAGTCTCGGCTATAGTAGTAATAAAGAAATCGTGCTGGCTGCCAAGCGGATTAAAAGCAACAAATCGCCTTGCCCTTATGGATTTTCTGCTGGTATCATCAAGCTCATCGCAATGTATCAGCACTCTGGCCGATGTATTCAACTCCTGTCTGTAACAAGGAGTCTTTCCAGCAAGATGAAAAAGGCAGAGGCTGGTACTACTCCCGAAAGGCGGGAAAACGGACTACCCTTCAGCGTACAGGCCGTTCTGCTTGATAGATGTGCTGGGAAAGGTATTCGATCATTCGCAACAGACTAGCACCAGCACCAGTCTGGCTTTCGAAAGAAGCGTAGTCCGAAACGCATTCAACTCAGCGAACTGGATGTGCATAATTGAGTCACTGCAGCGCTTAGCTGCACCAGAATACCTGGATGCAATGATTCGCAGTTTTTTCGAAGACCGGATCCTGATGTACGAAACGGACAGAGGGCAACAGGAATATAAAATAACAGGTGGAGTCCCAGAAGGTTCGGTGCTTGCTCCAACCCTGTGGAAGCTTGGAGAAGCAGAGGCCAGGAAAAACGACGACGTGCAATCAATTGTATCCTGGATGCACAGAAGACAGGGGCCGTATTAATCAGCAGCAAGAAAAGTGTGGAGGCTGCTACCATTCATGTTGGAGGTTGCGCCATGCCATGCCATGGCAATTAGATATCTCGGGATGATGGCAGACCATAGGCTAACAAAGCAGCAAGTGCAACATCAGCGTTACCAGGGTTAATGTCCTACCACGGTGGCCCCGACAAAAAATCAGATGGCTCATCACCACGGTGGTACGATCCGTACTCCTATATGCAGCAAAGATATGGGCTCCAGCGATGGCGATCCACTGATACAGAAAGATCTTTCGTTGTGTTGGTGTAGCTGTTGAAAATAGAAAGCTTTACATATTCCAAATAGAGCTAAAGCATCTGGTTACATTGGGAATTTACATGCATACTCAGTTTCTGAAAAATGAAAATTATTAACTAACGAAAATATACCTTGAATGAAACGTTAAGCAAGGGGAATCTTTTAGAAAAATTACCAATACTTGATGAAAACTATTTCCGATGCTGTTGAAGGGAAAATGCATATGTTAAATGTACAATAATGAATGAAATTAACTTACATTAATCTCTTGAACACACACACATGCATACAATGCTCTCCCCAATTGGGTTATTTAAAAAAAACTTGGGACAAACTGATCAGTTAGAATTCACGTGAAGGAAAGAAAGAAAATTTTTCCAAAAACCACGCTGTTCAACAAGCTTCTTTTGCCTTATTATAGTATAAAACAGCATTTCAATGCAATTGTCATAAATTTTTACATTACTTAATATCTGTAGATAAAAAAAAAATAAACTATTTTTAGATATTTGTCTAATAAGCAGCCAGGCTAAAAAAAATTCTAGATGAAAGCAGCGAGTAAGATGAAAGAAAGTGTTCAAAGTAGCATGCAACCAAGTATTGCTGCTAGTAACTTTTGTACAAGCTGGAATCTTCGAAAACTGTTCAAAATGAATTTTTCCTTTATTTATATGAATCGAAATAGGCGCTTATGAGTAAAAAATACGCAAACGTTTTTTTAGGTGGCGCACTTGAGAGATTTTCACACATATATCCAAATGTATGCGGAAGGCATGCATGTGTTACTTATGGGCTGACCACTAGAGCTGCAAAGTGCACGCTCAGCGTTTCAACAGTGTTAATATTTTCGAAGCTCTTGTCACATAATTATTTTTATTTTTTAGTGTAATATACCTGTTTCATGTAGATCCCGTAGGAACGAATGATTAAGACCAGCTGCAGTAAATTCAGTTGTTGCTAAAATATTTTTTTTTATAAATGTTGAAATAAAGTTTGGCATACTGATTTGCGATCGCAACACAATATTTTGAGAACAAATTTGTATGTGGATACACATCTTAACTACTACGAGACATTTTCGCGCACGTAGTGGCAAACTTTATTAATAATAGCTTTGCTATGTCCTTTTTTTTGAGTTTTTAACAATACTTATAAGCTTTACGCAATGAGTTGTATTAACGCATTAAAATCATCGATTGCGCTTTTTGGACTACCTGCTCGATTAGTGACTGATCAAGGCAAAAGTTTTACGGGGCGAAATTTGTCAAATTCTGTGCTTCTCAGCAAATTCAGCTTCACCTGATAGCGACAGGTGCTAGCCGGGCAAATGTACAGGTCGAAAGGGTAATGAGCACTTAAAAAAATCTATTAACTTTCGTTGAATCTAGTGAGCGTTCATGGCAAGATGCTATAGTTGATGTTTAATTAGCATTAAATTGTACAAAATTGAGTCCGTTAGAATTATTAATCGGTAAGAGTGTTCGACCATTGGGATTAGGTTTAAATGAACAAAGATTTCAGGCTGCTAGAAATATGGACAATGCAGCATGCTATGGCAAACTTAGATTTAATAAAGACAAGGCAAAAGTAGTCAAATTAAGTAAGGGAGTTTATGTTCTTATCAAAAATAGTGAGCGTCAACAGACTAAGTTAGATCCTAAGTTTCGTGGACCGTTTAAGGTCACAGAAGTATAAGAAGGCGATAGATATACGTTAAAGTCCATGTCAAGTAAAAGACAGTATAAGTACTCAAATGATAATTTTCGGAGAATGCCAGAAGGGCATGTACCAAGCGAGCTGGATATCGACGGAGATGAGTATGATTCATCTATTGAAAACTACCATAATGGCACTATTAGAGACAGTGGTGAAATGGGTGAAACAGACCGTATTGAAACAGTTGGAAAGGACTGTGATGAAGAGACGGGTGAAAAAGACCGTATGGACTAGTGCATGAGACACTAAGGAAATGATGATGTGGCTATGCTACGTGGTGGTACCTTGCCGAGGATTCTTGAAACGTAAATGAAAACATTAAGCAAATAGAATGTTTATAAAATTAAACGCGAAAACGTGGCTTGATAAGAAAGAAGGAGGACATAAAGTAAGTGTTGAAGAAGTATGAAAAAACGAATGTTGAAATATGCATGTAAACAAGTTACGAAATATGTTATAAAAAATAAGAGATTTTGAATTAAGACGTACATTGTTGATGGCGAGTTCAAGTTTTTAATGTACAACTGTAAATCGCTAAAAGAATTAAAAGAGCAATAAGGTGTACTCGAGCATGTAAAAATTTTGATAATAAATGTTTCATAAATTTAAATAATTACTTAAATCGTTATTGAACTAGAAGCGTTTAAAAAATGTACTAAATATTGGCATTTTATGAAGTTTGGTGGAATACAACTAACAAGTATCACCTAGTATCACTACCGCCCTACATACACTGGGTAGGCGAAACATTTACCTATCAGATGTATATGGTCCCAATATGCGGAGACCTGCGACACCGATGCGTAAGCCATAAAACTAAGGCAAACTCGCCTAAAAAATGCGCTGCAGGTATAAAGAAGAAGAAGAGCGCATGCGTATTGGCCTGTAGCTTCTACGTATTTAAGTGATAACATTGCGTAATGCTGTTTTGCAAATACTACCTGTTTATGTGCATATATGCCTTTCTACAATGTTAAATTGATAATTACCTGGATTGCAAAAACTGACAAGACAGGTAAATGTTATTTAAGTTGATGAAAAATTTGTCCTAGTTGCAGGTTGGTCGTTTTTATTTCCGTTTACCTAATTGAATGTAAATATTAAGTTTCTTAACTAATTAATACAACAAGAGATATACCGATTTGGCCTTCTACCTAATTAGTTCAAAAAATATAATATGAAGTGCTAATTATTCCTCTCGGTTGCGACAGTTTATTTTTAACTCAATAAGTGGAAACACCTTAAATCCGGATTGAATAGTATTTGTCAATATAATTCAAGACAGTTTTATTTATTTGTGGAAAAATGCCGACTCACGAAAGGGATTTAATAGAATATCAGTGTTTACCAATTGGAGATCTATCCGAAGAAGCACAGGAATGTAAAAACAAGGACTACAAAAGGTTCAGATATACTAATACATTAAAAACTTCTCGTGTTAGACAAAATGAAGCCTCTTCGGATCCACTTATTGCATCACTGAGATAGGTGCGATCACGAAAGGATTTGGAAAAATTTTATTTTTTACTTTTTGTAATTATGTTAGAAAATCAAAATAAAACATTAAAAAATGTTTCATAGTCGTTTAAAACAATGAAAAATTCCATTTGTGATTGAAAAAAAACCGGGTTTCGCTCCATTTTTAAAGAAAAACATGCTTGGATATATTTTCTGACTTTGACCTTGAATATTAAAGCACCACGAACACCCAGCATTATTTATCATATGCTTTTTAAATTTTTAAAATCTCTTTATTGGTTTAGAAGCTATGATTTTTGCAAAGTAAAATGCCAAAAGGCCCCACTCTCTCGCGTAGAAGCCTCTCACTCTCAGCTTATACACGCCTCGACATAATAGGGGTAATCTGAGAGCAGTGTGTCCATCTCATCTTTACATAGATTTATAACAAATATCACTGTGCTCAATTTTATCAAGACCATTTTAGAATTAGCGGACGTTGAGGATACTATGCGCAGTACGTTCAAGTGGTCCCTACGACACCAGAACAAAGCCTGTTACGCGCGAGCCCAAGCAGATAACTGACCACCTCCCACCCGACTGACCTAGGGGTGGAGCCGTATAACGCACGGCACGAATCGCGTGGACAAATACACAATAGAAAAAACACACAAACAAATAATACTATAGCTATCTATTAACTAAATGGGATAGGATAGATGTTTTAAGCATATTAATAGGAAACTCTGAGCAGATTACAGGGATTAGAAGGTTGTAATCAGAGCAGAGGACCCCAAAAGGTTTATGCATGGCATAGTTAGAATGAAGCAAGTAAGTCGACTCGTCGACTTGGGTATACCATACACCTGGTAAAACAAATATTTCAAATTTCGAAGACCAAATGTATGTCTATTAAATTGTTTTTACATGCTTCATATATATGCTATCTCGCTCACTCTACAAACACACGAGCAATCTGGCGCCGCCACTAGCCAAAGGCCAATTTTACCCTTATGGACCGCGTAGTAAAATACGTTCATACGCATATTTTGCATGTTTCAAGTAAGATTTCAATAAAATTTGGTAGTTTTGTAGAAACAGATAGGATTAATTTGGCTGCCGAATTTGATTGCGATAGTCAAAAAACTACAGGAGGAAATCGGTTTTTTCTAAATTATGGAGGCGGAAGTGGGCGTGGCAAAATATGAAAAGATGTATACTCTGCGCGCATACTAAGCCAGTGTACATACTAAATTTGGTGACTTTAGCTTTGTTAGTTTTTGATAAAATCAGTCTTGTTTAATTTGCGGGGGCGGAAGTGGGCGTGGCAAAATGTTTAAATAGCCAATATCTGCGCTTCTATTAAGCTAGTCTACATACTAAATTTGATGTCGGTAGCTATCATAGTTTTTAAGGAAATCACTTTTATGTAAATTCCGGGGGCGGAAGGGGGCGTGACAAAAAGTTTAAACAATTAGTTTCTGCGCGCTAACTAACCGAGCATATAAACCAAATTTGATGTCTCTAGCTATTATACTTTTTAAGAAAAACAGTTTTATGTGATTCCTGGGGGCGTAAGGGGGCGTGCCCGAAATTCCAATTAACTCTGAACATGTGCATACTACACGAGTATACATACCAAATTTGGTGGCTCTAGCTCTTATAGTCTCCGAGATCTGCGTGTTCATACAGACGGACGGACGGACGGAAGGACGGACGGACGGACACCCTATGGGTGTATGGTATAAAAACAACGACTAAGAGATAAAGGTATCAAAGGTAAGCCACGAAGAGCAAATAGCAAGAACTGCTTTTGAACGGATTCAAGTCTAATCTGGTGCGACTCATGTTGAGGTGACCAAATGCAAGATCCATACTCTAAAATAGGACGGACAAGCGAAGTAAAAAGAACTTTAGTTGTATAGGGGTGATCAAATTCATTTGACCATCTTTTAATGAAACCCAGGACACTCATGGCCTTTGCGACCGTGGTGGAAATATGGGTGTTAAAATTGAACTTATGGTCTATAAGTACGCCCAAATCATTGTTTAGAAAATAAGTGACCAGTTGAAGAGACTTACGAAAAAAAGTCATTACCTTACATTTGGTAGTGTTAAGATTTAGTAGATTAAACTGGCACCAGGATTGAAAGTTTTTAAGATCAGCTTGTAGCCGACTAAATAAATTTGTATCTTTATAAGTAAGACAAAGCTTGACTTAAAATTGGATATATGCCCAACTTGCTAATTATTGTCAAGCGATGAAAGCAAAAAACATTTTTTTTGTTGGTTTCGAAAATATTATAGGGGAATCTGTTTTTTCCGACGTATAGTTTTCCCTTTTTTTGTGCAGAATATATTGGGAGGCAAAAAAAAAAAAAAACACAATGTAGAGTTGAAGAAAACCTAGGAAAATTCGCAATAATGCCCACTACTCAATATACCTACATATAAACCGATCTCTAGATTGTAACATTTGTAATTTCAATGTACCGAAACCGAAATTTTTTTTGACTATACTAAGTGACACCGGAATCTTTTAAAATTAAAACAAAATTAACTTTTAAAATATTCAGTATTGGTATAGTGTAAAATAATATCGTCTAATTACAGATAAAATACCAGCTCGATTGGTGCTGTATTTCCTTTCCTGGTCTGGTTTTCTGGTCTCATTTATGATGCGTAATGATATGAATTTTGCTTTGGTAGCTATGATTCCAAATGACAATTCAACAAACAGTCAAATAAATAACTCTTCATTAACGTTGTCTGTGGTAATTTATATAATATCTTAATTTTCAAAAAAACTATCAATGATTTGTAACATCACGTTTTTAGGGCCCTGATGACTCTACATCTATAGTGAAATCTGTTATAATCAGCTCTTTCTATTGGTGTTATGTGCTATCGCAGGTAGTAGGCGGAATCGCCACTCAATCGTTTGGAACTAAGAGCGTGTTTGGATGGTCACAACTGGCTACTGCATTTTGCAGTCTACTTATTCCCATAGCAGCCCAATTGCATTTCGGAATTGTGATTGTTTTGCGTTCTATTCAGGGGTTTGCATCAGGTTTAACATGGCCTGCGATGTATGCATTAGTTGGCTACTGGATACCACTCTCGGAACGTTCGCGGTTTATGTCAAGTTTTCAAGGATTTAGTATTGGAATTGGCTTAACGTATCCTCTATGTGGATTTATAATATCAGAATTTGGATGGTGTTACGTTTTTTACACAACCGGTTTATTAGGTATCGTCTGGTGTATAACGTGGTATTTTTTGGCTTTTAACACACCACGCCAACATCCTCGAATAACTCAAGAGGAACTAAATTATATTGAACATAATGTTGGCAAAGAAGTTAAAATATCAGATAGTGTAAAAGCTCCGTGGGCTCAAATATTCAAATCGTTGCCGGCTTGGGCGATTGCCATAACAACATTTGGAAGAATATTCGTACATTATATTTTTATTGTATGTGGACCAACGTTTATGAATCACATTTTAAAGTTCGAGTTCGGTACAAATGGATTTCTATCTGGAATGCCATTTATTTGCTCATACATCTCTTCAGTATTATTTTGTTATGTTGCTGACAAATTATTATTACATAATGTTTTAAGTCTTACAAACGTAAGAAAATTGTTTACAGCTTTGTCGCAGATAATTCCAGGTCTATTAATATATTGCATTGGATATATAAGTAACATATATTTATTGATAACACTGTGGTTTATTGCTGTCATTTTTATAACAGCATCCTATGCAGGGGCAATGGCAAATATAATCGATATCGCTCCCAATTATGGACATTCAGCAGCAGTTTTAGCGTTTTGTCAAACAATACATATGTCAGCTTCATTTATATCGCCATTGATGACTGGATTTTTAGTTACTCAGGAGGTAAAGTATAAAAGTAAAACTTATAACATCGTTTTTTTCATCGTTTTATTCAACAAGTGTTCCATATTTCCGACTGATGTATTTTTAATATAATGAATATTTTTTATTTAAAATTAGATACTATTACTATTAGATACTTTTTGTTATCAATGATTGAAAACTATTTAGCATTATTATTGTTTTGGTTTTTCTTTTGCTTCTGCTATAAATTAAAAAATAATTGCACCCAGAGGGCCCGACCTAACTTCGACCGTCAAACTGAAAAAACGTAGGCTGAAGGAATGCGGCGCATATAGCTGGTATGATTTTTAATCGTGTATGTCTAAATAACAGCTGTATAATAAAGTTACACAATTTGGAAGAAATTTGGCACAGTCATTAATAGCCATATCTAGCTGTCAACTATTATCTTTTGGGGCGAAAACGTTAAAAAAAACCGAAGTTTTTGTGAAAAGTCACTGTTTTTGACCGATTGTTCATATGGAAGCTGCAATATGAAATTGTCACCTGATCTTGATTTGGCACGATTATTAACAGATATTGAACAGATGAGTGTTTAATTTTAAAGCAATCGCGTTAAAAGTGACTAAGTCACTGTTTCGACCTATCGTTCCAATGGAAGCTGTATGACTTAGTCATCCGATCTTGATCGAATTCTGTTCATTCATTAATAAATAAATTAATGAGAAATACAAACTGTGCAGACGGAGGGACATACGGACATAGATACATAGCTGTCATATAAACATAAGATAAAATAGCATGCTTAGGATTGCTCCATCCTAAGATTGTAGGCTGTTTTTTGGCGAACATTTGACCCTTTAAATAAAATATTTTTTTCACATTGACATTGAAAATAGGGAAGGAAAAATATATGAAGACTTGAATAAAGTTCTAGTAAGTAGTTTTGAACATGATGTAAAGTTGAATTTGACTTTATAAATACATATATAAGGGAGCATAGTATAATATTTATAACAACTTGCCTTTTTTTACATTTGTAATTAGGGTATATTATTTTTGGTCAGAAGTGTGCAACGCATTGAAGAAAGCATCTCCGCCCAATTGAAGTATATGTATTCGTGATCAGCACAACGAGACGAATTTGTATACATATGTTGTGTCCACAGTAGAGAGGTACGCATTTCAATTAAAAACGGTAATTAATTTTTAGATTTTCGGAAATCGTGTGGCTTGAACCGATTGACTTCCTGGCGATCTCTTGTACTTTGTCGAAGAGGTATACCAAAACGTCTTCGCGAAGATTGGTTTCGATTGTGAGCTTCATTCGACGTTGCTGCATTTTCACTAGAATCAGGAACAGTTTCTTGAAGGGTATTCGAAAGATCGGTGTGCGTTTCTGGCTGGTCTTCTTGTAATTCTGGTGTTGAACAAGAAGCTGGTTTTGGTATTTCAGGAACGAACCAATACTTTCTCGGGTTGTCCTCTGACGTGTTGTCTGACATTCGTGGTTTGATTTGGTTGAAATGACGCTTGATAAAGCCCTTTGATGTACGTACGACGTACAGCATTCGTTCGATCAATAGTGCCTTCGATACACTTTTCTCCCCTCGATAAATTTCGGGTAAATACCTTTTGATTTGTGCTGTATTTTGTCAGCTCTTGCCTAGTTTCGACAGGCTTTTCAAAAAGTTGACTTAATACGGTGCGAACTGAACGACCGTGAATTAACTTAGCAGAAGATTTACCTTGTGCATTGGGGGTGGATCTGTAAGAAGCAAGATATTTCGTTACTGCTGTTCGTACAGGCAAACTTTCCTGAATATTTTTCCTGACAGAAATTTTAAAAGATTGTACGATTCGCTCAGCTAATCCATTAGAGGCTGGGTGAAATGGTGCTGTTGTTATATGCTTGATTCCATGGAGTATGCAAAACTCTTTGAATGCTTCAGACGTAAGCTGCGGTCCGTTATCGCTGACCATAGTCTTAGAATATCCTTCGATTGCAAAAATTGAAGACAAAGTCATTTGAACAGTAAACGGTAACTGCGAGTATGCGTCTACACAAATTAACAACATGGCATCGAATATTGGGCCAGCGAAGTCGATGTGAATTCGCTCACAAGCAGTGGTTGCTGTAAGCTAACTCTGGTATTGTCGTGGTGGCGCTGGATTGTTGCTCTTGCAGATGTTGCATGGTTGAGCTAGATTTTTAATGTCTTCATCAATGGCAGGCCACCAAACATGTTTCCTTGCAATTTGCTTCATGCGAACAATGACCCAATGTCCCTCATTTAAAAGTTTAAGGACTTTTGGACGTAGACTGGTTGGAATCACCATTCGATTTGCATCTGACGGTAAACAAGTATTAAAGTATTGCAATAAATCTTTGTTGCCACCTTCTAACTTTTCTGGCCATCCTACAAAAACGTAGTGCAGGACTTGTTTGAGGATTTTATCGTTATTCAAATGCTTGAGAATGGTTTCTGCATTAACCGGTGGATTGATTTCCCTTATTAAGTTGCAAATTCCCCCTCTTTATCGAATTCTATATCAGTTCCAATTGGTAGTAGGGAAAGAGCATGGGCATTGCCATGTGCAGATGTTGCCCGATACTGGATATCAAAATTATAAGCCATTAGAATGATACCCCAACGTTGTAGTCTGTTTGAAGTCATCAATGGAAGATGTTTCCCTGGATTGAAGATCGACACAAGCGGCTTGTGATCGGTTAACAGTACGAACTTCCTCCCTACAGATATTGGTGAAATCGTTTATTTCCGAAAATGATTGACAATCCCTCTTTTTCTATTTGATTGTATATCTCTTGATGTTTGTCGAGTGTTTTCGAAGCAAAAACAATGGGTCTCTCGTGACCATCTTGTTGAATATGACAAAGGGCTACTCCGTCTTTTAGGTCTATTTTGCTGAATTGCTTACCATGACGAATTATGTGAAATAGGGACTCTTTTGTTGGTAATGGATACTGTGCGTTAACTGACTCCTTAAAGTCACCACAAATCCGAATGACGGCTTTTGCAAAATTTGGGTGTTGCTGTAGATTTTAAAAATACGCTGCCTTTGAAATCTTTTATGGTACCCATGGCAGGCTGGAACACTGAGTTATTTTTGCAGCAAAATTCGTTAATTCGAATATTTTCTTGCTCATATACATATTTAACATGTTTGGACAATGTCGAATCCAAATTTTTTAAATAAATCTGTTCCGAAAATATTGGATTCGTCTCTTTTAATAGTAACAATGATTACAATATTTTCGACTTTTTCTCCACACTTTGCGACAGTGTGAACTTCGCCTAGTATTGGTGTTGGAATGTGTGTATATGCGAAAAATTCTCTGGAACATTATTATTATTATTATTTATTATTATTATTATTATTATTATTATTATAATTATAATAACTAACGGGTTAAGAGTGCTAGCTGCAAAGGCCATCAACTCGACCGTTAACTTATATCTTATTGAGTAAGTTATTTACACCTAGGAATTTGATTACTAATTTTATGTTATTGGGTGTGGGTGAAATAAGAAGAGAGGTGGATTGGGTTTGGCCAAATAGACAAATCCTTGAATTATGCAGTTGTGGGCAGGTATCCAATATGTGTTTGGTTGATAATTCTCCCTCGCACAAGAGAGCTCTTAGACCCAAGAAACTTAATGATATTAAGGCGCTTGTTAAGGCTATCTCTAAGATTAACACAATGTTGCTTAAATGTAAGTGGACTGTCGAGCGTAAGGCCGAGAACTTTAAGACTAGATGTATATTCTAATGTTGTGTTATTTACAGTTAGAGTCGGATATTTATTTATTTATTTATTTACGTCAACTAACACAGCAGTCGACGAAAAAGCTTAAGCTAAAGACAGATAGTAATTAAATGGAGAAGGTAGCTTAGCTTTATACACAACTAAACATCCCCGGCCCGGTGGAGGTGTTTTATTTGCACAAGGTGCCAGCTATGCCCCGATTCACAGCCAATGTGGCCAGGGATGAGTTGCAGCCAATCCAAGTCCAGAATATTTTGATTGGTTTCGCTGTAGATGATTAAAAAGTATAGCGCGAAGAGAAGTGACAGAAAGATGAGGAGAGATAAGGTGAGAAAGGTTGTTAAAAGATTGGCAAAGAACACGAAGAGGTTCGTGAAGAGAGTAGTTAGTCAGAAAAAAGTTTCTGGTCCGACGTGAGGGAACACAAAAATATCTAGTAAATTGGTAGAAATGACTTCGCCGTTGACTAGTTTATGGAGAAAGAGAATGCCAAAAACAAGCCTACGGTTATAAAGTGAAGGAAGATTAATAAGAAGAAGTCTGCCAGAATAAGAAGGTAGGCGAAGACCCGGGTCCCAATTTAGACCGCGTAGCGCAAACTTAAGGAATTGATTCTGTACCGATTCAATACTACGCTGGTGAACATCATATTGCGGGTTCCACACTGGCGAGCAATATTCTAGAGTAGGGCGAATTAACGAAGAGTATAAAACCTTTGTTACATAGGGATCATCAAATTCTTTGGCCCAAGAAGGCTGCTTGCTCTGTTGACAATTGAACAAAGATGAACATTAAATGAAAGTTTAGGGTCAAACATAACGCCTAAGTCTTTGAATGATGGAACACAATCTAACAGAACAGACTTAATAGAGTAATGAGCTAGGAGCGGAGACAAACTACTGAAAGTCATAAAAGAACACTTAGAGGCATAAAGGTGTAATTTATTAACGTGGCACCAATCACAGAACGCATCGAGATCTGATTGCAAGTACTGTTGGAAAGAAGGATCATTATAGGAATAACAAATCTTGACGTCATCCGCAAACATGAGCACGCGTGAATGAGCCAAGGCCAAAGGCAAATCATTTATAAACAATGTAAATAATAGTGGGCCCAGATGACTGCCTTGGGGTACACCTGACGTAACTCGAACAGTTTTAGATATCGAGGAACGAAAAGACACCTTTTGGGTTCTGCCAATAAGATACGACTTTAACCAACCCAATAATTTTGGTGAAAAACCCATGATGTTAAGTTCCGCGAGAAGCAAAGAATGATCAACCGTATCAAAAGCCTTACTGAAGTCAGTATAAATAACATCAGTTTGACACTTTTTACGGAAGCCATGGTGTACAAGGGTAGTCAATTCTAAAAGGTTGGTAAGCGACGAACGACCTTTCATGAAACCATGCTGACAAGGAGAAATAGTGGATCTGGATAGATGTTGAAGAGAAGACGTAATAATTTTCTCAAACAGTTTAGGTATTGCCGAAAGTTTGGCAATGCCACGGTAGTTGGAAACATCCGATTTGCAACCCTTTTTAAAAAGCGGAATAATAAATGACTCCTTCCAAATATCAGGAAATCTACAAGTCTCACTCGATATAAAGAATAACCGAGCTAAAGGCTTAGATAGGGAAATCGAACACATTTTAAGGATGCAACTAGGTATATCATCAGGCCCGGGAACGAAGGAAGACTTCATAGATGACAAGCTAGAGAGAATACAGTCTTCAGTAATACTGGGAAAAAACATACAATTTAAATGTGGGATTGAAAAGGGATAGGGTGTGGGATCCGAAACAGTAGTAGAATATGTCGACTGAAAAAATTTAGCAAACAGATCTGCAATATCTAAATCATTATTAGCAGACTGGTCGTTAAGTCTGAAGGTGGAAGGTAGTACATTAGAGCGTCTTTTGGAATTCACAAAGTTGTAAAATCTTTTGGGGTTCTTATAAAATTCAACCTTACAGCGAACGAGATAATTGTTGTAGCATTAAGTATTTAAAAGACAAAATGGAGATTTGGCTATACAATAATTTGCATAGTCAAGTATCGAACCAGTTTTTTTTAAATCTTTTAAAATATCTCGATTTAATGTTACGAAGATTAGAGAGCCTACGTGTGAACCAGACTGGCGAGCTGGAGACGGTAGAGACATTCACATAAGGAACGCATTTATCAATTAGAGAATTAAGAGCAGAATAGAAAAACTTCACTGCACAATCTATATCGCAGCACTCAAATAGAAACGACCAATCAAAAGAGAAAATAAGGCTGTTAAGAAGATTGAAATTTGTTTTACGAAAACATCTACGACGAGAATTTGAGATGTTTTTAAATAAATTAGTAACGGAATTGTAAGAAATAGTAACTTCAATAAGAGGATGATAAGGATCTTCAGGTTTCACTAGTTGCTGTGTTTGCGATACAGCACTAACAGTGGGATCAGAGACAAAAACAAGATCAAGGATTCTTTTAGAACAGTTAAGGAAAGAATTCAACTGATTTAGTGGACATTCAAGTAGGCTATCAAGAAAAACATGTTGAGATGAAGGAATTAAGAAAGATAGATTATCATCAACAAGCCAAGAAATATTAGGCAAGTTAAAATCACCTAAAACTATAAGAACATCACGATCTTTAAGACGACCAAAAATAGTTCGTAAAGCATCAGCATGGTGCACGTAGATCATGATATCAGAAGCTGGAGGAATATATGAACAAGAGATATATAGGCTAAAGTTAGAACATGTAACTTCGACGCAAATAAACTCAACACCTAAGGGGAGATCAATCGGCACCACACTTGAAGACAGATTCGAGTTTACAGCAATGAGTACTCCACCGCCACGACGACCAACACGATCAAGCCTATAAGAAATAAAATTATTAGAAAGAATTTCATTATCTAAAACAGAGGAGTTAAGCCAAGTTTCAGAGAAAGCTAATATGTCAGCCGAAAAGGTTTGGCTATCACAGAAAAGGTTCGACAGCTTGGTAAGAAGTCCTCTTACATTTTGATAATGAATGCAAAGACTAGACGTTATTAGTTTTTTGAAGCAGAAGATAAAGTAGGAAGGTGGACAGGCAACGGACGAGAGCGCTTATTGGGCGCAAACTCGTGTACAACTAGGCCCTCTGGCCAAAAATTAGGGTCAACCATAGCTGAGAAGTACTCATTTGGTACTGTAATTTTAAAAGAGGAGATTTCGCGAGGCCTAGAAAACTTAAACTTTTGAATTAAAACCTTAGCAGGGCAAATATTACCAATGTAAGCTGCCACAGACGACTCAGAAGTATCTGGAGCAAGCCTAGAAATAAATAATTGTTTGCGATGAGGCACTACAGTTAGTGGAGGCGGAGGAGCATTGGGATCCCCAAGTGATTGAGAGCCAGCATGATCCTGTGATTGATCAGAGTTCCCGTGAGGGATAGATTGAGGTACACCAGGGCTTGTAATGGGTACTTCAATCTGAAAAGAAGAGCATAAAGAGGGACAAGAAGATGGTGTAGGCGAAAGTAAAATCGGAGAGGAAGTAATAGAGAGAGCTGGCGACTGCTTACGAGGCAACTCAAGGGTACATTTCTTGTGCAATTTCTCAGAAGGTGGAACAAATTTGAATTGCGACAATAGTTGAACGCTAGAGTCACACTCGTTTGACAGCTGTTTGGCCAGTTTGTTTAAAGAAAGAAACCTTAAACGAAGATCCCTATACATACGGCTAAAATCAAGCTGTTGGCTAGCACAAGATGGGCAAGTCCAGCGCATTAAGCCAAGCTCAGGCTTAGAAACAGACAAACCAGAAAATTTGTCGTAGTCGCGGCCATTGAGGCCAGCACATTTTAAGTGAATAAGATTATCGCAGAGCCAACAAGATATTGCTCTATACTGATCATCAAAACGATCAGAATGTTTGCAATTAGGTAGACAACAAGCCATTGAAAAGCCGAAAGAAAGGCAAAAAAATTATATATATATAAGAATATATAGAAAAATTAAATTCACAGCACAAAGATAATTATTGATAAATAATCAATAATTACAAATAAAACAAAGAGACAGCTAGAGTGCACAGCACAACAGAGAGTGCAAGAACAGTTATAAGCCGAGCTTTGAGAGGCGGCCCTACAAAAGTGATTACGCGGGAGAGAAGCTAAGCACAAGCACAAAGCAGAGAGAACAACAAAGCCACTAGCACTGATGGTATGATGGGGGCGATGAGGGGAGCAACTGCAGAAGCAATGACGAAAGAAAAAAAAAAAAAAAAAAATATGTAAATGCACCAAACACTAATCACGAAAAAGAAAAAACTGTTTTAACTGATTAATTTGGCGAATTATGGAAATAAAACACAAGGGAGTCAAGCGAACAACACCAGCGGAAGTGTAAACAAACTAAGCACAATTAAAAATTGAGAAAAAACAATAAATATTAATAAAAACTCAGGAGCTATGCAAAAACACGACCGTCACGTCAGAGAGCAGAAAGCTTTGTACATAATACACGAGTATACATACCAAATTTGGTGGCTCTAGCTCTTATAGTCTCCGAGATCTGCGTGTTCATACGGACGGACGGACGGACAGACGGACATGGCTAGATCGACTCGGCTGTTCATCCTGATCAAGAATATATATACTTTATAGGGTCGCAGAAGCTTTCTTCTGCCTGTTACATACATTTTGGCGACTTTAATATACCATTTTACCCTATGGGTGTATGGTATAAAAAGAACGAGAACAAAACCAGGAAGTCATAGGGTGACGGTTTTAAGTCTGCACATGAAATTGTGACTTGACCGTATCCCGAACACTTGTGTCAAGACGATTGAACTAAGTTTTATTCTCTGGACACATGAGCAAAAAAACCCTCGCCTGTCAAAAGTGAATATTAAGAACGAATTTGCTTCACAAAAGGCCCACATGGTAAAAATATGTAAAAGTCCTCTCACACATCAAAAAGACCTAAATATAAGTAGTATAAAATCTGAAATAGACACTCTGCAACTGGAGTATTTTGCGAAATCCAAATGCTCATGCCATTTCCCTTACCCCCTTACTTTTAGAAGCAATGAATATTTTTCGGATGATCATGTAACCCAGCATCGTGCCCACCGCAAAACATTTTTTGTTCAACTTATTAGGACTTTTCAACTTAATTGTACTGACGACTTTCGACTTCTTCGCTGACAACTTTTCTATGACGACAAGACTTCTCGACTCAGTTCAACTTACTGGCACTCTCTAGCAAGGGCTACAAAAACGAACAGCAACCCAGCACACATTTTACATATATATGGAATTTATAATTGCTTCAATAATATTTCAAATGTGCTGTTTTTTGTTCTATTTAACTCCACAACATTAATTAGTTTTTATACCATACATGGTATATTTAATGGTATATTAAAGTCGCTAAAATGTATGTAGCAGGCAGAAGGAAGCTTCACCGACCCAATAAAGTATATATATTCTTGATCAGGATCAACAGCCAAGTCGATCTAGCCATGTCAGTCCGTCCGTCCGTCCGTATGAACACGCAGATCTCGGAGATTATAAAAAAAAAAAACTTTCACTCGTTGCAGAGGACGGACGTGTTTTTTTTTGCGCTTATCAATTTTTATTTTTTTTCTCGCGATTAAATACTTTTACAAATTTCTTAAATTCATTATCGGTTTAATTAATAATAATTTCAACATCCGAATTTTATTTTCATTTCGCGAATTCTTGCTGTCGCTTTTGTTTACATTTAAATAAAATCAAAACTTACAACAATACTTGCATTAGCGGTGTTGTTGTTTTGCTTATCTCTTTTGCGTTTGTGTCTTTACCGTTTTAACTAACTCTCGCGCTCTTGCGTACAAATTGTTGTTGCATGTGTTCAATTTGACGCGCTCTCCCGCTCTTTCCTATTCTTGATTGATTTGCGCTCTCGTCTTTTGCATACCCGCGACTCTGTGATACGTGTTTTTGTTTTTTGTGCTTTCATCTCTTTTTATTCTCTAGTTGTGAAGGCTTACTCTGCACATTAACCCTTGTGTCAGAACTGGTCAGTATATTCTTATACACAGAATTTTAACCCTTAGAATTTTTATTTTTATTTTTTTTGTATTTCCTTTTTTTAATTAAATTAAACTTTTTGATAAAATGGTTGTCTGCTCAAAAAAAAATTGCATAGTTGCCACTAATGCGGTTGACTCCCATGGTTATATTCTGTGTTGGTTGTGTGACAATGCGGTTCACGTTAAGTGTGCAGGTTACACAGGCAGAATCAAGGAGTCTATTGCTAAAGGTGGTGGCTTAAAATATGGATGTGATGCTTGCCGAGAGGTCGAGAATGAGATGCGCTCTTTCATGAGGCGGACTAGAGATAGTTTTGACACTTTAAGGGCAGGTTTTAATAAACTCCAAGCGGAGTTTACTGCGGTGGAGACTCAGTTCAGAAGTTTATCGCTTATGAATGAGTCTCGTAAAAGGACCAGTCCTTGGGATGCAGAAACACCCCAAGGACTGGTCCTTTTACGTTTCGGAGACTCATTCATTTGTTTTTTTTTTTTTTTTTTTTTTTTAACGAATGAGTTTTTTAAATGAATGAGTCTCCGAAACGTAAAAGGACCAGTCCTTGGGGTGTTTCTGCATCTGTACACCCGCCAGCGTCTCTTATCGTCCCCGACCGGTCTCATGCACCGTCCACTCCTAATGTACAGCAATTGATTTCGTTTAAGAGCCCGGTTGTGAATGCTATTAGTAAGGAATTACCGGTATCACCTGGGAATGATCTCTTAAAAACGATGCCTATTGTAGTGTCCGATGTGTCCGGGCAATTACCCATTCCAATGGAAATTGCCGATAGTTCTAAAAGTATCGAGGGCCCCGTAAACAAGTTGACTGCTGCAGTGGGTGACTTGTCCAACGTTACTGCTGCGGCTGACGCTTCGGGACCGCGGCCTCTCGTTGGCATACCACCAAAGAAACATATATTTGTTTCTAGGCTAGACCCTGTTGTCACATCTGATGATGTAATAGCCTATATTCGGAAGAAAGTTAACGTCTCGAATATTGCGGTGGAGAAGTTTAAATTTTCTTACTCTCGGGACATTTCGTCCTTTAAAATTAGTGTTTCTGCCAATATCTTCGACACTATATGTCGAGAAGATTTTTGGCCAAAACATATACTAGTTAAGGAATATACTGTGAAAAAGAAAAATCGGAAACCGATTCGCTTGCCAACAACAACAACTAATACCATTCCTGCCACATCAGCATCTGCTGGTGTGTCAAAAAACTAGCTTCGTCCCTTAACCTGGGTTACCAGAACGTTAGAGGGCTGAAATCTAAACTTTCTAATCTCTATGTAGATAGTCTTTCTTTTGAACATAACATTCTAGCTTTTACAGAGACGTGGCTAAAACCTGATATTGCTGATGCATCGGTTTTTTCCACAAACTTTTCTATATTCAGACGTGACCGGATTTCTCGTATAGGTGGTGGCGTTCTGATAGCTGTTGATGCTGCTTTATCATCTGAAATGATTAAATTTTCTAGTACCCAGGAGATTGAGTTTGTCGGTGTTAAAGTAAATTTTAAATCTTTTAATGCTTTCATTACTTGTTCCTATATTCCACCATTGTCAGACATGGTGGTATATTTAAATCATTTAGAGGCAATTCAGTTTGTCTCCTCTTTAGTTTCCAGTCAAGACTTGCTCATAGTTGTAGGTGATTTTAATTTACCCGCTTTAGCATGGTCACTAACAGATGAATCTACCACGTTGCTGCCCTCTTTGTCACATGACTTTATTGATGGCCTTCTAGGCTTATCTTTATCCCAAGTCAATCCCGTCTTAAATTCTAATAGAAAATCGTTAGATCTTATTTTTGTATTGGATTCTTCTTATTGTGAGGTTTCTAGGATCGAACCATTTGTTCTTCCAGAAGACAAATTTCATCCTACATTAAATTTAAAAATTGACTTGCCCTTGCTTTCACCATTACTTGGTTTAAATGAGTTACCTCTAACTAGGTGCTTTCGTAAGACTGACTTTGCCAGCCTTAATGAAAACATTGCTACTACCGATTGGTCTTATCTGTACAATTGTAGAGATATGAACTCAGCTGTTCGTTTTTTCTATGATACTCTGAATTCACTCTTTGATATTTGTGTGCCTCTTGGTAGGCTGGAGCGGCTTAACAAACCTCCCTGGTTCTCTCGTGAGTTATCCAATTTGAAAAATGTGAAGACACGATATTATAAGAAGTTTCAAAAAACACGTCGTTCATCAGATTATGCTCTGTATACAGTCGCTCGTTCAAAATTCATGATGCTTAATACACAATGCTATAAGAATTTTCTTCAGCGGTGTAAGCTTCAGTTTTCTTCTGACCCTAAACAATTTTATAACTTTGTTAATTCTAAACGTAAGACCTCTGTGCACCCATCTTTTTTGTCTTTTCAAAATAAAAAAGCAAGCACTGATCAGGCAATAGCCGATATGTTTGCGAGTTTTTTCAAAACAACTTATTCCTCAACGGAATATCGAGCAAGTCCGTATCCTTATCATTTAAAAAAGGCTAATTGCATTTTCAATCCAGTGATTGATGAAAGTTCTATTCTTAGCGAACTTAAATTAGTTAAACCTGTTTATTCTCCGGGGCCAGATGGTCTTCCTGGATGCGTACTCAGGTTCTGTGCAAACGCATTATGTAAACCCATTTTAAAATTGTTTCTATTGTCTGTCGAATTTTCCTCTTTTCCATCTATTTGGAAGGAGTCGTATATCATTCCTCTGCATAAAAATGGCAAAAAGTCCGAAGCCTCTAACTATAGGGGTATCTCAAAATTGTCCGCTATTCCGAAAGCTTTTGAGAAAATTATAACTTCTCAATTGCAACATTTTTGCAGCTCTATTATTTCGCCATCCCAACATGGGTTTGTGAAACGTAGATCTACAACCACTAACCTTTTAGAATTTACATCAGTAATTATCAAGGGGTTTAAAAATGGTAAACAAACTGATGTAATATATACTGACTTTAGCAAAGCCTTTGATTCCGTTAATCATACCCTATTACTTTCTAAGCTGAGCGACATTGGGTTTCCACCCCTTTTCCTTTCTTGGGGTTCGTGAATATTTAACAAATAGAAAACAGAAGGTACTTTTTAAGTCTTCTTTTTCCGCTTCCATTCCTGTGACTTCTGGTGTACCTCAAGGTAGTCATCTTGGCCCTCTGCTCTTCACACTATTCATTAACGATCTTCCATCAGTCATTGTTTATTCGCGTGTGCTTATGTATGCTGACGATGTCAAGATTTGTGTTACTCATAAAGATACAGATTCATTTAGTCGGCTACAAGCTGATCTTAAAAACTTTCAATCCTGGTGCCAGTTTAATCTACTAAATCTTAACACTACCAAATGTAAGGTAATGACTTTTTTCCGCAACTCTCCCCAACTGGTCACTTATTTTCTAAACAATAGCCCTTTAGAACGTTTAAATAATATAAATGATTTGGGCGTACTTATGGACCATAAGTTAAATTTTAACACCCACATTTCCACCACGGTCGCAAAGGCCATGAGTGTCCTGGGTTTCATTAAAAGATGGTCAAAAGAATTTGATGACCCCTATACAACTAAAGTTCTTTTTACTTCGCTTGTCCGTCCTATTTTAGAGTATGGATCTAGCATTTGGTCACCTCAATATGAGTCGCACCAGATTAGACTTGAATCCGTTCAAAAGCAGTTTTTTCTATTTGCTCTTCGTGGCTTAAGCTGGGATCGCAATGTCAATTTGCCTTCGTATTCTAGTAGACTTCTCTTGATTAACCTTCCATCCCTAACTAACCGTAGAATTATGCTTGGTGTCATTTTTATGCACAAGCTCCTAATTGGTGATATCGACTCGCCTGAGTTATTAGCTCAGGTGAATCTGTCGGTACCATGTAGACGGAGTAGACATCCTTTGATACCCTTATCCCTTAGTCGTTGTTCTTCTAACTATGCTATGCATAAACCTTTTAGGGTCCTCTGCTCTGATTACAACCTTCTATTCCCTGTAATCAGCTCAGAGTTTTCTATTAATATGCTTAAAACATCTATCCTATCCCATTTAGTTAATATCCCATTTAGATTAATAGCTATAGTATTATTTGTTTGTCTGTTTTTTCTATTGGGTATTTGTCCACGCGATTCGTGCCGTGCGTTATACGGCTGCACCCCTCGGTCGGTCGGGTGGGAGGTGGGCAGTTATCTGCTTGGGCTCGCGCGTACAAAAAAAAAAAAAAAAAAAAAAAAAGAGCTAGAGCCACCAAATTTGCTATTATTCTCGTGTAGTATGTAAATATATAGAGATAATTGGAATTTTGGCCACGCCCCCAGTAATCACATAAAACAGTTTTTCTTAAAAAGTATAACAGCTAGAGACATCAAATTTGGTTTATATGCTCGTTTAGTTAGCGCGCAGAAACTAATTGTTTAAACTTCTTGCCACGCCCCCTTCCGCCCCCGGAATTTACATAAAACTGATTTTCTTAAAAACTATGATAGCTACCTACATCAAATTTGGTATGTATACTAGCATAATAGACGCGCAGATATTGGCAATTTAAAAATTTTGCCACACCCACTTCCGCCCCCCGCAAATTAAACAAGACTGATTTTATCAAAAACTAACAAAGCTAAAGTCACCAAATTTAGTATGTACACTGGCTTAGTATGCGCGCAGAGTATACATCTTTTCATATTTTGCCACGCCCACTTCCGCCTCCATAATTTAGAAAAAACCGATTTCCTCCTGTAGTTTTTTCACTATCGCAATCAAATTCGGCAGCCAAATTAATCCTATCTGTTTCTACAAAATTACCAAATTTTATTGTAATCTTACTTGAAACATGCAAAATATGCGTATGAACGTATTTTACTACGCGGTCCATAAGGGTAAAATTGGCCTTTGGCTAGTGGCGGCGCCAGATTGCTCGTGTGTTTGTAGAGTGAGCGAGATAGCATATATATGAAGCATGTAAAAACAATTTAACAGACATACATTTGGTTTTCGAAATTTAAAAAAATTTGTTTCACCTGGTGTATGGTATACCCAAGTCGGCGAAGCGACTTACTTACTTCATTTTTATCCAAAAATAAAGAAATTATAATGCTTGTGTCAAAAAATAACAAGAACCAGACGGCAGGGGCTATCTTTGACCGCGTCAAAGCTTGTATAGCCTTGAAAGTTTTTTATTACTTAAAGCTTGACTAAGTCAAAGTGGAAAATGTTTTATCAGAGAAGTTTTATTTTTCAAAAGAACGGCCTACAATCCTAGCATAGCAAAAAAGTTGTTGATCAAAGTAACTTTTTACCAAAGATTGTTTCTATGGAAGCTATATTCAATTGTCACCCGATCGTTCCCATGGAAGCAATATAATCTATTTTTATGACAATTGCGTGACGCAATTATTGAGTAAAGTCACTGTTCTTTGCCTCCGTGGCTTTGTATGGGAGCTATTTGATATAGTGTGTCGATCCGGCTGTATATACAAGCCTACAAAATTCAACCCTGTAGCTTTAACTGTCTAGGATGAGTTTGCGTTGATCGAGACGGACGGACATGGCCGGACATGGCTATTTGAACTCGTCTCGTCATGCTGATCAAGAATATATATACTTCATTTGGTTGGAAATGCTGTTTCTTTCTATGCGTTGCACACTTCTCACCAAAATTTATGTTTATACCCTATTTGCAAGGTTATGAAAATAAGCAGAATTGATAGACTAATATTTGAAACACAAAAGTTTTAAACAAAACTTTATCCAACTTAAGAGCAATGCCTACTTGCTCAATGTTATTTGACTATTCACGCTATATTATGGGGTCTTTGCAAAGAAAAGAGCGGTGTTAAGAAAAATGTATTTAAATATCTTTCGAAGATTTTGTCTAAAGTTTTGTTTTGGTTTTTCAATAGAAATTGAAATTAACTAAATTGTTAATTGAAAGCCTGTTTTCCTGCACAAAATTCAATTAGTTAAAATTAAATTTAAATTTAAATTCGCCCAATGGTTTCATCTTTTCTAAAGAAATTGTGGGTTAGAATAGTTTTGTGCGAAACCCCAAATTTTTTTTAGTTTCAAAATCAACATAAAGAAATTTAAGCCAGGATTCATCAAACAGATTTAAAACTTAAAACTTGACTTAATTAGAGAAACAGAAAAAAATATATCCAAATCATTATTTATCATTCGAACTCATAATATTTGCATTTGAACTTGAACTCTTTTTTATATTATGTTGTTCTTTCCATCGCCTGTTCGTTTGCGTCTCCGCTCATGTTCGTGTTATTATAGATACGGCGTTAGCGAAGCAAAGTGAAAATTTCAAATATTGAGACATTTATATATGTCAACATCGCGCTTTCCGCTTATGCTGCCTCACCTGTAATCCAGAAACTGCAACCAGAACACAGGCTCGGAAAAATTTGTTTGTTGTCTAAATGATACAATCGTAAAGGAAATGAAATTCAATGGAAGGTATATTTTCGTTAGTTAATAATTTTTCAGAATCTAAGTTTGCATGTAAATTCACAATGTAACCAGATGCTTTAGCTCTATTTGGAATATGTAAAGCTTTCTATTTTCAACAGCTACATCAACACAACGAAAGATCTTTCTGCGTGCGAAAAATTAACAAGCTGTAAATGTATTAAAAACCCAAATTTTCCTTTTAATATTTTTGTTGAAATTTATTGGATGAAAACTCACAAAACTGATTAAAATGTATACAGTTCGGAACGCACATATGACTCGTAACGCACAGGCTCTGTATTGCGATCTGCAGGAGCGGCTGTATCAGTGGATCGCCATCGCTGGAGCCCATATCTTTGCTGCATATAGGAGTACGGATCGTACCACCGTGGTGATGAGCCATCTGATTATCTGTCGGGGCCACCCTTGCCCTTGCTGCTTTGTCAGCCTATGGTCTGCCATCGTCCCGCATGGCGCAACCTGCAACATGAATGGTAGCAGCCTCCACACTTTTCCTGCTGCTGATTAATACGGCCACTGTCTTCTGTGCATCCAGGATACAATTGATTGCACGGCATCGTTGGTCCTGGCCTCTGCTTCTCCAAGCTTCTACAGGGTTGGAGCAAGCACCGAACTCTGGAACTCCACCTGTTATTTTATATTCCTATTGCCCTCTGTCCGTTTCGTACATCAGGATCCGGTCTTCGAAATAACTGCGAATCATTGCATCCAGGTATTTTGGTGCAGCTAAGCGCTGCAGTGACTCAATTATGCTCATCCAGCTCGCTGAGTTGAATGCGTTTCGAACTACGCATCTTTCGAAAGCCAAACTGGTGCTCCGAAAGTCCATTCCACGCGTCGATGTTGGCCTTTAGTCTGTTGCGAATACCTTTTCCAGCAAATCTATCAAGCAGAGCGGCCTGTACGCTGAAGGGTCGTCCGTTTTCCCGCCTTTTGGGAGTAGTACCAGCCTCTGCCCTTACCATCTTGCTGGAAAGACTCCTTGTTACAGTCAGGAGTTAAATACATCGGCCAGAGTCGAGGGCTTATACATTGCGATGAGCTTGATGATACCAGCAGGAAATCCATCAGGGCAAGGCGATTTGTTGCTTTTAATCCGCTTGGCAGCCAGCACGATTTCTTTATTACTACTATAGCCGAGACTAGTCCGTTGTTGGGCTCCTGCAACTGTAGGCTGCAATATTGGCCTCTCTGGGAATAGCGTTTTTACAATGTTTGCGAGTAGCAATGCGCAGAGCATCTTCCAACAGTCAGCCTTGCTAGATTTAAGAGTGCACGCCGCGTTTTATAAACGTCCAGTAGCCTTTGGAACGAGGGACTTCTTCTGGCCCGCTGCTGCTTGCGTCTGGCTTTGAGGCATTCTTTTCGCATTCTTCTCTCGCTTAGAGTTTCTTGCGACCATAACGAGAACTTAGGACGTAGGAGTATTATTGCACTGTTATCACTGTGCGTATATACGTCGGAGACTATCCATGTAGCATTCCGGTCCAGGCTCGTGCTTGCAAAAGTAACCTCAATTATTGAGTTATGTCCTGCTCTGTTGAATGTTTGTATGCTGCCGATATTCAGTAGACTCACGTTCTGCCATGCAAAGGAGTCAAGCGGGATTCTTCCTCATGCCGTGGTTTTGACGCTACTCCACACCATCGCCCATGCGTTAAAGTCGGCGGCAATGATCACTTGCGGTGAACTTCTGGCGTCTGCGGCTATGTATTCAATTATAGCTGCAAAGTAATCTATGTCTACACTTGGGGCTATGTAACAGCTAAAAATAGATGTGACATTGCACTTCGCCCTGGTGTAGCCTCTGTGTCTGCCAATACTCTTTTGTTGTAACGGAGAATGTCCGCAACTCCATATTGCTGCGACTTGGACGCCTTGCTTTTTGGACCCAGGCCGCGTGCTGTTTTACCCCATATGGCTCCGACTTTTGTCGCTTTTGCGCTGTCGATGCCAAGATCTATAACAGTCTGCTCCATCAAATCCTGTGCAATGATTTATATTACGTTGGAGAAACTTAATTTTTGCAATTGTTGGTTGCCTATAAAACCAAAGATACGTCTTGGAACGCTTTGGAATCGGAATAAAATCCGCAGACACGCCTTGTATCGATTGGAACACCTTGGAATTCAAAAATAACACAAAAGATACCATTTGGAACGCTGGGAATACTTCGGAAATTAAATATAAAACCCAAAGATACGACTTGGAACGCTTGAAACACTTTGGAATTCAGATATAAAGCCAAAGATACAACTTGGAACGCTGTAGAATTGGAACAACCGAGATTGGAAATTCGTTGCGAAACGCCACGCGAGTAATAGAACAGTGGAACTGGGACTGAAATTTCGCGAAGTTGGTGGACAGCAAAGCAAAACGATTGGGACAAGAATTCAACAAAATAATGAAAAATTAATTTTCCCGACGAATAGAAATAAGCTTTGCCCTTTGAACCGAAACGGAACTGGAACTGAATCTGTAATATTCGGAAATGGAATAAAATGATGCAACACATATATTTTCAACACTTTAATATTATTTGACTTTTTCCTCAATGTGACCCTTCAGCATTTATACCCCACAAAGTGTCTGCCTACCCCAGGGTATACAGCACAGCTATTTATGGTCGGTTGCTTTATGCCGGTCTTTGGCACATGAGCTTGCAGCTGTGCCTGTATACAGTGGTTAAGCGGGACTTATGTATGCACGTATCTAGGCTGCAAGGGATAGCGGGATTTTTTTTTTTTTTTTTGCGAATATGGAAAAAATAGTTATGGTATATGTTTTTTTTTTTTTTTAATTCATTTATTCAACAAAGAAAAATGTAACAAGTTAGAGAAAAATAGAAGAGTATAGTGTGGAAAAAGTAGAAATGCGAAAGGACATTGAAGAAATAGATGTTTTGGGTGCCAATTTAACCTGCGGGACTGCCGGGGGGTATTGCTTCGCAGGCTAGAAAGGCGGGCCTCATGCCCCTCAGGGGGTTTCGCTGCCTCTCCAGGCGGCGAAGAGCGTCCATAACTTTTTTGCAAATGTGCAGGCCGCGGACCATTTTCCTTGGCTAGCACACATTATGTTGGCAGTGTTCTCGACCGTAGGTAGTTCCCCAAACGCTTCCTCAAGCTCATGGCGTTCACTCTGTAATCTCGGGCAGCAGAAAAGCACATGCTCGGCATCCTCCACTACGCCGTCTGGACTGCTTTCGTGCCCAAATTGGTGTAGGTATGCGTTGAAACACCAATGGCCACTTAACAATTGGGTTAACTCGAACGTTACTTCGCCGTGACTTCTCGAGAGCCAGGACTTCAGGTTCGGATTCTACCTAAACGACCATCTGCCTTTGGTTGAGGATGTCCATCTTGCTTGCCAGTCTTCTAAGCTCGCTCATCTGGCTGCTCTTTTGGCCTCTTGTTTTGCCAGTGGCGTCCATTCGCTAGTTTGCCTTCTATTGTAGATGTACTGGGACTCCTTCGCCATGAGATCGATAGGTGTCAGTCCAGCTATGACTAGCGCAGCCTCGTCGGATATTGTTCGGAAGCTTCGACACACTCGTATGGCTCCCAATCTGTACGTTGATTCGAGCCCTTGGCGATATGATTTCTGCCGCATAGCCGTTGCAACACAAAAAATCAAACCGCACCGGACCTTTTTTTTCTGAAAGTTCATGTATTGAACAGCAAAACCCTATTTGGGTTTTTCAAAGTTAGCTCTTTTTTTTTTTTATAGCGAGTTGAAATTTTTCATTTTGGGGGTATTTTTTTAGTTTGTCAAATGAGCTAAATATGACTTATATATCGATTTCTTCTTCATGCATACGACATAAATCATCCTCATTTATTGTAGAAATATTGTTAATGGTTAAATAAATTCATTTTATGAATGTTATATAACCCAAAATTACTTTTTCACCTAGAGTTCTAGAAAAACTTACAATTAAGCCTTTTTTTAGAGTAGTTTTGGAAGTATTTTTAATTTATAACTATTTTTTTATAGAATAATATCAAGATTAATTTAAAACAACAAAAATATTTTTAAATATGGAAAATTAGAAACGAGTTCTTTTTGGTTGTGGTTCATTTCTGTTATCAAGATCAAAGTAATCCGATTCGTTAGTGGAGAACTCCATTCCGTCGCGTTCATCTTTCTGCACTTCTTCATTTGATTTTCATCTTCTTCGAATTGAAGTATTTGCTTAGTCCAACAACATATTTCGGCCAGTATAGCATCTGGAGCTTTTTCAAGTGTTTCTGGCGATTTTGATACGCTGTGACTCTTGTACCTGTTGCTAACAAGTAATGGGATTTTACAAAAGATGCAAACATTTCTGATTTTCTCTGCGTTAGCTCTAATTTTGCAAACATTTGATCCAATTTGCTTTGTGTTATAAGAACTGCAACTAACCCGACATAACAAGCTCTGCAAACTGTATTTGGCGCCCACGACTCATTGAATACAACATCACAATTAAAGTTATGTCGAAATGCCGTAACAAAATTTTTACTAACTGATCCGTGCATATCACTCGCCGGGGTAAAACGTCCACAAATTTTGACACGCCCACTTCCACCCCCGAAAATAAAATAAAACAGATTTTCTCGCAAACTAACAAAGTTAAAGTCACCAAATTTATAATGTAGATTTTTTTAGTATGCGCGCAGAATTTGTATACTTTAATATTTTGCCACGCCCATTTCCGTCTCCATAATTTAGAAAAAATCGATTGCCAACTACAATTTTTTGACTATCGCAACCGAATTCTGCAGACCAATTAATCTTATATATTTTTACCAAAATACCAAATCGGAAATCGGACTAGAAACATGCAGAATATGCGTATGAACGTATTTTACTATGCGATCCATAAGGGCAGAATTGGCCGTTGGCTAGTGGCTAATCGGATTACTTTGATCTTGATAAATTAATTTTCCATATTTAAAAATATATTTGTTGTTTTAAATTAATCTTGATATTATTCTATCAAAAAATAGTTATGAATTAAAAATACTTCCAAAACTACTCTAAAAAGGGCTTCATTGTAAGTTTTTCTAGAACTGTAGGTGAAAAAGTAATTTTGGGTTATATAACATTCATAAAATGAATTTATTTAACCATTAAAAATGTTTCTACAATAAATGAGGATGATTTATGTCGTATGCATGAAGAAGAAATCGATATATAAGTCATATTTAGCTCATATGACAAACTAAAAAATACCCCCGAAATAAAAAATTTCAACTCGCTATAAAAAAAAGAGCTAACTTTGAAAAACCCAAATGGGGTTTTGCTATTCAATACATGAACTTTCAGAAAAAAAAGGTCCGGTGCGGTTTGATTTTACAAACTTTCATTTTGTTGCATAGTGTTATCGTTCTCACGACATTTACCAATAGTACCCGTTGCCGTTGGCTTGGGCCTCTGGAGTTGAGCAAAAACCGTGTAATGCAGCGGCCTATTTCTCCAGCTTTCGTGTTTGCGTGCTCCAGGTGTTCCTTGAAGCTAAGGCGGGTGTCTAATAAAATGCCTAAATAGCGTATTGCCCTGGATGACGTTATTTTGCATTTATCTAGAGAAATTTCAGCTACCTCCACGACTTTGCGGCTGCTGATCAAGACAGCTTCAGTTTTTTGGACTGCAAGCTGCAAGCCTACATTGTTTAGCCATCCTTTGACTATGTCGACTGCCACGGCCGTTTTGCTCTCCGTCTCATGTAGATGCTTCGCTACCACCACTATCGCCACGTCATCTGCAAAGCCGACAATCTGGGTTCCAGGTGGGAGAGAAAGCCTAAGCACGCCATCATACATCACGTTCCATAGGATTGGGCCCAGAACGGAGCCTTGCGGGACACCTCCTTTGACGACATGTGTGCGCCAGCCACTTTGGGTGTTGTAGCGCACGATACGATTTCGGAAATAGTCTTCCACCATGAGGACTAGGTACTCTGGTACCCGAAACTCCCGAAGAGAGCTTAGGATCCGACTCCAGTTTGCGGTGTTGAAGGCGTTTCTCATATCTAGAGTGGTGACCAAGCAGTATTCTTTCTTGCCACCCTTCCATCGCTGGCCCTCGATGGCATTACTAGCTATGTCAACTACCGTTTGTAGCGCGTCGATTGTGGACTTTGCGCGTCTAAATCCAAACTTCATCGGTGAGAGGTCGCCAGAGTTCTTGATGGCGGACCCAACTCTCTGCACCAGCAGTTTTTCGAACAGTTTCGAGACCGAATCTAGAAGGCAGATTGGCCTGTATGCTGATGGGTTCTCGGCTAGCTTGTTCGGCTTGGGCAGAAGCACTAGATTTTGCAATTTCCAACTGTCTGGGAAAATGCCATCGTGCATGCATTTATTGAAGACTTCTGCAAATTTTGCAGGCTGGAGGCGTGACGCCAGTTTTAGCGCCTTGTTTGGTATTGCATCTGGGCCTGGGGCCTTTTGGCCCTGCAACCTTGCGGCGACTGCAAGAATTTCTTCGGGGCTAATATCGTGGACGTCTGGGTCTTGGCGATATGACTGAGGTGTTCGGGAACAGAGTCTCTACAATGAGTTTCATTTGCGATTCGTTAAGAGTCGCGGGCTTGTTTGCGTTGAGCTTCTTCATAGCCACTTTGTAAGCAGCCCCCCAAATATCGTTCTCGGCGGCGTTGCACATTTGTAAGAAGCATTTGCGTTAACCCTCCTTAATGGCCAATTTTAGTTCTCTTCGCCTAAGCTTGTATTGGGCCTGAAGGCTAAAGAACTCTGGCATTCCACGCGCCCTCTGGTATTGACGTCTGCATTGGAGGCACCTCCTCCTCTCCTCATTTATAGATGCATTCCACCAATAGACAGGGGCCTTTTGTTTGTTGTGGCATCTACGGGCTACCATGCTGGCATCACAAGCTGCTAGTACGGCATCTACAAGCGTTTTAGCAAACTTGTTTGCGTGGCCAGTGAGGGGTGGGATTCTGAGGGATTCCTCGAATCTATTTAAAGTATCCACTCTAAACATTTTAACGTTTTGGTCAGTGGTTGCGTTTTCAGCGGGGCGGTTGTCGATTGTGCACAAAATGGCTAAATGGTCGCTAGCCGTGCAATGTCTACACAATTGCCAGTTGGTCTGTGCTGCTAGTTGCCGGCTTGCAAATGTGACGTCTATGACTGATCCGTAGCCAGCTCTGCAGAACGTGTGCCTGTTGCCCGTGTTTAGCACGACAAGTTCGACTGAGGCGAGGCTCTCAAGAATTGTGCGGCCCCTGGTATATATGTGTATAGATACATATGTATTATATTTTTTATACCCTTGCAAAAGGGTATATTAATTTTGGTCAGAAGTGTGCAACGCATAGAACGAAGCATCTCCGACCATACAAAATATAAATATTCTTGATCAGTCTGGATCAACGCACACTCCTCCTAGATCATAAAAGATAGAGAGCTGAAATTTTGCTCTTAGGATTGTATATACTGCAAAGGTTGTATATCTCGGATTCAGCCGGATCGGACCACTATATCATATAGCTCCCATACAAACGCCAAAGTCACGAACAGTGACTTTTTTCAATAACTTCGTTATTTTCTGTGCTATTGTCGTGAAACTTAATATTATACAGTTTCTTAGGCCTATAAACGACTGTGCCAAATTTGATCGGTTGACTATATCATATAGCTCCCATAGGAACGATCGGTCGAAAACAGTGACTTTTGTCAATAACTTCGTTACTTTTAACGCGATTGCTTTCAACTTAAACATTTGTTAGTTTAATATATCTGTTAATTACTGTGCCGAATTGGATGAAGATCGGGTGACTATATCATATAGCTCCCATAGGAACGATCGGTGGAAATCAGTGACTTTGATCAATACCTTCGTTATTTCCTATGATTGTAGGCCATTCTTTCGCAAACATAAGCGTTTATAGATAAAACGTTCTTCCACATTGATGGCTAATAGGTAAGAAAAGAGTTACTAAAAAAGTTAACCTCGGCCCTCTGGTTTTTTTTCTTTTGGTATGGGGGGAAAGCATTGAAAGCCGAAAATTGTGGGACTTGGTATCGACCTTGGTTAGGGGTCACCTCACTGCACTTAAACCTACCTTACTTCCATATCCGTCTCGCGGAACCAACGCTGAAGTTATTACTTCACGAGGGGGAGATTTCATGAAAGCCTCATCTAGAGTTTGAATTCTGGTTGCGCTGACATTCAGCGCCACGCAGGGACTGTATGATCACTGCAGCTAGGTGGCTAACTGCGATCCAATTGTTTTGCGTGCTAAGTTAAATATCCAAAAAGTCATGGAATATGAATGGCCTCCCAATACCTTGGCTTAGCTCTTCCCGTTCAGCAGTGAATCGCGGTCAGACAAAAAGGACATGCTCTGCGTCCTCCATCGGCCCCGTACAGTATGTGCAGTAGGGGTCTGATTCGTGCTAAAATCTATGCATATATGATTTAAAACACCCGTGTCCCGTTAGGAGTTGCGTCAAATAAAAATCTGTTTAGCCGTGTGGCCATTCCCGCACATTAGGTATAAGGCGGTTTGTCCAGCATCCGTGGGGGGAATGTCCTGCCATGTGCGAAAGGACACCTCTTTTTTGAGCTGCTTTACTGTTGCTTCTGGCTTCTAAAGCAACAATATCAAGTGGCGACATTCCTGATATAACTAAGGCTGCATCTTCAGATACAGTTCGGAACGCACATATGACTCGTAACGCAAAGGCTCTGTATTGCGATCTGCAGGCGCTGCTGTATCAGTGGATCGCCATCGCTGGAGCCCATATTTTTGCAGCATATAGGAGTACGGATCGTACCACCGTGATGATGAGCCATCTGCTTTTCTGTCCGGGCCACCGTGATTGGACATTATCCTTGGTAAGGCTGATGTTGTCCTTGCTGCTTTGTCGGCTACATGTTGAAGATGGTGCTTATATTTACCCCGAGATATCTAATTGCCGACATGAATGGTTGCAGCCTACACGCGTTTCCTGCTGCTGATTAATACGGCCTCTGTCTTCTGTGCAGCCAGAGACAGAGAATTCCTTTCCATCCAGGTTACAATTGATTGCACGGCGTCGTTGGTCCTGGCCTCTGCTTCTCCCAGCTCTTTTGCCACTGTGACCACTGCTATATCCAATGATCTGCGTCCTTATTGGCATATCTAGACGAATCACTGCGTCATACATGACGGTCCACAGGGTTGGACCAAGCCCCGAACCTTGTGGGACTCCACCTGTTATTTTATATTCCTGTTGCCCTCTATCCGTTTCGTACATCAGGATCCGGTCTTCAAAATAACTGCGAATCATTGCATCCAGGTATTCTGGTGCAGCTAAGCGCTGCAGTGACTCAATTATGCACATCCAGCTCGCTGAGTTGAATGCGTTTCGGACTACGCATCTTTCGAAAGCCAAACTCAATTATTGAGTTACGTCCTGCTCTGTTGAAGGTTTGTATGCTGCCGATATTCAGTAGACTCACGTTGTGCCATGCAAAGGAGTCAAGCGGGATTCTTCCTCATGCCGTGGTTTTGACGCTACTCCACACCATCTCCCATGCGTTAAAGTCGGCGGCAATGATCACTTGCGGTGAACTTCTGGCGTCTGCGGCTATGTATTCAGTTATAGCTGCAAAGTAATCTATGTCTACACTTGGGGCTATGTAACAGCTAAAAATAGATATGACATTGCACTTCGCCCTGGCTTTGAACACAGGCATTTTTTAACAGTCTGCTCCAGTAAGTACCGCACAGATCTGCAATGATTCAGATTAAGTTGCAGAAAGTAAATCTTTGCACTTGTTGGTTGCCTTGACATTGGCATCCTCTGCTCAGAGTGTTATGTGTCGCGTTCTTTTTGCCATGCCTAGTACATAAGATGCACTCTGCGTCGTTGTTGCAGTCTTTAGATGCGTGACCACTCTCTCAACAGTTGAGACATAGGCTGCCGGCTTTGTGCTCCTTCTTGAACCTGCATCTAGATGAGGTATGCCCAAAATCGAGACATTTTGAACATCTCTATTTGGCTCTCATTCTGCAGCAACCATTTTTGATACCTGGTTTGCATTCAGCAGCATTGTTGCTTTGTGTACACCTATTTGCCTTCCGAAACTTTGAAAACGACTGCACTGGCAGAGTTTCCTCCGTTAATTTGGCGGCGGCATTTAGAAGGTCCTCGAGCATAAAATAGAATGGAACATCCCCCATTTCGATTGTGACGCTTTCAGTGATGAGCTTCACTCGTCCTTCGTCGCCAAGCGCCTGCTGCAATATCTTATGTAGTTCGCTTGCTGCTGCTCGACGCACTCTGCATACTCCTTTCTCGTGTGTAATCATGGCAGGGTCGGCCTGGACTGCCTCTAGTACTTTTGTGTAGTCTGCAGGGTCACTGCATTGTACTGCCATATGAGCGACTTTTTGTAAGGGGAAGGTACCCTTAACCGATTTAGCAGCAGCCGTTATATGGGTAGTGTGGCAGCTTTCAGGTCCTTTGCTTTCTGCTTTGTACACGCTACTTTTGGTGTGGCACTTTTGGCCACAATGACCGCAAACGTCAATGGCCGCATCTCCTGGTTTGGCGTGTTGGCCCGCGGTCTGCTTTAAAGTTCTTTTTGCCATGTATTTTTTGGTATTTACACCATCCAACACCTTCTTCATTCTTACCAATTCATCCTACTTGCCACAATTTAAAATCGAATGCTGGCTTGGTACAGATTTTGCAGCTTTTTGTTCGACAAGTGCGCCGAGCTCAGTAATCTGTTCTTTTGGACCTGTCTGGACTCCACTTGGCCTTATTTGTCGCCACTTCCGATTCGTCGGCGGGTGGGCTTAACTCTCGGCCTCTTTTTGGCAACTGCTGCTTGTGCGAAAGCTGGCAGGGACATGTTTTTTTTTACTGTCGGAGCCGAAGGCGTAGCTGTTGGCGGCGTTCTAGCCATTAAGTTGCTTCGTGAAAAGCAGTTGCTCCCGCTAGCATTTTACAGAAATTACTGCTTGTTGCATTGTCTGCTGTATTGGCCAAGTGTGCCACCGATTCATTAGTTTTCCTGTTTGTAATGGATGTAGTGGCCTCCAGAATCCGAAACCCGGCCACGGTTTGGTTCGCGGGTGGATTTCCACTTTTGTGGCTGCCACCTGGAGTAGTTTCGTTTTTTCCAACCATATTTCTCAAACTATGATGCATTTTATACCTGCTGCCAGGTGCGAAAGTTAGTCATGCTGCCGGCCAATGCGATGCAGACGCAGACCACAAGCCGCTCAATATGAGGACAGACGCTTTGTGGATTTAGGGGCTTCCCGAGGGAAAATATGAAGTTCAATCGGTTATTTCAATTTTAAATTTTGGGGGCTCATTTGGCTTTTCGGGAGCTGACCATTTGGCTACTTAGAAATTATAAGGCAGCCAAATATACTTAAATATACATACGTTTATTAGGAATGCGGTCTAAGCGTCTTAGCAAATTTTAGTTATGAATTTGAAGGTGAAAAACGGACTCGATGATGTTTCTCATATGTCCTCGGTGCAGGACGTTTCATGTCGTGGGTCTCGGGTTGTTGGTCTTCTTTTGCTATGAAAGCTGGCTTAAGTCTGTCCACAGAAACAGGGACCCCCTTTCCATCGACTTTTAGAACGAAGAATCGATCCGTTTTAGGACCGGCATACGGAGGTTCAAGGGGTTGCTTGACTGCGTCAGTCCTAATAAAAACATGTGAGCATTGATCGATGCCTTTTAGGTTTAACGATGAATTTCCTTTTAGCAATTCCGATAACTCAGGGTCTGTTGCCTGTGCCGCTTCGATTTCAGACAAGTTTACTGAAGTGGGCATCCGAATGGCACACAATCTTGAGAAGGCATGTGTGACGATATTGTGTTCTTCTTTTATGTGCAGATTTGACATAAAAAACTGCGATATATAACTTAAGTGCCGAAGCTAACGAGGCGATGCTTTTTCAGGTTTTCGGTCGACCTCATAAACAAGCGGCTTATGATCAGTCCTGATGATAAAGAGTCGTATTGCGTATTGAGTCAAGTCACTGTTTTTTGCTTCTGTGGCTTTGTATGGGAGCTTTATGATATAGTGTATCAGTTCGATCCAGCTGAATCCAAGACATACCGACTGTGTAGTATAGGGATGGTATATCTCGGATTCAGCCGGATCGGATCACTATATCATATAGCTCCCATACAAACGCCAAAGTCACGAACAGTGACTTTTTTCAATAACTTCGTTATTTTCTGTGCTATTGTCGTGAAACTTAATATTATACAGTTTCTTAGGCCTATAAACGACTGTGCCAAATTTGATCGGTTGACTATATCATATAGCTCCCATAGGAACGATCGGTCGAAAACAGTGACTTTTGTCAATAACTTCGTTACTTTTAACGCGATTGCTTTCAACTTAAACATTTGTTAGTTTAATATATCTGTTAATTACTGTGCCGAATTGGATGAAGATCGGGTGACTATATCATATAGCTCCCATAGGAACGATCGGTGGAAATCAGTGACATTTATCAATACCTTCGTTATTTCCTATGATTGTAGGCCATTCTTTCGCAAACATAAGCGTTTATAGATAAAACGTTCTTCCACATTGATGGCTAATAGGTAAGAAAAGAGTTACTAAAAAAGTTAACCTCGGCCCTCTGGTTTTTTTTTTCTTCTTTGGTATGGGGGGAAAGCATTGAAAGCCGAAAATTGTGGGACTTGGTATCGACCTTGGTTAGGGGTCACCTCACTGCACTTAAACCTACCTTACTTCCATATCCGTCTCGCGGAACCAACGCTGAAGTTATTACTTCACGAGGGGGAGATTTCATGAAAGCCTCATCTAGAGTTTGAATTCTGGTTGCGCTGACATTCAGCGCCACGCAGGGACTGTATGATCACTGCAGCTAGGTGGCTAACTGCGATCCAATTGTTTTGCGTGCTAAGTTAAATATCCAAAAAGTCATGGAATATGAATGGCCTCCCAATACCTTGGCTTAGCTCTTCCCGTTCAGCAGTGAATCGCGGTCAGACAAAAAGGACATGCTCTGCGTCCTCCATCGGCCCCGTACAGTATGTGCAGTAGGGGTCTGATTCGTGCTAAAATCTATGCATATATGATTTAAAACACCCGTGTCCCGTTAGGAGTTGCGTCAAATAAAAATCTGTTTAGCCGTGTGGCCATTCCCGCACATTAGGTATAAGGCGGTTTGTCCAGCATCCGTGGGGGGGAATGTCCTGCCATGTGCGAAAGGACACCTCTTTTTTGAGCTGCTTTACTGTTGCTTCTGGCTTCTAAAGCAACAATATCAAGTGGCGACATTCCTGATATAACTAAGGCTGCATCTTCAGATACAGTTCGGAACGCACATATGACTCGTAACGCAAAGGCTCTGTATTGCGATCTGCAGGCGCTGCTGTATCAGTGGATCGCCATCGCTGGAGCCCATATTTTTGCAGCATATAGGAGTACGGATCGTACCACCGTGATGATGAGCCATCTGCTTTTCTGTCCGGGCCACCGTGATTGGACATTATCCTTGGTAAGGCTGATGTTGTCCTTGCTGCTTTGTCGGCTACATGTTGAAGATGGTGCTTATATTTACCCCGAGATATCTAATTGCCGACATGAATGGTTGCAGCCTACACGCGTTTCCTGCTGCTGATTAATACGGCCTCTGTCTTCTGTGCAGCCAGAGACAGAGAATTCCTTTCCATCCAGGTTACAATTGATTGCACGGCGTCGTTGGTCCTGGCCTCTGCTTCTCCCAGCTCTTTTGCCACTGTGACCACTGCTATATCCAATGATCTGCGTCCTTATTGGCATATCTAGACGAATCACTGCGTCATACATGACGGTCCACAGGGTTGGACCAAGCCCCGAACCTTGTGGGACTCCACCTGTTATTTTATATTCCTGTTGCCCTCTATCCGTTTCGTACATCAGGATCCGGTCTTCAAAATAACTGCGAATCATTGCATCCAGGTATTCTGGTGCAGCTAAGCGCTGCAGTGACTCAATTATGCACATCCAGCTCGCTGAGTTGAATGCGTTTCGGACTACGCATCTTTCGAAAGCCAAACTCAATTATTGAGTTACGTCCTGCTCTGTTGAAGGTTTGTATGCTGCCGATATTCAGTAGACTCACGTTGTGCCATGCAAAGGAGTCAAGCGGGATTCTTCCTCATGCCGTGGTTTTGACGCTACTCCACACCATCTCCCATGCGTTAAAGTCGGCGGCAATGATCACTTGCGGTGAACTTCTGGCGTCTGCGGCTATGTATTCAGTTATAGCTGCAAAGTAATCTATGTCTACACTTGGGGCTATGTAACAGCTAAAAATAGATATGACATTGCACTTCGCCCTGGCTTTGAACACAGGCATTTTTTAACAGTCTGCTCCAGTAAGTACCGCACAGATCTGCAATGATTCAGATTAAGTTGCAGAAAGTAAATCTTTGCACTTGTTGGTTGCCTTGACATTGGCATCCTCTGCTCAGAGTGTTATGTGTCGCGTTCTTTTTGCCATGCCTAGTACATAAGATGCACTCTGCGTCGTTGTTGCAGTCTTTAGATGCGTGACCACTCTCTCCACAGTTGAGACATAGGCTGCCGGCTTTGTGCTCCTTCTTGAACCTGCATCTAGATGAGGTATGCCCAAAATCGAGACATTTTGAACATCTCTATTTGGCTCTCATTCTGCAGCAATCATTTTTGATACCTGGTTTGCATTCAGCAGCATTGTTGCTTTGTGTACACCTATTTGCCTTCCGAAACTTTGAAAACGACTGCTCTGGCAGAGTTTCCTCCGTTAATTTGGCGGCGGCATTTAGAAGGTCCTCGAGCATAAAATAGAATGGAACATCCCCCATTTCGATTGTGACGCTTTCAGTGATGAGCTTCACTCGTCCTTCGTCGCCAAGCGCCTGCTGCAATATCTTATGTAGTTCGCTTGCTGCTGCTCGACGCACTCTGCATACTCCTTTCTCGTGTGTAATCATGGCAGGGTCGGCCTGGACTGCCTCTAGTACTTTTGTGTAGTCTGCAGGGTCACTGCATTGTACTGCCATATGAGCGACTTTTTGTAAGGGGAAGGTACCCTTAACAGATTTAGCAGCAGCCGTTATATGGGTAGTGTGGCAGCTTTCAGGTCCTTTGCTTTCTGCTTTGTACACGCTACTTTTGGTGTGGCACTTTTGGCCACAATGACCGCAAACGTCAATGGCCGCATCTCCTGGTTTGGCGTGTTGGCCCGCGGTCTGCTTTAAAGTTCTTTTTGCCATGTATTTTTTTGGTATTTACACCATCCAACACCTTCTTCATTCTTACCAATTCATCCTACTTGCCACAATTTAAAATCGAATGCTGGCTTGGTACAGATTTTGCAGCTTTTTGTTCGACAAGTGCGCCGAGCTCAGTAATCTGTTCTTTTGGACCTGTCTGGACTCCACTTGGCCTTATTTGTCGCCACTTCCGATTCGTCGGCGGGTGGGCTTAACTCTCGGCCTCTTTTTGGCAACTGCTGCTTGTGCGAAAGCTGGCAGGGACATGTTTTTTTTTACTGTCGGAGCCGAAGGCGTAGCTGTTGGCGGCGTTCTAGCCATTAAGTTGCTTCGTGAAAAGCAGTTGCTCCCGCTAGCATTTTACAGAAATTACTGCTTGTTGCATTGTCTGCTGTATTGGCCAAGTGTGCCACCGATTCATTAGTTTTCCTGTTTGTAATGGATGTAGTGGCCTCCAGAATCCGTAACCCGGCCACGGTTTGGTTCGCGGGTGGATTTCCACTTTTGTGGTTGCCACCTGGAGTAGTTTCGTTTTTTCCAACCATATTTCTCAAACTATGATGCATTTTATACCTACTGCCAGGTGCGAAAGTTAGTCATGCTGCCGGCCAATGCGATGCAGACGCAGACCACAAGCCGCTCAATATGAGGACAGACGCTTTGTGGATTTAGGGGCTTCCCGAGGGAAAATATGAAGTTCAATCGGTTATTTCAATTTTAAATTTTGGGGGCTCATTTGGCTTTTCGGGAGCTGACCATTTGGCTACTTAGAAATTATAAGGCAGCCAAATATACTTAAATATACTTACGTTTATTAGGAACGCGGTCTAAGCGTCTTAGCAAATTTTAGTTATGAATTTGAAGGTGAAAAACGGACTCGATGATGTTTCTCATATGTCCTCGGTGCAGGACGTTTCATGTCGTGGGTCTCGGGTTGTTGGTCTTCTTTTGCTATGAAAGCTGGCTTAAGTCTGTCCACAGAAACAGGGACCCCCTTTCCATCGACTTTTAGAACGAAGAATCGATCCGTTTTAGGACCGGCATACGGAGGTTCAAGGGGGTTGCTTGACTGCGTCAGTCCTAATAAAAACATGTGAGCATTGATCGATGCCTTTTAGGTTTAACGATGAATTTCCTTTTAGCAATTCCGATAACTCAGGGTCTGTTGCCTGTGCCGCTTCGATTTCAGACAAGTTTACTGAAGGGGGCATCCGAATGGCACACAATCTTGAGCCTGTGTGACGATATTGTGTTCTTCTTTTATGTGCAGATTTGACATAAGAAACTGCGATATATAACTTAAGTGCCGGTCGACCTCATAAACAAGCGGCTTATGATCAGTCCTGATGATAAAGAGTCGTATTGCGTATTGAGTCAAGTCACTGTTTTTTGCTTCTGTGGCTTTGTATGGGAGCTTTATGATATAGTGTATCAGTTCGATCCAGCTGAATCCAAGACATACCGACTGTGTAGTATAGGGATGGTATATCTCGGATTCAGCCGGATCGGATCACTATATCATATAGCTCCCATACAAACGCCAAAGTCACGAACAGTGACTTTTTTCAATAACTTCGTTATTTTCTGTGCTATTGTCGTGAAACTTAATATTATACAGTTTCTTAGGCCTATAAACGACTGTGCCAAATTTGATCGGTTGACTATATCATATAGCTCCCATAGGAACGATCGGTCGAAAACAGTGACTTTTGTCAATAACTTCGTTACTTTTAACGCGATTGCTTTCAACTTAAACATTTGTTAGTTTAATATATCTGTTAATTACTGTGCCGAATTGGATGAAGATCGGGTGACTATATCATATAGCTCCCATAGGAACGATCGGTGGAAATCAGTGACTTTGATCAATACCTTCGTTATTTCCTATGATTGTAGGCCATTCTTTCGCAAACATAAGCGTTTATAGATAAAACGTTCTTCCACATTGATGGCTAATAGGTAAGAAAAGAGTTACTAAAAAAGTTAACCTCGGCCCTCTGGTTTTTTTTTTCTTTTGGTATGGGGGGAAAGCATTGAAAGCCGAAAATTGTGGGACTTGGTATCGACCTTGGTTAGGGGTCACCTCACTGCACTTAAACCTACCTTACTTCCATATCCGTCTCGCGGAACCAACGCTGAAGTTATTACTTCACGAGGGGGAGATTTCATGAAAGCCTCATCTAGAGTTTGAATTCTGGTTGCGCTGACATTCAGCGCCACGCAGGGACTGTATGATCACTGCAGCTAGGTGGCTAACTGCGATCCAATTGTTTTGCGTGCTAAGTTAAATATCCAAAAAGTCATGGAATATGAATGGCCTCCCAATACCTTGGCTTAGCTCTTCCCGTTCAGCAGTGAATCGCGGTCAGACAAAAAGGACATGCTCTGCGTCCTCCATCGGCCCCGTACAGTATGTGCAGTAGGGGTCTGATTCGTGCTAAAATCTATGCATATATGATTTAAAACACCCGTGTCCCGTTAGGAGTTGCGTCAAATAAAAATCTGTTTAGCCGTGTGGCCATTCCCGCACATTAGGTATAAGGCGGTTTGTCCAGCATCCGTGGGGGGAATGTCCTGCCATGTGCGAAAGGACACCTCTTTTTTGAGCTGCTTTACTGTTGCTTCTGGCTTCTAAAGCAACAATATCAAGTGGCGACATTCCTGATATAACTAAGGCTGCATCTTCAGATACAGTTCGGAACGCACATATGACTCGTAACGCAAAGGCTCTGTATTGCGATCTGCAGGCGCTGCTGTATCAGTGGATCGCCATCGCTGGAGCCCATATTTTTGCAGCATATAGGAGTACGGATCGTACCACCGTGGTGACGAGCCATCTGCTTTTCTGTCCGGGCCACCGTGATTGGACATTATCCTTGGTAAGGCTGATGTTGTCCTTGCTGCTTTGTCGGCTACATGTTGAAGATGGTGCTTATATTTACCCCGAGATATCTAATTGCCGACATGAATGGTTGCAGCCTACACGCGTTTCCTGCTGCTGATTAATACGGCCTCTGTCTTCTGTGCAGCCAGAGACAGAGAATTCCTTTCCATCCAGGTTACAATTGATTGCACGGCGTCGTTGGTCCTGGCCTCTGCTTCTCCCAGCTCTTTTGCCACTGTGACCACTGCTATATCCAATGATCTGCGTCCTTATTGGCATATCTAGACGAATCACTGCGTCATACATGACGGTCCACAGGGTTGGACCAAGCCCCGAACCTTGTGGGACTCCACCTGTTATTTTATATTCCTGTTGCCCTCTATCCGTTTCGTACATCAGGATCCGGTCTTCAAAATAACTGCGAATCATTGCATCCAGGTATTCTGGTGCAGCTAAGCGCTGCAGTGACTCAATTATGCACATCCAGCTCGCTGAGTTGAATGCGTTTCGGACTACGCATCTTTCGAAAGCCAAACTGAATTATTGAGTTACGTCCTGCTCTGTTGAAGGTTTGTATGCTGCCGATATTCAGTAGACTCACGTTCTGCCATGCAAAGGAGTCAAGCGGGATTCTTCCTCATGCCGTGGTTTTGACGCTACTCCACACCATCTCCCATGCGTTAAAGTCGGCGGCAATGATCACTTGCGGTGAACTTCTGGCGTCTGCGGCTATGTATTCAGTTATAGCTGCAAAGTAATCTATGTCTACACTTGGGGCTATGTAACAGCTAAAAATAGATATGACATTGCACTTCGCCCTGGCTTTGAACACAGGCATTTTTTAACAGTCTGCTCCAGTAAGTACCGCACAGATCTGCAATGATTCAGATTAAGTTGCAGAAAGTAAATCTTTGCACTTGTTGGTTGCCTTGACATTGGCATCCTCTGCTCAGAGTGTTATGTGTCGCGTTCTTTTTGCCATGCCTAGTACATAAGATGCACTCTGCGTCGTTGTTGCAGTCTTTAGATGAGTGACCACTCTCTCCACAGTTGAGACATAGGCTGCCGGCTTTGTGCTCCTTCTTGAACCTGCATCTAGATGAGGTATGCCCAAAATCGAGACATTTTGAACATCTCTATTTGGCTCTCATTCTGCAGCAACCATTTTTGATACCTGGTTTGCATTCAGCAGCATTGTTGCTTTGTGTACACCTATTTGCCTTCCGAAACTTTGAAAACGACTGCTCTGGCAGAGTTTCCTCCGTTAATTTGGCGGCGGCATTTAGAAGGTCCTCGAGCTTAAAATAGAATGGAACATCCCCCATTTCGATTGTGACGCTTTCAGTGATGAGCTTCACTCGTCCTTCGTCGCCAAGCGCCTGCTGCAATATCTTATGTAGTTCGCTTGCTGCTGCTCGACGCACTCTGCATACTCCTTTCTCGTGTGTAATCATGGCAGGGTCGGCATGGACTGCCTCTAGTACTTTTGTGTAGTCTGCAGGGTCACTGCATTGTACTGCCATATGAGCGACTTTTTGTAAGGGGAAGGTACCCTTAACCGATTTAGCAGCAGCCGTTATATGGGTAGTGTGGCAGCTTTCAGGTCCTTTGCTTTCTGCTTTGTACACGCTACTTTTGGTGTGGCACTTTTGGCCACAATGACCGCAAACGTCAATGGCCGCATCTCCTGGTTTGGCGTGTTGGCCCGCGGTCTGCTTTAAAGTTCTTTTTGCCATGTATTTTTTTGGTATTTACACCATCCAACACCTTCTTCATTCTTACCAATTCATCCTACTTGCCACAATTTAAAATCGAAAGCTGGCTTGGTACAGATTTTGCAGCTTTTTGTTCGACAAGTGCGCCGAGCTCAGTAATCTGTTCTTTTGGACCTGTCTGGACTCCACTTGGCCTTATTTGTCGCCACTTCCGATTCGTCGGCGGGTGGGCTTAACTCTCGTCCTCTTTTTGGCAACTGCTGGTTGTGCGAAAGCTGGCAGGGACATGTTTTTTTTTACTGTCGGAGCCGAAGGCGTAGCTGTTGGCGGCGTTCTAGCCATTAAGTTGCTTCGTGAAAAGCAGTTGCTCCCGCTAGCATTTTACAGAAATTACTGCTTGTTGCATTGTCTGCTGTATTGGCAAAGTGTGCCACCGATTCATTAGTTTTCCTGTTTGTAATGGATGTAGTGGCCTCCAGAATCCGTAACCCGGCCACGGTTTGGTTCGCGGGTGGATTTCCACTTTTGTGGCTGCCACCTGGAGTAGTTTCGTTTTTTTCCAACCATATTTCTCAAACTATGATGCATTTTATACCTACTGCCAGGTGCGAAAGTTAGTCATGCTGCCGACCAATGCGATGCAGACGCAGACCACAAGCCGCTTAATATGAGGACAGACGCTTTGTGGATTTAGGGGCTTCCCGAGGGAAAATATGAAGTTCAATCGGTTATTTCAATTTTAAATTTTGGGGGCTCATTTGGCTTTTCGGGAGCTGACCATTTGGCTACTTAGAAATTATAAGGCAGCCAAATATACTTAAATATACTTACGTTTATTAGGAACGCGGTCTAAGCGTCTTAGCAAATTTTAGTTATGAATTTGAAGGTGAAAAACGGACTCGATGATGTTTCTCATATGCCCTCGGTGCAGGACGTTTCATGTCGTGGGTCTCGGGTTGTTGGTCTTCTTTTGCTATGAAAGCTGGCTTAAGTCTGTCCACAGAAACAGGGACCCCCTTTCCATCGACTTTTAGAACGAAGAATCGATCCGTTTTAGGACCGGCATACGGAGGTTCAAGGGGTTGCTTGACTGCGTCAGTCCTAATAAAAACATGTGAGCATTGATCGATGCCTTTTAGGTTTAACGATGAATTTCCTTTTAGCAACTCCGATAACTCAGGGTCTGTTGCCTGTGCCGCTTCGATTTCAGACAAGTTTACTGAAGGGGGCATCCGAATGGCACACAATCTTGAGCCTGTGTGACGATATTGTGTTCTTCTTTTATGTGCAGATTTGACATAAAAAACTGCGATATATAACTTAAGTGCCGAAGCTAACGAGGCGATGCTTTTTCAGGTTTTCGGTCGACCTCATAAACAAGCGGCTTATGATCAGTCCTGATGATAAAGAGTCGTATTGCGTATTGAGTCAAGTCACTGTTTTTTGCTTCTGTGGCTTTGTATGGGAGCTTTATGATATAGTGTATCAGTTCGATCCAGCTGAATCCAAGACATACCGACTGTGTAGTATAGGGATGGTATATCTCGGATTCAGCCGGATCGGACCACTATATCATATAGCTCCCATACAAACGCCAAAGTCACGAACAGTGACTTTTTTCAATAACTTCGTTATTTTCTGTGCTATTGTCGTGAAACTTAATATTATACAGTTTCTTAGGCCTATAAACGACTGTGCCAAATTTGATCGGTTGACTATATCATATAGCTCCCATAGGAACGATTGGTCGATAACAGTGACTTTTGTCAATAACTTCGTTACTTTTAACGCGATTGCTTTCAACTTAAACATTTGTTAGTTTAATATATCTGTTAATTACTGTGCCGAATTGGATGAAGATCGGGTGACTATATCATATAGCTCCCATAGGAACGATCGGTGGAAATCAGTGACTTTGATCAATACCTTCGTTATTTCCTATGATTGTAGGCCATTCTTTCGCAAACATAAGCGTTTATAGATAAAACGTTCTTCCACATTGATGGCTAATAGGTAAGAAAAGAGTTACTAAAAAAGTTAACCTCGGCCCTCTGGTTTTTTTTTCTTTTGGTATGGGGGGAAAGCATTGAAAGCCGAAAATTGTGGGACTTGGTATCGACCTTGGTTAGGGGTCACCTCACTGCACTTAAACCTACCTTACTTCCATATCCGTCTCGCGGAACCAACGCTGAAGTTATTACTTCACGAGGGGGAGATTTCATGAAAGCCTCATCTAGAGTTTGAATTCTGGTTGCGCTGACATTCAGCGCCACGCAGGGACTGTATGATCACTGCAGCTAGGTGGCTAACTGCGATCCAATTGTTTTGCGTGCTAAGTTAAATATCCAAAAAGTCATGGAATATGAATGGCCTCCCAATACCTTGGCTTAGCTCTTCCCGTTCAGCAGTGAATCGCGGTCAGACAAAAAGGACATGCCCTGCGTCCTCCATCGGCCCCGTACAGTATGTGCAGTAGGGGTCTGATTCGTGCTAAAATCTATGCATATATGATTTAAAACACCCGTGTCCCGTTAGGAGTTGCGTCAAATAAAAATCTGTCTAGCCGTGTGGCCATTCCCGCACATTAGGTATAAGGCGGTTTGTCCAGCATCCGTGGGGGGAATGTCCTGCCATGTGCGAAAGGACACCTCTTTTTTGAGCTGCTTTACTGTTGCTTCTGGCTTCTAAAGCAACAATATCAAGTGGCGACATTCCTGATATAACTAAGGCTGCATCTTCAGATACAGTTCGGAACGCACATATGACTCGTAACGCAAAGGCTCTGTATTGCGATCTGCAGGCGCTGCTGTATCAGTGGATCGCCATCGCTGGAGCCCATATTTTTGCAGCATATAGGAGTACGGATCGTACCACCGTGGTGATGAGCCATCTGCTTTTCTGTCCGGGCCACCGTGATTGGACATTATCCTTGGTAAGGCTGATGTTGTCCTTGCTGCTTTGTCGGCTACATGTTGAAGATGGTGCTTATATTTACCCCGAGATATCTAATTGCCGACATGAATGGTTGCAGCCTACACGCGTTTCCTGCTGCTGATTAATACGGCCTCTGTCTTCTGTGCAGCCAGAGACAGAGAATTCCTTTCCATCCAGGTTACAATTGATTGCACGGCGTCGTTGGTCCTGGCCTCTGCTTCTCCCAGCTCTTTTGCCACTGTGACCACTGCTATATCCAATGATCTGCGTCCTTATTGGCATATCTAGACGAATCACTGCGTCATACATGACGGTCCACAGGGTTGGACCAAGCCCCGAACCTTGTGGGACTCCACCTGTTATTTTATATTCCTGTTGCCCTCTATCCGTTTCGTACATCAGGATCCGGTCTTCAAAATAACTGCGAATCATTGCATCCAGGTATTCTGGTGCAGCTAAGCGCTGCAGTGACTCAATTATGCACATCCAGCTCGCTGAGTTGAATGCGTTTCGGACTACGCATCTTTCGAAAGCCAAACTCAATTATTGAGTTACGTCCTGCTCTGTTGAAGGTTTGTATGCTGCCGATATTCAGTAGACTCACGTTCTGCCATGCAAAGGAGTCAAGCGGGATTCTTCCTCATGCCGTGGTTTTGACGCTACTCCACACCATCTCCCATGCGTTAAAGTCGGCGGCAATGATCACTTGCGGTGAACTTCTGGCGTCTGCGGCTATGTATTCAGTTATAGCTGCAAAGTAATCTATGTCTTCACTTGGGGCTATGTAACAGCTAAAAATAGATATGACATTGCACTTCGCCCTGGCTTTGAACACAGGCATTTTTTAACAGTCTGCTCCAGTAAGTACCGCACAGATCTGCAATGATTCAGATTAAGTTGCAGAAAGTAAATCTTTGCACTTGTTGGTTGCCTTGACATTGGCATCCTCTGCTCAGAGTGTTATGTGTCGCGTTCTTTTTGCCATGCCTGCACTGCACTCTGCGTCGTTGTTGCAGTCTTTAGATGCGTGACCACTCTCTCCACAGTTGAGACATAGGCTGCCGGCTTTGTGCTCCTTCTTGAACCTGCATCTAGATGAGGTATGCCCAAAATCGAGACATTTTGAACATCTCTATTTGGCTCTCATTCTGCAGCAACCATTTTTGATACCTGGTTTGCATTCAGCAGCATTGTTGCTTTGTGTACACCTATTTGCCTTCCGAAACTTTGAAAACGACTGCTCTGGCAGAGTTTCCTCCGTTAATTTGGCGGCGGCATTTAGAAGGTCCTCGAGCTTAAAATAGAATGGAACATCCCCCATTTCGATTGTGACGCTTTCAGTGATGAGCTTCACTCGTCCTTCGTCGCCAAGCGCCTGCTGCAATATCTTATGTAGTTCGCTTGCTGCTGCTCGACGCACTCTGCATACTCCTTTCTCGTGTGTAATCATGGCAGGGTCGGCCTGGACTGCCTCTAGTACTTTTGTGTAGTCTGCAGGGTCACTGCATTGTACTGCCATATGAGCGACTTTTTGTAAGGGGAAGGTACCCTTAACCGATTTAGCAGCAGCCGTTATATGGGTAGTGTGGCAGCTTTTAGGTCCTTTGCTTTCTGCTTTGTACACGCTACTTTTGGTGTGGCACTTTTGGCCACAATGACCGCAAACGTCAATGGCCGCATCTCCTGGTTTGGCGTGTTGGCCCGCGGTCTGCTTTAAAGTTCTTTTTGCCATGTATTTTTTTGGTATTTACACCATCCAACACCTTCTTCATTCTTACCAATTCATCCTACTTGCCACAATTTAAAATCGAATGCTGGCTTGGTACAGATTTTGCAGCTTTTTGTTCGACAAGTGCGCCGAGCTCAGTAATCTGTTCTTTTGGACCTGTCTGGACTCCACTTGGCCTTATTTGTCGCCATTTCTGATTCGTCGGCGGGTGGGCTTAACTCTCGGCCTCTTTTTGGCAACTGCTGCTTGTGCGAAAGCTGGCAGGGACATGTTTTTTTTTTACTGTCGGAGCCGAAGGCGTAGCTGTTGGCGGCGTTCTAGCCATTAAGTTGCTTCGTGAAAAGCAGTTGCTCCCGCTAGCATTTTACAGAAATTACTGCTTGTTGCATTGTCTGCTGTATTGGCCAAGTGTGCCACCGATTCATTAGTTTTCCTGTTTGTAATGGATGTAGTGGCCTCCAGAATCCGTAACCCGGCCACGGTTTGGTTCGCGGGTGGATTTCCACTTTTGTGGCTGCCACCTGGAGTAGTTTCGTTTTTTCCAACCATATTTTTCAAACTATGATGCATTTTATACCTACTGCCAGGTGCGAAAGTTAGTCATGCTGCCGGCCAATGCGATGCAGACGCAAACCACAAGCCGCTCAATATGAGGACAGACGCTTTGTGGATTTAGGGGCTTCCCGAGGGAAAATATGAAGTTCAATCGGTTATTTCAATTTTAAATTTTGGGGGCTCATTTGGCTTTTCGGGAGCTGACCATTTGGCTACTTAGAAATTATAAGGCAGCCAAATATACTTAAATATACTTACGTTTATTAGGAACGCGGTCTAAGCGTCTTAGCAAATTTTAGTTATGAATTTGAAGGTGAAAAACGGACTCGATGATGTTTCTCATATGTCCTCGGTGCAGGACGTTTCATGTCGTGGGTCTCGGGTTGTTGGTCTTCTTTTGCTATGAAAGCTGGCTTAAGTCTGTCCACAGAAACAGGGACCCCCTTTCCATCGACTTTTAGAACGAAGAATCGATCCGTTTTAGGACCGGCATACGGAGGTTCAAGGGGTTGCTTGACTGCGTCAGTCCTAATAAAAACATGTGAGCATTGATCGATGCCTTTTAGGTTTAACGATGAATTTCCTTTTAGCAATTCCGATAACTCAGGGTCTGTTGCCTGTGCCGCTTCGATTTCAGACAAGTTTACTGAAGTGGGCATCCGAATGGCACACAATCTTGAGAAGGCATGTGTGACGATATTGTGTTCTTCTTTTATGTGCAGATTTGACATAAAAAACTGCGATATATAACTTAAGTGCCGAAGCTAACGAGGCGATGCTTTTTCAGGTTTTCGGTCGACCTCATAAACAAGCGGCTTATGATCAGTCCTGATGATAAAGAGTCGTATTGCGTATTGAGTCAAGTCACTGTTTTTTGCTTCTGTGGCTTTGTATGGGAGCTTTATGATATAGTGTATCAGTTCGATCCAGCTGAATCCAAGACATACCGACTGTGTAGTATAGGGATGGTATATCTCGGATTCAGCCGGATCGGACCACTATATCATATAGCTCCCATACAAACGCCAAAGTCACGAACAGTGACTTTTTTCAATAACTTCGTTATTTTCTGTGCTATTGTCGTGAAACTTAATATTATGCCTATAAACTATTGTGCCAAATTTGATCAAGTTCGGGTGACTATATCATATAGCTCCCATAGGAACGATCGGTCAAAAACAGTGACTTTTGTAAATAACTTCGTTACTTTTAACGCGATTGCTTTCAAATTAAACATTTGTTACTACATTTGTTTAATATATCTGTTAATAATTGTGCCGAATTTGATACAGATCGGGTGACTATATCATATAGTTCCCATAGGAACGATCAGTCGCAAACAGTGACTTTTGTACATATCTTCGTTACTTTTAACGCGATTGCTTTCAAACTTTTAGATAAAACATTCTATCACATTGATGGCTAATAGGTAAGGAAAGGGTTACCAAAAAAGTTGCAAGGGTATACAAACTTTTACGCTGTCGAAGTTAGCCCAGGCCCTCTGGTTTTTAATTATTTTTGATAATTTTTAATCTATCCTTATGTACTGTTTGTATCTTATTTTTATCGTTTCTAATTTTTATGTTGTAATTTATAGCTATTTCTATAAGCTCGAATGGTTCTAAATAGGCTGAATCAAGCTTATGACCAGTTTCGCTTTTTAAAGTCTACTGATTTATTGTCATAAAAGTTTTTCTATTTTTCCTTATGTTCTTGTAACATTCTAGCTCTATTATATGCTAGTGCTAATCTAAACTTAGCTTCTTTAGCATAATTATCTACGTTATATTAAGGTTCTATTCTACAAATGCTATTAAAATGGTAAATTCTTTTCTTTACCTAATACGAGTTCGTAGGGGTAGTATTTGTGTAACTGATCGAGTTGTGTTAAAACAGTACACAAAATATTGTAAACATATGTCCCAATCAGTTTTATCTACTGATATATATGATCGAATGTACTCATTGAATGTAGTAATAAGACTTCTTTCAACGGTACCCAAGGTCTGGTGGTGGTGTGCAGTAGACGTAATGTTGTCTATTTCTAGATATTTGCACAAGTCATTTATTATTGAATTTTTCTATTCTGTTCCCATGTCCGTATTGAACGTCTTCATTGGACCGTACTTCAGAATGAAGGATTCAAAAACAGCTTTCGAGATTGTTGTAGCGCTTTTATTGGGAACTGGTATTGCTACTAAGTATTTCGTCAAGTATTAGAGTGACTGCATATTCGTTACCATTTTCGGATTTTGGTAGCGGACCAATGGTGTCTATTATTACCCAATCAAAAGCATGTATGGGGGTTTCTGTAATAACTTAGGGTGTTTTTATGTAAAGTCGTTTTTGACTTTAGCCATTTTTCACATTTGTTAATGTAGTCTTTTACATGACGTGACATGTTTTTCCAATAATAATATCTTTTTACTTTGGCCAAAGTTTTTGTTATGCCTGTATGGCCACCCTGTATGGGATCATCATGATATATAGACAATATTGCTTCTTTATCTATTTCTATAATGGTCACCGCTCGGAGTAGCGCTACTCTTAATGATTTCAATATTTTATTGCCCATTTCTATTCTATTCTATTGGAAAGGGTTTTAAATATCTTTTCACTCGGTACCAATTTGAGTTGTTGGATCTCAAGTATACCGGCTTGTTTTTCAAGCCTTTGAAAAAACTGAACCAAGTCGAGAATTCCATTGGAGGATAAATCGCTAACATTATTTCTTGCTACAACTGTTTTTCCATGTTTTAATAAACATGTAGAATTTGTTATTCGCAAGGTCACTACTTTTCGTACTTCATAATTGCATAGTACTTCATGTATTTTGGGCTTAGAAACATCATTACGTAAGTGCCTAATTATATTTTCATATTTATTCTCTGGCCAGAGATTATTTTGTCTCATTTGTTGCTTGGTAGTGACTTTCAGGAGCGTTTGTGTTCTTCAGATCATGTATCATAATGCGGGACAATGCATCCTTCTTTTCCCTTCAGATATTCTACTGTGAACTTATATTCTACTAGTTCAAGTCTCCTTCTAGTTAATTTTGAACTTGGATTTTCAATAGAGAATAAATGGTATCTGTTAAAGGTCTTTGGCCTGTTTTGACTCTGAAGTGTTTGCCATATATATATGGGCGGAAGTGTGTAATAGCCCAGTGTGTCGCAGCTATTATTACTTTCACCTTTAGTGAATGAACGAGAAGCGTATGCCTTTTGGTAACTGCTTACCACCATTAGTTTGATTTAAAGCTGCTCCACATGCATAGCATCTTTTGTTATACAAAATTCTTTGCTAAAATCTGTATACTGCAGCAGTGTGGGTTCTATTAAAGCTTGTTTTTTATACTCAAATCTCTTTTGGCATTTTTTAGACCAAACAAAATCTACGTTTTTCTTACATAGTCGTGTTATCGGACGTGAATGTTCAGCGAAGGTTTTAATAAAACGTCTGTCGTAGTTCAAAAATCTTCTATCACTATCAGCATCTTTCGGCACTGGATATTTTTCAATGACATCGTATTTGGTGTCATCTGGCAATATTCTTTTGTCAGTATATTTGTGATCCAAGAATGTCACTTCATGCATGAAGAATGAACACTCTTCTGGATGCATTTTGGGGTTAAGTTTTCTGCATATGTCAAAAATATCCCTTAGGTTTTTGAGAATGTGTTTTTCAGAACAACCGATGACTTTTAAGTCATCCATGTAAGGGAATGCTTGTAATGGGGTTTAATCCAGAGAATGCTATTGCAATCATTCTTTGAAAGGAATTTGATTCTATTTTCAGACCATATGGTACTCTAGTAAACTGTTAAGATTCATTGCTGGTGGAAAATGACGTAGTGCTTAGCGATCTTTCTTCTAGTTTAAACCGTACATTAAATCTAGACATGAAAAATATTTAGCTCTGCCTAGTTGATCAAGAAAATCATCTATTCTTGTTAATTGGAATTTATGGGACAATTGGTTTTTGTTTATTTGACGATAGTCTATTACTAATCGCCATCGTTTATTATCTTGGTAACCCTTTTTTCGGCACCAATAGTAACGGACTACAATACTCGAACATTGAGGGTTCAACTATTTGGTCTTTAGTGAGTTTATCGGCTGGTCTTGTTATTTGTTCCTTTTGAGTGTGTGGTAATCTGTAATTTTTCATGTAATTGTTAAAATTGATTCGGTTTCTATACCGAGTATATCTGAAAACTTGGTGCGGAGCTCTTCTAGTGAGTTTTTGAACATCGGTGGGAAGTTTGGCTTCAGCTTTTGCATTACTAATTTACTTCTTTGGTCATTAGTTTTCTGTAGTATTTCATAATTCTGTAATGATTCGTATTTAATTTTTTTCAAATTTAAAATCTTTACTTGATTGGTTGTATTTATGAGTCGGACAAATGTTTGATTCGGACTTGAGATCGAATTTCCAATAAATATTTCTTTTTCGACTTCTTGATTTAAGATGACGATATTTGTATTTCGAATATTTTTTTGTCGGATTCTGGCATTACTGTCACAGGTGTATAATATTGGGATGTTTATTGGAAAACCTACATTATTTGTCTTAATATTAGCGAATCGTTCCTATCAGCGTTGTAATTACCTCTGCCACAGTAATTATTTTGTTCCATTTCGGTTGTATTGTTAATGACGGTAGTGCAGGACTGAGAATATTCCTAAGTTTAGTATGTTCCGTACCTGATTGTTTACAAAATTCTTGGCTAAACCTTCTGTAGTGATTGAGAATGTATACTTCTTAGCTACTTTGACGGGTGTACCATCTTGTATGAAGGAAGGAGACAGAGAGAGAGACATTCGGTAAGCTTGTCAACCTCTTGGGCGTACTAGCTTGCTGTTTTGTTTCTGTATGTTGACGTTATTAACAATATGGTCGATTATTGCTTCTATCGTCTGTTCAGAGGTTATCAGATTTCTAGTGTAGCCTTTAAGTTTTGTTTTTATGAGGCACACACTCTTTATGGTCACCTTATAGTGAATTTTCTAGATTCAATGCGTCCATTAACCTTTGGAGGTTTTCTTTCTTGCCATCAAACTCTGGGATTCAGTGACTGTTGAGTCATTATATTATTTTTTTTGGCCATTTGAGAATTGCTTGGTCCTCAAGTATTATGTTAGATTTATCTGAGCTCACTGATGGTTCTTCTTGCTTCTTGTATTTCTGGTATGGCTATTAGCTGAGTTGGGTTATTTAGCACTACTGAAATTTCCAAAGCAGCTGTTTAAAACGCATTTGCGGCTGTTTTATGCCATGTCTGAAGATTGCTATAGCAATATATATTCTCAGTTAATTTTTTTGTATGTTTGGCTACTGTGTCTTGGGATGTTTCTCTATTTTGCGAAAACATTTACAAGATTTATTTAATTCTTGTGCGTATATTCTAGCTCTTCCTATTATTTTATCCCAAGTAACCATAGTTTGTTATATAAAACATCTTTTTTTGCGTGTCATAATTCCCAGAGAGATCAATTATGGATCTCTATGGCTTGGCCATTTGGCCAGACAGGTAGAATTATATTTTTTTTTTTTGCTTAGGCGGTTGTATACCTCTACTATTGACCTTTATATTAAGTTTACTATTCTTGATATAAACTTTCTATTGTATACAATCCAATATTTGATGTCCTTGTATTTTGAATTGGTTTCTCCTCTGATATTGTGGAGGTTTTAAAATGGAACATATTTGTTTAAATATTGTAATTCTACTTGACCCATTTTTACACTGTGTTTAGGCCGTCTGTTCTACTTTGATATCTCTTTTTGATTATTTTGTTAACGATTGCCTACAAAAAGCCAGATTTATGGCTACTAGAATTAAAATAGATGACAATAGTATTCCTTTGTCTTCTAAGTTTTCCCTATGATCTATAATTTTTACGCTATCTACGACATTAGCCGTTTGGTGATCTATTTTAGTTTCTTGAGAGCCCATCACACTAAAAATTTTATCTGTGGTCGTTTAGACCTGTTTTGAATAATTAAATAAACAATTTTTTCTATTGCTGTGTTTCATCCATTAGGTGGAAACAAAGAGTACCTACTGAGTTTGCGTAACAGCATAGATCCATATGTATTGGTGCAAATACGGGAGAAGATTTCCCAGTTCAAGGAAACACTAGTACCATTACTGTAAGGATGAAACTCATTTGTACACTAGTGTTTCCATTACTGTAAGGATGAAACTCATTTGTACCCTAGTGTTTTCTTGAACTGGGAAATCTTCTCCCGTATTTGCACCAAGTTTATTGAGCGATGAGGTGAGTGGCTTTGCTGTATGTAACAGGCAACAGGAAGCTTCTCCGACTTTATAAAGTATATATATTCTTGATCAGGATCAACAGGCGAGTCGATCTAGCCATGTCCGTCTGTCCGTTCGTCCGTCTGTATGAACAAGCAGATCTTGGAGGCTATAAGAGCTAGAGCCACCAAATTTGGTAAGTATACTCGTGTAGTGTCAGAATTTAGATAAAGCGGTTTTTATCAAAAATAGTAACAGCTAGAGACATTAAATTTGGTTTATAGTTTCGTTTAGTTATCGCTCAGAAACAAATTATTTAATCTTTTTGCCACGCTTCCTGCCACGCCCACTTCCGCCCCCCGAAAATGAAATAAAACTTATTTTCTCAAAAAGTAACAAAGCTAAAGTCACCAAAATCAAAAAAAAAAAAAAAAAAAAAAAAAAGCTTTCTGCTCTCTGACGTGACGGTCGTGTTTTTGCATAGCTCCTGAGTTTTTATTAATATTTATTGTTTTTTCTCAATTTTTAATTGTGCTTAGTTTGTTTACACTTCCGCTGGTGTTGTTCGCTTGACTCCCTTGTGTTTTATTTCCATAATTCGCCAAATTAATCAGTTAAAACAGTTTTTTTATTTTTCGTGATTAGTGTTTGGTGCATTTACATATTTTTTTTTTTTCTTTTTCTTTCGTCATTGCTTCTGCAGTTGCTCCCCTCATCGCCCCCATCATACCATCAGTGCTAGTGGCTTTGTTGTTCTCTCTGCTTTGTGCTTGTGCTTAGCTTCTCTCCCGCGTAATCACTTTTGTAAGGCCGCCTCTCAAAGCTCGGCTTATAACTGTTCTTGCACTCTCTGTTGTGCTGTGCACTCTAGCTGTCTCTTTGTTTTATTTGTAATTATTGATTATTTTATCAATAATTATCTTTGTGCTGTGAATTTAATTTTTCTATATATTCTTATATATATATAATTTTTTTGCCTTTCTTTCGGCTTTTCAATGGCTTGTTGTCTACCTAATTGCAAACATTCTGATCGTTTTGATGATCAGTACAGAGCAATATCTTGTTGGCTCTGCGATAATCTTATTCACTTAAAATGTGCTGGCCTCAATGGCCGCGACTACGACAAATTTTCTGGTTTGTCTGTTTCTAAGCCTGAGCTTGGCTTAATGCGCTGGACTTGCCCATCTTGTGCTAGCCAGCAGCTTGATTTTAGCCGTATGTATAGGGATCTTCGTTTAAGGTTTCTTTCTTTAAACAAACTGGCCAAACAGCTGTCAAACGAGTGTGACTCTAGCGTTCAATTATTGTCGCAATTCAAATTTGTTCCACCTTCTGAGAAATTGCACAAGAAATGTACCCTTGAGTTGCCTCGTAAGCAGTCGCCAGCTCTCTCTATTACTTCCTCTCCGATTTTACTTTCGCCTACACCATCTTCTTGTCCCTCTTTATGCTCTTCTTTTCAGATTGAAGTACCCATTACAAGCCCTGGTGTACCTCAATCTATCCCTCACGGGAACTCTGATCAATCACAGGATCATGCCGGCTCTCAATCACTTGCGGATCCCAATGCTCCTCCGCCTCCACTAACTGTAGTGCCTCATCGCAAACAATTATTTATTTCTAGGCTTGCTCCAGATACTTCTGAGTCGTCTGTGGCAGCTTACATTGGTAATATTTGCCCTGCTAAGGTTTTAATTCAAAAGTTTAAGTTTTCTAGGCCTCGCGAAATCTCCTCTTTTAAAATTACAGTACCAAATGAGTACTTCTCAGCTATGGTTGACCCTAATTTTTGGCCAGAGGGCCTAGTTGTACACGAGTTTGCGCCCAATAAGCGCTCTCGTCCGTTGCCTGTCCACCTTCCTACTTTATCTTCTGCTTCAAAAAACTAATAACGTCTAGTCTTTGCATTCATTATCAAAATGTAAGAGGACTTCTTACCAAGCTGTCGAACCTTTTCTGTGATAGCCAAACCTTTTCGGCTGACATATTAGCTTTCTCTGAAACTTGGCTTAACTCCTCTGTTTTAGATAATGAAATTCTTTCTAATAATTTTATTTCTTATAGGCTTGATCGTGTTGGTCGTCGTGGCGGTGGAGTACTCATTGCTGTAAACTCGAATCTGTCTTCAAGTGTGGTGCCGATTGATCTCCCCTTAGGTGTTGAGTTTATTTGCGTCGAAGTTACATGTTCTAACTTTAGCCTATATATCTCTTGTTCATATATTCCTCCAGCTTCTGATATCATGATCTACGTGCACCATGCTGATGCTTTACGAACTATTTTTGGTCGTCTTAAAGATCGTGATGTTCTTATAGTTTTAGGTGATTTTAACTTGCCTAATATTTCTTGGCTTGTTGATGATAATCTATCTTTCTTAATTCCTTCATCTCAACATGTTTTTCTTGATAGCCTACTTGAATGTCCACTATATCAGTTGAATTCTTTCCTTAACTGTTCTAAAAGAATCCTTGATCTTGTTTTTGTCTCTGATCCCACTGTTAGTGCTGTATCGCAAACACAGCCACTAGTGAAACCTGAAGATCCTTATCATCCTACCATTGAAGTTACTATTTCTTACAATTCCGTTACTAATTTATTTAAAAACATTTCAAATTCTCGTCGTAGATGTTTTCGTAAAACAAATTTCAATCTTCTTAACAGCCTTATTTTCTCTTTTGATTGGTCGTTTCTATTTGAGTGCTGCGATATAGATTGTGCAGTGAAGTTTTTCTATTCTGCTCTTAATTCTCTAATTGATAAATGCGTTCCTTATGTGAATGTCTCTACCGTCTCCAGCTCGCCAGTCTGGTTCACACGTAGGCTCTCTAATCTTCGCAACATTAAATCGAGATATTTTAAAAGATTTAAAAAAACTGGTTCGCGACTTGACTATGCAAATTATTGTATAGCTAAATCTCAATTTTGTCTTTTAAATACTTAATGCTACAACAATTATCTCGTTCGCTGTAAGGCTGAATTTTATAATAACCCCAAAAGATTTTACAACTTTGTCAATTCCAAAAGACGCTCTAATGTCCTACCTTCCACCTTCAGACTTAACGATCAGTCTGCTAATAATGATTTAGATATTGCAGATCTGTTTGCTAAATTTTTTCAGTCGACATATTCTACTACTGCTTCGGATCCCACACCCTATCCCTTTTCAATCCCACATTTAAATTGTATGTTTTTTCCCAGTATTACTGAAGACTGTATTCTCTCTAGCTTGTCATCTATGAAGTCTTCCTTCGTTCCCGGGCCTGATGATATACCTAGTTGCATCCTTAAAATGTGTTCGATTTCCCTATCTAAGCCTTTAGCTCGGTTATTCTTTATATCGAGTGAGACTTGTAGATTTCCTGATATTTGGAAGGAGTCATTTATTATTCCGCTTTTTAAAAAGGGTTGCAAATCGGATGTTTCCAACTACCGTGGCATTGCCAAACTTTCGGCAATACCTAAACTGTTTGAGAAAATTATTACGTCTTCCCTTCAACATCTATCCAGATCCACTATTTCTCCTTGCCAGCATGGTTTCATGAAAGGTCGTTCGTCGCTTACCAACCTTTTAGAATTGACTACCCTAGTACACCATGGCTTCCGTAAAAAGTGTCAAACTGATGTTATTTATACTGACTTCAGTAAGGCTTTTGATACGGTTGATCATTCTTTGCTTCTCGCGAAACTTAACATCATGGGTTTTTCACCAAAATTATTGGGTTGGTTAAAGTCGTATCTTATTGGCAGAACCCAAAAGGTGTCTTTTCGTTCCTCGATATCTAAAACTGTTCGAGTTACGTCAGGTGTACCCCAAGGCAGTCATCTGGGCCCACTATTATTTACATTGTTTATAAATGATTTGCCTTTGGCCTTGGCTCATTCACGCGTGCTCATGTTTGCGGATGACGTCAAGATTTGTTATTCCTATAATGATCCTTCTTTCCAACAGTACTTGCAATCAGATCTCGATGCGTTCTGTGATTGGTGCCACGTTAATAAATTACACCTTAATGCCTCTAAATGTTCTTTTATGACTTTCAGTCGTTTGTCTCCGCTCCTAGCTCATTACTCTATTAAGTCTGTTCTGTTAGATTGTGTTCCATCATTCAAAGACTTAGGCGTTATGTTTGACCCTAAACTTTCATTTAATGTTCATATTTCTTCAATTGTCAACAGAGCTAGCAGCCTTCTCGGCTTCATTAAACGTTGGGCCAAAGAATTTGATGATCCCTATGTAACAAAGGTTTTATACACTTCGTTAGTTCGCCCTACTCTAGAATATTGCTCGCCAGTGTGGAACCCGCAATATGATGTTCACCAGCGTAGTATTGAATCGGTACAGAAGCAATTCCTTAAGTTTGCGCTACGCGGTCTAAATTGGGACCCGGGACTTCGCCTACCTTCTTATTCTGACAGACTTCTTCTTATTAATCTTCCTTCACTTTATAACCGTAGGCTTGTTTTTGGCATTCTCTTTCTCCATAAACTAGTCAACGGCGAAGTCATTTCTACGAATTTACTAGATACGCTGTATTTTTGTGTTCCCTCACGTCGGACCAGAAACTTTTTTCCTATTCACCTTAGTAGATGTCTGACTAACTACTCTCTTCACGAACCTCTTCGTGTTCTTTGCCAATCTTTTAACAACCTTTCTCACCTTATCTCTCCTCATCTTTCTGTCACTTCTCTTCGCGCTATACTTTTTAATCATCTACAGCGAAACCAATGAAAATATTCTGGACTTGGATTGGCTGCAACTCATCCCTGGCCACATTGGCTGTGAATCGGGGCATAGCTGGCACCTTGTGCAAATAAAACACCTCCACCGGGCTGGGGATGTTTAGTTGTATATAAAGCTAAGCTACCTTCTTCATTTAATTACTATCTGTCTTTAGCTTAAGCTTTTTCGTCGACTGCTGTGCTAGTTGACGTAAATAAATAAATAAATAAATAAATAAATAAAATTAAAATGTAGATTTTCTTAGTATGCACGCAGGATTTGTTGCCTTTATATAGGCAGCTCCCACGGCCTCAGGAATTGATTGGTGTAGTACCGCTATACAGCTGGTACTTTTCCATCGGCCCTCTGCTTTCACCCACGCATTTACTTGTTGCTATGCGTGGAGAAAGTTCCGCAAATCCTTGGCGCGGATATGGCCACTTTCTTTGCGGCTGCGCGCCCATCCGTTTCTTGCCGGCATACCGTCTCGGTCGCTCTGCCGGCTTCCGTCCCTTTCTCTCCTTTGCGGAGCCTTCCCAATTCGTCTCATTGATTTCATAATGCCTTATCTTCTCTGACGACACTGCTGTTGCCCGTGGCTTCGCCTGATCCTGATCCTTTCTCCCATATAGGAACCTACATACTCAAACATACATCTGTACTATAATTAACTTAGTCTATTATTTTATATTAATTAGTACGATTATTCTACATGCTAGTATCTTATTTAATTACATCGCGCATAATTCGCTTCGGTTTCGCACGATCTCAACACGCTCGGCTCTGATGCGCAGCGGAGTCAGAGAGCACCTGCATTAGCCGCCGGTACTCTCTCTCGCTCCATTGGCCCCTTGCATGCTAGACAAGTGCATGCATTTCTCTTATTATCGCCTCCCACGCATCTTTCCGGTTGCTTGTTGTTCGATCGGCCATACTTGTGTTTGATCGTATATCGTATGCTTCGATTGAGTTCGACCGGTCCCAATTGTGGATGCTCGTATATCGTACGCTTTGATCGTGACTCTGATGGTTTGTGTGTCGACTGTATCTTATATCTATACCATTGCAGCGTTTGGATTGTGTTGCTGCTTGTTTGTTGTGTGGGACATTATTATTAATGTTCATCACACTCCCCTCATTCTTCGGGAGGGATTTGCCCTCCCCTGTCCCTTGTACCTTGTGTTTGTTTTATATAAATGAATTGAAGCATTTTTCTTTTTTTACTATTTCCATGCATGTGTTTTTTCTTTAATCTGTTTTTCTTCTATTATGCAGCGACCTTTTTTTTTTGTATGTGTTTGAATGTGGTTCATATTTTTTCGGACTTAGCTCGCATCTTTTATTGGCCGTTTAACATCTTTTCTTGTTGGCGATTACTGAGTATCTTTTCGTTCATGTTGGCGGATTGGGGCATCATTTCCCTTTTGTTTGTTTTTTTGTTTTTTTTTTTTTCTTGTTTTGGCCCGTTCCGCATCTTTTCTTATTACCTATTTCTTAATCTATTCCGCTTTATTGTACCCTTCTTCATATTACACCCTTCTTTCCCGGGTGCCGACATTTGCCTTCCCTGTACTGGCCTTGGCCAGATCCATAAGCATTCGGGGTTTTGCCATTCCGTTTGTTGTTGTTGTTGCTGTTCAAAATCCGTTCGTTGTTGTTGCTGTTCAAGTTCCATTCGCTGTTGTTGCCGTTCAAAATCCGTTCGTTGTTGTTGCTGTTCAAGTTCCATTTGCTGTTGTTGCCATTCAAACTCCATTCGATGTTGTTGCTGATGTTCGTGTTGTTGTTGTGTTGCCCACGCCAACCTCTGTCTGGCTTGCACCAGCCGTTCCTCCTCTTGATGGGCCCTCTCCCACAACAGCAGCTCTTGTTCTGCCTCCTCCCGCTTTTGTTGCTGCCACAAATCCATCCACTGTTGCTGCCCATTCAGCCCCTCTATCTCCTCCACCTGGCCCGAGCTTTCAGTCTCGCTTGGAGGTGGGCTGACCACTCCCTCAGCCTCACCTTCATCAGCCACGTCCACTTCCTCCATTTCGCTGGCATCTGACACAATGTCCACCATACGAAATAGAGTTGGTAAACGCGCTGGCTCCCAAACTTGTGCCGGTGGTTCGTGTATTTCATTCTGCTCCCATGGTGCATACTCCGCCGGGCTCTTTCGGCCGCTGTTCGCCTCTTCCAGCCCTTCTTCCTCCATCATCCGGAACGCCTCGTCTAGCTCCCTCCACATTTTATTTTCATCATCCCCATCCTTCTGGTGTTCTTGGTTCACCGCTGATTCCGCCTCGCTCTCCTCCGTCAGGTATCCGTCATCTCCGTCCTCATCGTGCTCCTCGTCCGAGGAGGTGGCGATGTCCGGATTCATCATATCCGGCCCATCGTCGTCGGACTCCTCCTCGGTCACGTACCGTGCAAGCCTCCACGTTCCGCATTGGCCCGTGGTTACGCACCTCGAACTACGACTTCATCCTGGCCCACTTGACCATTGTATGTTTTAATTTTTTTTTTTAAATACGCATGTTGCATCGCGAGCATATGTGGGGCATCCGCTAATATTTAAGAGAACGTGGCTCTTGTATGTGTTGGTAGTGCCTCTGCTTGGTTTATTTTTGCTCCTTGTTTCATCCTTTTCTTTGCCTCTCTATCCATGTTCGTACTCGCCGCCTCTTGAAGGTTTCATTTACTATCTGCATTTGGTTTTATTTACGATATTCAATTGGTTGGTTGGAGACATATTCGAATGTCAAAGTCATAAGCTTTACTCATATTTATTATGAGGCATGATTCTAATGAAGTTTTTTGAGCTTTTTGATTTTTCTGATATATTTTTGAATTATCTATCCAGCTGGCCGGTCTGTATAGATTGCTCGCCGACATGTCAGAAGAGTCGTCTATACTCAATTTTCATTTTGTTCCTTGCCTTCATTTACGTCACATATCTGATATGTGCCTGGCGGTTCTTTCCAGTTTCCTTGTGTCGTAATTTGCATATAACTGGTGACACGAAGCCGATCGCCTTGTATGGTCCTCCGAATCTTGGTACAAGTTTCGCTGCAAATTCTTCTGCAGCATTTGAAAGATGGTGTTTTTTGCCCATACTGTTGCTCCGATTACTGGTCTCCATTCTCTTTGTGTTATATTGTAATGCCGTGCCTGAACCTGTGCAGCCGTCTCCAGATTACGCCGTATTAGCTCGAATAGCTCTTGCATTTGTTTTACCTTCGCCTCTGGTGTTATAGTTTGTTTTCCTGTGCCTGTCGTGACACTATCGTATATCTCACCTGGCATTCTTGGTTCACGCCCCTGTATCACAAATGCTGGTGTAAATCCAGTTGACTCTGATTGGCTTGTAATTACTGCTGTGTTATTTCCGGCCAACTCTCATCCCATGTACGTTGATTCTCCCCCGTAAACTGAGCGATCATCGTTTTCACTGTTCTGTTCCTTAACTAAACTCTCGGCAGTTGCCTTGCGCATAGGTAGCAGCCTATTCAACCATTTCAACGCTATGTGATCTGTTACCACTTTAAATCGGTATCCTTCGAGATATGGTCTTAATTTGCGTATTGCCCATACTATCGCTAGGCATTCCTTTTCTGTTGCCGAATAGTTTTTTTCCTGCTGGATTTAATTCCCTAGACAGATATGATAACACTCTCTCCCCATCCTCTATGTTTTGTACCAGTATGGCCCCTAATCCCATGTTACTTGCATCTGTCTGTAGAACGAACATTTTTGTGAAATCTGGACACGCCAATACTGGGCCACTCGTCAGTCTTTCCTTTACTGCATCGAATGCTGCCTGATGCTCTTCGTTCCAGTGACACTTGGTTTTTTTTCTTGAGCAGTTCGTTTAATGGGTGTGTAAATGTTGCAAAACCCGGTACGAATCGTCTGTACCAAGAGGCCGCTCCTAGATATTGGCGTAATTCCTTTGTGCAAGTTGGCGGTTCTAGTTGGGCTATTGCGGCCACCTTGTCTTGGTCTGTTGCAATACCGTTTTCTATCACCAAGTGGCCTAGAAACTTTAGCTCTTTTCTGAAGAATTCACACTTCTCGGCATTAACCCTAAAATCTGTGCATCCATTCCCTCTGGCATGTCGATTATTTCCTTATTCCCGAATCTCACGTATCCTCCATTGCTCTTCAATGTCTTGCACCTTTCCATCTGCCATGTACACCTTGTGGGTGTTCTCCCATTTCCCTTTATTCCCCACTGTTTCCAACATCTGCTTGCTTATGAAGCTACTCGTGGCTCTCGAATCAATTGTCGCCTTCATTTGAATTCCTGCTACCTCGATAATCGCTGACGATTGATCCTCTTGCTCTACTAGTTGACCCATTAGTGGTGAGGAGCTTTTAGGCTTGGTCCCTGCTCGCCCCGGATAGGCTGGAACCGCCTTTCGTTTCCCGAACCCCAACAACATTCCTTTGTCCTTTTTCCAATCTTTCCACACTGCCAGCAGAAATTGAGTCTCTGATTGTTGCATTCCCTGGCACAGTGTGCGACTCTTCCATCTTGGATGTTTTTATTTTCTTGGTTTGGTCTTGAATGATTCTTCACGATGTTGTCCTGGCATCTTCCGCACTGTGTGACTGGTGGCCCGTAATTATTTTCTCCTCTGTGGTTTGATTGGTTGTTGTGTGTTCTTTGAGCATTGTTTTCGCGATGGAAATCGGATCGTTCCTGTTCGAGCATCTCGTGTTCTTCTGCCAATTGCATCAGCTCATCTAGATTTCTGACCCTGTGCGGCCGAACGAATATTTTCAAACTGGAGTGCAATTTTCCAATATGACCTACAATTGTTCGTGCTCTGGTATTTTGGGGTCTCATCATTGATTGCATGTCACCATATAGTCCTTGAAGTACTCATTTTTGCTTTGCGATCAGCCAAAATTTCACTTGATCAGCGAATTTGTTGAAGAATCCTCTCGGCAGAAAGTATTTCTCAACACCCTCAACAAACTCCTTCCATGATCGCCACTGCTTATTGTTTGCGACGTACCATTTGAGTGCTCTGTCTTTCAGTAGTTCTGGCATTGCTCTTGGGATCATGTCCAGCTCGGTGCCATACATGTCTGCTTACCACTCGATCTGTTCTATGAACTCTAGCGGTCTGGAATTGCCATCGAATCTGAAAGTCCACTCCCTTACTTGTTTTGCCACCTTAGCGCATTCGGTGGTCCTGTTTGTTGTATGTAGTACCGTTTTCTTGGGGTCTATTGTTTGTCCCCATATGTCCCTCTTTGTCTTAGTGCTATCTAGGGCTCCTTTGCTTCCCCATCTTGGTGGTAAAAATGGAGGAATTGCTAGTGTGGCGATATTTATTTTCTGGAATGCCTCAGCCTCCTACACCAATTCGCATGTTTTTGATGTGCTTGCTACTGTTTTCATTTTTAGATTTTTCGTGTATTTTGTCTCCAGTCTATTTATTTCATCCTTCCAGTCTTGGTCCGCTTTATTGTTTTCTACCCACTCGCCTAGCTGTTTCCCATTTCCTCCACCGTGCCAGTCATCTCGATCCCGATCCTATCTGTACCAGATCCTCCTTCTTAATGTGGTAAATCCATCCGTTTCCCATTGTGATTTTTCTTTTTCGATTTACAAACTATAGTTTTTGTCTAAATTTCACCAGTATAGCACGTTGGGCGCCAGTTGTAACGATCCTTTCTCGTCCCTTGGTATATTTCCAATATCTCTTGGGCTAGGTTCGGCACAACAAAATTTATTTTGTGCCCTGGTGAAATTAGAGCTCGTTTGTTTGGTTAATGGGTTTAAAGCAGGTATTTATGTATTTATAATATCTTTGGGCTTGGCTTGGTATGACTAATTTCTCTGAAGAAGTCTCGAACTTGGGCAGCGTTGATTATGGTGTGGGTCCCTTGCTGCTTGCTCCAGTCCTTCTTTTTGTTCCTTGTGTCTCCGCTGGTTTCTATTTCAGACTCGCAATGTAGATACTTTGACTTGTATCTCCCTCTTCAGAATATCTTCGGAACGTTGATGTTTCCTGGCGTATCCTGATCCTCAAGGGATGTTATTTCCACCTCAGTACCTCCAGCTGTGTTTGTAAGATGGTCTTTGCGAGCTCGTTGCCTTTAGGACAAATACCGTGGCCGTTTGTTATGTAACAGGATATTTCCTCAGCGATTGGTATTCGTCAAGATATATAGATCCTATAATTTTGGCAATAGGATATATCCTCGTGCTTTCCAATGTGCTATGCATCGTCCTGGAGCCGCTTGAAGTCTCACTTTTTTATTGCTTGGGCACGGTGTTCTGGTCCTATTCTAAGGACTTATTTGTTGTCTGATAACTTGATAGGTTACTCGTAAGGCCTTCTCAGCTATTTTACCTTTCCCCGATCCTTTTTCACAGGACTTGCTTTTCACTTGCTGAGCTTTTAAGGTTACTCGTAAGGTTTTAAAACTTCTTGGTTGATCACGACTTGTTGACTTGATGATTTCCTTGATGGGTGATGCCTTTATATAGGCAGCTCCGACGGCCTCAGGAATTGATTGGTGTAGTACCGCTATACAGCTGGTACTTTTCCATCGGCCCTCTGCTTTCACCCACGCATTTACTTGTTACTATGCGTGGAGAAAGTCCCGCAAATCCTTGGCGCGGATATGGCAACTTTCCTTGCGGCTGCGTGCCCATCCGTTTCTTGTCCTTTTCTCTCTTTTCTCTGCCGACGCTGCCGTTGCCCGTCGCTTCCTCTGATCCATCAGTCATACGAGCTTTGCGCCTTTCTCCCATATAGGAACCTACAAACATATAATTAACTTAGTCTATTATTTTATATTAATTAGTACGATTATTCTACACGCTAGTATCTAATTTAATTATATCGCGCATAATTCATCCACCAGATATGGGGCTTTCCTCAATGTTTATTTCCCCTTCTTCGACTTGTATATTCCCCTCACATACCCACAAGCCGCCCGTTCTTGTTCTCGCATCATATTCCACCTCTTCGGTTTACATATTCCCCTCACATATCCACAAGCAACGCCCTCGCTTGCCTTTGTCTCGGGCGCGATGCACTCCGCGTTCGTCTCCTGGGCTTGCTTGGCCCCCACTTATGCTCCCTTTGAGCTTTTGCTTTCGCACGATCTCAACACGCTCGGCTCTGATGCGCAGCGCAGTCAGAGAGCACCTGAATTAGCCACCGGTACTCTCTCTCGCTCCATGGGCCCCTTGCATGCTAGACAAGTGCATGCATTTCTCTTATTATCTTTCCCACTCTGCGCTTTTGGGTCTCGTTATGAGGCCAATGCGGTCTAGATTCGTCTCACCCGCGCCTCCCACGCATCTTTCCGGTTGCTTGTTGTTCGATCGGCCATACTTGTGTTTTATCGTATATCGTATACTTCGTTTGAGTTCAACCGGTCCCAATCGTACGCTTTGATCGTGACTCCAATGGTTTGTGTGTCGACTGTGTTTTATATCTAGACCAGGGGTAGGCACCCATAGCCCGTGCGGGCACTCTTCTTCGGCATATGATCGTTTTACCATCTGTGTGCATGCCGAAGTCAACACGAAGTGCACTTGAGAGCGTAAAAACAGAATTAGTCTGTTGCAGCATTTGGACTCGAGCGCATCTATGTCGGGTTGTTGGATAAATGCACATTAAAAAATTCATTTGGGGGTTGTTTTCTCATTTATTTTCTTTCAGCAGATCATTGATTGTGCTGGTTTGAGCGATTGAGCCATATTTTATCTACTTTTCATTTTTCGCAGTGTAAAGCACACACATACACTGACAGTTTGAGCTGGCTCTCTTTGTGCCTACCCCTGATCTAGACCATTCTAGCGTTTGAATTGTGTTGCTGCTTGTTTGTTGTGTGGGACCTTATTATTATCTATAATGTTCCTCACAATACTTTAATGGTTTTACTTGAGTGTTTGTTTGCAATGAAGGTTTGATTGAAGTTTGTATCTTTAGATTGGTCTGTTCGGCAAATAAATGGGCTATGGAGAGTGTGTCTGTTATGGGTATGTTGTTGGTTGGGTTTTTTATGCAGTGGATGTGTTTGATTGGGTTGAGTCCGCAAAAGCGTCGGATATTAGCACAGATTTTGTGGAAAGGGGTGCTCTGTTCTATTGTGGAAGTGAATTCAGTTGTAGCTTTGGGTTTCGATATTTTGAGTTCCCTCCAAAAGAGAGAGCGTTGGCTTTTTTGTAGCTGATTAGGATGACGGTATTATTGTTACGTTTGAAGGCTTTCCATGTGTATTGTTTTTAAGTTTGGTGAGAGTTTTATTCTACCATGGTGTATTTTTATTGAAACAGTTTGGTGAGAATTGTGGTATGTTGTGGTGTGCAAATTGAATAATAATTTTGCAAATGTGTGCAGTTTCTTTGTTTATATTTTGGCTAATTAGTTTTTTCTCACTTATAGTATGTGTTGTTTGGGTGAAGGTTATCCAGTTCGCTTCTTTTATTTTAAAAAAGGGACGAAAGAAGTTGTTGTTAGATATTGGTTGCGAGAATGGGGAGATAAGGATTGGAAAGTGGTCGCTTCCGTGAAGGTCGTCGATAATTTCCCATTGTGGTGAGCCCCAGCTGTTGTGCCAGCTGTTAAAGTCCCCTACGATAATCTTATTGGTGTTGTTGGTTGGGTTGAGGTTGTCGTTTAAGGATGGCTGTGCCGCCAAACCTGCTGGAAGCTGTATTTGTAAAAATTTGGTAATTAATAGAGATGGGTATAGGTATGTGTGTGTTTCTTGAAGGCACATTATTTGCGGTGAGTATTTTCTTAGAATGGTTAAGAGTTTGTTATAGTTATGAGAGTTCCCTTTAATGTTCCATTATAATATTCGCTCAAATGTTTGTTGTTATATTGGTCCTTGAGTATGCCTATGTCCGGTGGTTCTTGCATTGTTGGTGTTGTGGGCTCAAGCCCGTCCTAACGGTTGCAGTTTTGCTTTTGTTAATTGTTTTGCTTTGTGCGTTAACTTCGTTTGTAGAGTTTGGATTTTGTTGTTGTTTTTTCCCCGTAGATTTGGATGCTGTGACACGTCTTATCTGGAGGCTGAGGTGTGACTGGTTGAATTGTATATTAATTATGACAAAGTGTCACAATGCGAGTTCATACTCTATATTTTACTATACACTGTGCCAATAGTGGAATTTCTTCTGATAATGAGCACAAGAATATCATAAGAGAAGAGCGGTACTATAGTAAACGATTTACGATAAAAAGTGTTGCGTATATAAAACCGACAGTAATAATTGCGCACAGTTATACAAAAACATTAGAAAAACTAAAGCAAGCATATTTGAGTTTTTTTTAAGTTATCTCATTAAGTTACTTTAAAATTGTCCACGAGCTTGTTTAAACTTATATCAGAGATGGTATACTTGTATATTTTTTTTAAACTAATGGACAGCTTGGTGATTGGGTGATTTGCTTCCTATTTAAAAAAGCGGCATGATATATTAAAAACTATTTTATTGCACTTTACTGAAAGATGCATGGAAAAACATTCAGACAGGGAAATGGGACAAATTTTAAGAGCGCAATGGAAGAAAAACACAAAATTCATTTCATTCATCAAAAAAGTACAAGGGGCCTTTTTTGTTGGAATAACATATTTCAACATGAAACTTAGGAATTTTTTCCCAAGTGCTTTTAAAATCACTTCATTTCGAAGCGATTCAAAATGACCATCGGCTGCACTGTGCATTGTTAGTTTGGAGTTGTAAATAACCTTATTAATGTAAAATTTACCAAATTGTAAGAACTTATAAAATTACATTTTTTCTTTAATTTATTTCATTTTAGGATTCTATTGAACAGTGGCGTAACGTGTTTGAGTTAGCTGCAATTATTTCTATTTTTACCTACGTAGTATATCAAATATTTGCTACAGCAGAAATACAACCCTGGAATGTAACAAAACCATTTACAGATGATAAGAATGAAAGTATAAAACACGTGGATGAATCAATAGGTACACTTAATGCCATGGAAATGAAACAAACACTTTATACTTAAATATAGTTTCTTAAATTGTAAAATGCATGTTGTATTATGATGTTGTATTATATGTCAACAGAAAGTTATCAATAAACTGTACATAACATTTTATTTAAATGGTTATTTTTACTTGAAAACCTAAAAAACAAAATAATGAAGTAAGTAAGTCGTCTCGCCGACTTAAGTATACCATACACCAGAAAAACTAATATGTCAAATTTATAATAAAAAAATGCATTTACGTATTTTGAAAAATTCTGTTCACATGCTTTTTACAAGTATATCTTGCTCACTCAAGCATAAGATCACCCTAGCGCCCCCACCAGGAAACGGCCAACTCCGGGATTTTGGAAAAATGTTTATATGCATAGCTCGTTATAGTCCGATTTTGATTTGGTATTTTGCTGGATATTAGTATCAAATTCAGGTGGCCAAATTTGACTGCACGAGGTAGAAAATTACCGGAAATAGTCGAGTTTTTTAAAATTATAGGGGCGTGGCAAAATCTTTACACATACAAAATGTGCGTATTTACTAAACAAATATTCAAACCAAATAAGGAGTCTCTAGCTAGAATAGTCTTTAAGATAAACCTTTTTTTTTTTAATTGAGGGGACGGAAAAGGGCGTGGCAAAAATTGTTTACATACACAATCTGCGCATTTACTAAGCGAGTATACATACCAAATATGGTATCTCTAGCTATAATAGTCTTTGATAATAACACTTTTTTTAAATTCCGTGGGCGGAGAGGGGCGTTTAGAAATTTGAAATAAACTTGATCACTTTACGTCTGCATACCAATCGTAATATTCATTTAAGGGGTTACGCCACCCCTGAGGTCCAAAAAACAGGTGAAAAAAAGAATTTTTACTGTGCGGCCAGTATACAATGTAGGAAAAAACTTTTTTTATACACAGATTGAGGATACTTTCAAGAACATTTTGAGAAAAAAAATTTTTTTTAATAACAAAATGGCGGAGATATGGGCCACCATGATTTCAAAATCCTTGCAGGTGGGGTGTCAAATTTCTCGGCTAGGCATCACCTGAAAAATCCAAAAAAAAAATCTTGTTATTCAGGAAGGCTATGGCTATCCGCCCACGTAGGATTTTTTTTAAAACTTTTTTTTGGCAAAATGTCGATTTTTTTTTTCATGGGTGGCGTAACCCCTTAACAATTTAAAAATAATTGAATTCTTAAAACATAAATACCGGCAGAACAGGTGACTTTCGATCTGTGCTGACACTGAAGTCATCAGTGCTGACACTTGAGCCAAGTCGTGACTCACGTCATTCCATTTTTCCATCGTGATTTTCATATTGTGCTCAAAAAATGTTTAAATAAGCCAGCTGTTAGTGTTTTTCTTCATTGAAAAGTTATCGGCAATCCCAATCCTACTGATCTCAACGACGTTTTTTTCATATTTATATATTGTGCAACGCATAGTTGCCGTCTCTCCGTCCCTCTGGATCAACGAAAACTCCTCCTAGACGGTAAGAGCTACAGAGTAATATTTATGTAGGCTGTATATCTTGGACTCAGACGGAACGGACCACTATATCATATAGCACCTATACAAACGGCAAAGTCACGAACAGCGACTTTTTTGAATTAATTAATTTTGTGAGTTAATTACACCTTCAACCGTGCTGAATTTGATCAAGATCAGGTGACTATATTAAATAGCTCCTATAGGAACAATCGGTCAAAAACAGTGACTTGTCAATAACTTCGTTATTTGCTATGCTAATATTGTATTTTTAAAAGAGAAAACGAATTTTTACTTTGACGTCCACAAACAAACTTTGACGGCTGCGAAAACAATAGCAAAATACGGTCCAGTGAACGTCTAATGACGTTCATTACAGAGATGGGAATAGAATATACAAATTCCATAATTGAAGAATTATGTAAAAATCTGCATATAAAAAATATAACATCAACCGCACATCATCACCAGACTGTAGGTGCCGTGGAGCGAAGCTACCGAACACTTAATGAGTTCATACGTTCATACATATCAGTCGATAAAACAGACTGGGATGCATGGCTACAATACTTCGTATATTGCTTCAAAACAACACCCTCTATGGCACATAACTGTTGTTCATAGGTGGTAGTATTTGGTAGAACTTCAATTTTGCCAAAACAATTTTATAGCAGAGATAGCATTAAACCACATTATAATGTAGAAGATAATGCTGAATAAACAAAATGTTGACTAGAACAGGCATATAAGAGAGCTAGATTAATGTTAGAAGAACACAAAATAAAACAAAAACCTATTATGATAACAATATTTTAAATTTTGACTTTCAAATAGGAGACCAGGTATTATTAAAAAAATAAACAGGTCATAAGCTACACTTTAAATATATATGGCCTTATAATAATACATATATGTGGGAAATGGCATTGAGAGAGAGCAATCCAAAGTGATATAAGAGACTAGACAAACGCATAGTGGCCGAACATTCTAGTAGTAGTAGAGAGAGCAGGGCATAGGATCATTATATGTATAAGTTGAGAGAGAGCTGTTAAAGAGGCCGTAGATGATTCGCAAAGAAACTGTCAACTGAGTTGCACGTCAAGGTCCATAAGTAGTCTAGTGTTATTTGTATAAGTGTGTTTAAATCTTAACAATAAATTGAACTCGATTGTGATAAAATAATTCAAATATTAATAAACAAATAAATATAGTAACGATCGGTAAATCAACGCTACATTTTGGGGGCTCGCCCGAAATATTGTAATATGGAGCTTGACGAGGTTATGGCATTGCGAGTCGCAGATTTGCGAAATAAATTGGCCGAATTGAACCTAAGCACAGTGGGAAGAAAACGTGATTTACATAATAGACTTCTTACTCATTACGATATTCAAGACCAAGATAGCGAGGAAGAAGAAGTAGAATCAGTAGTTACAGTTAGAGGCGACTGTCCAAAGAACGAAATATGAGAGAAATACAAACGTGGTAGAAAATGAAGATGTCGTAATATAGCCGTCAAGCGAATTTACTCCGTCAGGGTTAGAACTTAAAGACATCGTATATTCTTACGTTATATTTAAAGGACTCGTAGATACTGGCGCTGGTTTATGTCTTATGCGAAGAAATATTTATTTTGCGATTGGATCGAAACCTTTATTAGGCTTAGCTAGATACTTAACAGGAATTGGCGCCAGTAAAGTGTTGACTTTCGGTAGTTTTATAATACCAGTGAAAGTGGATGGTTTAGTTATGAACATAGAATTCCATGTAGTGCCGGATCAGGACACAAGTTTTGATGCTATACTGGATCGCACGATATTGAACAATGTCAATATAAATGTAACGGCAAATGGATCTAAGTTTGCTATGCGCAACTTATAGAAGTTTGTCGCACCCATAGTATGCCAAAGAGAGAACAAAATGAGTCAGATATTCAGTGGGCGGGAGAGATTGGAAATATCTTCATCACAAATATTGAAGACAGGGATAAGAGTCTAGACATAAATCTTTCGCATTTTAACCATTTGATAAAAGGGGAAGTAGAGAAATTAATTCGAAACTACCAGCCAAAAAGAAATGCAAACGCACCAGTAAGCATGAAAATTAAATTGAGCGACGAAATACCTGTGTATCAGCACCCGAGACGTTTAGCCCTTTGTGATCAGGAAATCGTTGATAAACAAATTCAAGAATGGCTAGCAGAGAAAATAATTAAAACCAGTACTTCTAAGTTCGCGTCTCCAGTTGTCTTAGTCTCGAAAAAGAATGGTCAGAAGCGTTTATGCTGTGACTACGGGAAATTAAACGAAAAGATTCTTCGTGACAACTTTCCCATGGCTCATATGGACAGCGTTTTAGAAAAGTTGCAAGGCGCCAATATGTTTTCAACTTTAGACTTAACAATTACGAATTACTTTACTTTACTTTACGAATTAATTGGAGTAAATGTCAGATGCTGCAACGAAATGTCCTATTTTTAGGGTATGATGTGGAAAATGGTACCATAACGCCGAGCAAAGAAAAGATTAGAGCTGTTTCGAATTTTCCTATCCAAAATAGCAAAAAGGGGTTACAAAGATTTTTATGTCTAACTTCCTATTTTAGAAAGTTTATTGAAAGGTATGCAGTAATCGCGAAACCGTTATCCGATTTAGTGCATAAGGATTCGAAGTTTAAATTCAAAGATATACACAAACTCGTTTTCGAAGAACTAAGAGCCGCGTTGACTAAAGAACCCCTTCCTTAAATTGTTTATGTTTTATGACCATGAAAAACAAAAATGAACCTTTAAGAGTTGCTCGTTGGGCTATGTATCTTCAAGATTTTGATTATGTTATTGTACATCGATCAGGTACTCAAATGAGGCACGTCGATGCGTTGAGTCGTTTTGCATGTTTTATGCTTGTTGAGGACAGGTCAGTTGCAAGATGAGTGGACCAAGGCAGTAAGGACTCTAGTCGAAAAAGTAAGTTATAAAGACTTCTATATAAAGAAGGATACAGAAATAAAATACGAATGGAGGCAGTTGAAAATATAAAACAAATTCAGGAGGAGAACAAGAAGTCAGCTAATCTGAAGAAAAAAGAGGGAAAACGATTCAAAATAAATGATTTGGTTGCTATTAGGCGTACCCAATATGGCGTTGGTCTAAAACTTAAAGGAAAGTATTTAGGACCCTATGAAGTAACGGCAATCAAAAATCATGGAAGATATGAAGTAGAGAAAGTTAAACAGGCGGAAGGGCCTAATAGTACATCAACTGTATGGGAATATATAAAATTGTGGGGACCGACACTCGGGTCAAATGTACCGTCAGGAGGGCCGAATGTGAGAAATGGCATTGAGAGAGAGCAATCCAAAGTGATAGAAGAGAAGAGACAAACGCGTAGTGGCCGAACATTCTAGTAGTAGTAGAGAGAGCAGGGCATAGGATCATTATATAAGTTGAGAGAGAGCTGTTAAAGAGGCCGTAGATGATTCGCAAAGAAACTGTCAACTGAGTCGCACGTCAAGGTCCATAAGTAGTCTAGTGTTATTTGTATAAGTGTGTTTAAATCTTAACAATAAATTGAACTCGATTGTGATAAAATAATTCAAATATTAATAAACAAATAAATATAGTAACGATCGGTAAATCAACGCTACATTTTGGGGGCTCGCCCGAAATATTGTAATATGGAGCTTGACGAGGTTATGGCATTGCGAGTCGCAGATTTGCGAAATAAATTGGCCGAATTGAACCTAAGCACAGTGGGAAGAAAACGTGATTTACATAATAGACTTCTTACTCATTACGATATTCAAGACCAAGATAGCGAGGAAGAAGAAGTAGAATCAGTAGTTACAGTTAGAGGCGAATTGCCCACAAACAATTTTACTCGATCTTGGTACACCTTAAAAGATGTTGAGGGCAGTGTATCCTATTTTTCCGGCTCAGGTAGTCCCGACATTGATTCGTGGGTGCAAGAGATAGAAGAGTGTGCTATTACAGTACAATGGGACAAGCTGCAGACCTTTATATACGCCCTACAGTTGTTAGCTGCGGCAGCTAAATCATTTATTCGGAGTCAACATGGTATAAACAATTGGGAGATATTAAAAGCAGCATTGCGCAAAGAATTTGGTTCGAAACGATCAGCAGCTAAGATAATAGAATATTATCGCAACGTTCCACAGTTGGGCCTCTGCTCGGATAGCGTTGCAAAAATACGTTTTTTCATAATAGCGTTTGGCAAAAATGATATATGCAATCGATAGGAAATACTTCAGAGATTATGAATCCGAAAAATTTTTGAAATCGGTTGAGATTCATGGGTGCTAGAGGCGCCCAAAGTTGAGACATTTTTAGTGAAAAGGAAAAAATGCTAATTTTTAAAAAAAATCGCAACTTTAAAACTGATTATTGGGCGATTTCAAAAATCGATCTTGGATTTTTTGGTTTTATCTGAAAAGTATGTTCTTTATTAATAGCATGTTTCATAAATTTTAATAATTACTTAAATAGTTATTGAATTAGAAGCGTTTAAAAATGTACTAAATATTGACATTTTTTGAACTTTGATGGAATAAAACTAGCAAGACTCAACTAGTATCACTACCGGACTATATACACTAGGTAGGTGAAATATTTACCTATCAGATGTATATAGTCCCAATATGCGGAGACCTGCGACAGCGATGCGTAAGCCATAAAACTAAGGCAACCTCGCCTAAAAAATGCGCTGCAGGTATAAGGAAGAAGAAGAGCGCATGCGTATTGGCCTGTAGCTTCTTTGTATTTAAATGATAACATTGCGTAATGCTGTTTTGCAAATACTACCTGTTTACATATATGCCTTTCTACAATGATAAATTGTTAATTACCTGCTTTGGAAAAAATGACAAGACAGGTAAATGTTATTTAAGTTGATGAAAAGTTTGTCCTATTTGTGGGTTGGTCGTTTTTATTTCCGTTTACCTAATTGGATGTAAATATTAAGTTGTTTACCTAATTAATACAAAAAGGGTAATACCGATTTTTCCTTCTACCTATTTAATTCAAAAAATATAACATAAAGAGGTACTTATTCCTCTCGTTTGCGACAGTTTATTTTTAACTTCATAAGTGGAAACACCTTAAATCAGGACTGAATAGTATTTGTTTTATTTAAGTTTTATTTAATTGTGCAAAAATGTTGTTAAAGAATGAAAGGATTTTGAAAGTTTTCAAAGAGTGTGAAAACTTAAACGATTTTGAAATGGGATTGCTAAAGGAGATGGGCGTTTCATTCGAAAACGCTAGTACGGAGCTTAAGTTGAAAATCAAATATACACAAAATAACTTAAGGCGAAAATGGATCGCAAGCGGCAGAAATCTGGCAAATTTCGAAAAAAAAAATGAAGTTTGGCTTGAGGAGTATACGACATTCGTAGATTCGGAGCACGAAGATGATCAACCATCAACTAGCCGAGGAAGAGGAAGGCCGCATAAAGATGTGGAAGATTGTTCAACGTTTACAAGGAAACGAAAGCTTCTGGGTGCTACTGAAAGCATTACAACGGAGCATCTTTCAGAAGCACTTTCTTCAAAGTATGAAAAGGAACAAGAGAGGGCAAAGGCGTGCATTACGAAAGCAGTACAGATCGCCAGTCCTATTCGACTACATAGGATTAAGGAAAGTATTCCAACCCCACCAAACTTTGTCCCCACTAAGTACACTGAGGAAGAGGCGTTTTCCTTATTTATGGACCTAGGATTGACGAAGGAGAAGTACGAAATTTTAAGGAGTTCCTTAAAAAGTCATAAAGTTGACGTTCTTCCCGGATACAAAAAAATTGGATTCGCCAAGAAGGAAGCAGTACCGGCAAATAAAATTATAACAGAGGTATCTGTAGAAATAAAACTCCAGGATTTAATGGATCACACTGCGAGACGTCTTGTTGAAAGTATGAAATAGCAACTATAGTCCCGAAATGTTGAGTTTATTAGATACTGATGTAAATATTGAAAATTATTTTGAAGAAAATCAGCCATCAATAGCAAATTTTCAAAGTTAAGCTAAAAAAAAATTTAAAAAAAATTTTTTTTTTTTTTTGTAATTATGTTAAAAAATCAAATTAAAACATTAAAAAATGTTACCTAGTCATCTAAAACAATGAAAAATTCCATTTGTGATTAAAAAAAAACGGGTTTCGATCCATTTTTAAAGGAAAAACATGCTTGGAAATATTTTCAGACTTTGACCTTGAATATTTCAGCGCCACGAACACCCAGCACTTTTGACAAACATTCATTTTAAAGCTTAAGGTATTCTTTATCATATGCTTTTTAAATTTTTGAAATCGCCTTATTGGTTTAGACGCTATGATTTTTGCAATGCTAAATGCCAGAAGGCCCCACTGTGCGTTCTCAGAAAAGAGAGAAGACTTTACATGAATATTAGTATGCTTTAATGGAAATTGCCAAACCAGTAAATTTGGACGATGAGAGCTTGATAGAATACTTTGTAAAGGGCATTCCAGACTCACAAGTAAATAAAGCTATTCTATTTCAAGCCAGGAATCTAGAAGAACTGAAGTTTCAAATAGAAACGTATCAGAAGGTTTGTGCTTCACACAAGTCGTTAAACAAGTTTGAGGCTCAGTCAGGAGGAAAGATTAATCAGGGTAAAATAATTGATACATCTAAGAATCGGAAATGCTATGTTTGCGGTGATACATCATATATCAGACGAGACTGTCCAAGGAACGATCAAAAGTGTTTCAAACTAGAAAATCCAATTAAATATGAGAGAAATACAAACGTGGTAGAAAATGAAGATGTCGTAATATAGCCGTCAAGCGAATTTACTCCGTCAGGGTTAGAACTTAAAGACATCGTATATTCTTACGTTATATTTAAAGGACTCGTAGATACTGGCGCTGGTTTATGTCTTATGCGAAGAAATATTTATTTTGCGATTGGATCGAAACCTTTATTAGGCTTAGCTAGATACTTAACAGGAATTGGCGCCAGTAAAGTGTTGACTTTCGGTAGTTTTATAATACCAGTGAAAGTGGATGGTTTAGTTATGAACATAGAATTCCATGTAGTGCCGGATCAGGACACAAGTTTTGATGCTATACTGGATCGCACGATATTGAACAATGTCAATATAAATGTAACGGCAAATGGATCTAAGTTTGCTATGCGCAACTTATAGAAGTTTGTCGCACCCATAGTATGCCAAAGAGAGAACAAAATGAGTCAGATATTCAGTGGGCGGGAGAGATTGGAAATATCTTCATCACAAATATTGAAGACAGGGATAAGAGTCTAGACATAAATCTTTCGCATTTTAACCATTTGATAAAAGGGGAAGTAGAGAAATTAATTCGAAACTACCAGCCAAAAAGAAATGCAAACGCACCAGTAAGCATGAAAATTAAATTGAGCGACGAAATACCTGTGTATCAGCACCCGAGACGTTTAGCCCTTTGTGATCAGGAAATCGTTGATAAACAAATTCAAGAATGGCTAGCAGAGAAAATAATTAAAACCAGTACTTCTAAGTTCGCGTCTCCAGTTGTCTTAGTCTCGAAAAAGAATGGTCAGAAGCGTTTATGCTGTGACTACGGGAAATTAAACGAAAAGATTCTTCGTGACAACTTTCCCATGGCTCATATGGACAGCGTTTTAGAAAAGTTGCAAGGCGCCAATATGTTTTCAACTTTAGACTTAACAATTACGAATTACTTTACTTTACTTTACGAATTAATTGGAGTAAATGTCAGATGCTGCAACGAAATGTCCTATTTTTAGGGTATGATGTGGAAAATGGTACCATAACGCCGAGCAAAGAAAAGATTAGAGCTGTTTCGAATTTTCCTATCCAAAATAGCAAAAAGGGGTTACAAAGATTTTTATGTCTAACTTCCTATTTTAGAAAGTTTATTGAAAGGTATGCAGTAATCGCGAAACCGTTATCCGATTTAGTGCATAAGGATTCGAAGTTTAAATTCAAAGATATACACAAACTCGTTTTCGAAGAACTAAGAGCCGCGTTGACTAAAGAACCCCTTCCTTAAATTGTTTATGTTTTATGACCATGAAAAACAAAAATGAACCTTTAAGAGTTGCTCGTTGGGCTATGTATCTTCAAGATTTTGATTATGTTATTGTACATCGATCAGGTACTGAAATGAGGCACGTCGATGCGTTGAGTCGTTTTGCATGTTTTATGCTTGTTGAGGACACTATTAAACATCGATTAAAAGAAGTTCAGTTGCAAGATGAGTGGACCAAGGCAGTAAGGACTCTAGTCGAAAAAGTAAGTTATAAAGACTTCTATATAAAGAACGATATTCTCTTTAAAGACCCTAATTGTGAATTGATGGTAGTGCCTTGACAATGGAACATAAGATTATTAGACTTGCGCATACCCAGGGTCATTTTTCCGTCAAGAAAACGCAAGATTTGATCGAGAAATCATACTATATTTCCGAATTGAGAGATAAGGTTATTCGTGTGGTACATAGTTGTGTGGAGTGTATTGTTGTTAACGCAAAGGCTGGAAAAAGAGGGATATCTAACTTCGATAGAAAAGGGTGACAAACCACTTCGTTCTTACCATATTGATCACGTTGGAGCAATGGAACTTACAAATAAACTGTTAAATTGTTATTCCAATGCTAGCTAAAATGAGTTTAGATAATCCAGCTTCATGGTATAAATACGTAGGGAAAGTTCAGCAAATCATCAACGATACGGCACCTAAAAGTACTAAGATAGCTCCTTTTAAAATCCTAACCGGTATTGACATGCGTAGATCAGAGGATGTAAACCTTAAAGAACTACTCGATGATCTTCTAATCGAAGAACTAGCAGAACACAGAAATAAAATACGAATGGAGGCAGTTGAAAATATAAAACAAATTCAGGAGGAGAACAAGAAGTCAGCTAATCTGAAGAAAAAAGAGGGAAAACGATTCAAAATAAATGATTTGGTTGCTATTAGGCGTACCCAATATGGCGTTGGTCTAAAACTTAAAGGAAAGTATTTAGGACCCTATGAAGTAACGGCAATCAAAAATCATGGAAGATATGAAGTAGAGAAAGTTAAACAGGCGGAAGGGCCTAATAGTACATCAACTGTATGGGAATATATAAAATTGTGGGGACCGACACTCGGGTCAAATGTACCGTCAGGAGGGCCGAATGTGAGAAATGGCATTGAGAGAGAGCAATCCAAAGTGATAGAAGAGAAGAGACAAACGCGTAGTGGCCGAACATTCTAGTAGTAGTAGAGAGAGCAGGGCATAGGATCATTATATAAGTTGAGAGAGAGCTGTTAAAGAGGCCGTAGATGATTCGCAAAGAAACTGTCAACTGAGTCGCACGTCAAGGTCCATAAGTACTCGATTGTCATAAAATAATTCAAATATTAATAAACAAATAAGTACAGTAACGATCGGTAAATCAACGCTACATATATAATAATTACCTTAATTTTCTCATAAATACTTCAAGTGTGATCATACATAAAATTAAATACAATAAAATATAAAAATGAATTCGCAAATGAATTTTGTGTTTTTCTTCCATTGCGCTCTTAAAATTTGTCCCATTTCCCTGTCTGAATGTTTTTCCATGCATCTTTCAGTAAAGTGCAATAAAATAGTTTTTAATATATCATGCCGCTTTTTAAAATAGGAAGCAAATCACCCAATCACCAAGCTGTCCATTAGTTAAAAAAAAATATACAAGTATACCATCTCTGATATAAGTTTAAACAAGCTCGTGGACAATTTTAAAGTAATTTAATGAGATAACTTAAAAAAAACTCAAATATGCTTGCTTTAGTTTTTCTAATGTTTTTGTATAACTGTGCGCAATTATTACTGTCGGTTTTATATACGCAACACTTTTTTTCCGTAAATCGTTTACTATAGTACCGCTCTGCTCTTATGATATTCTTGTGCTCATTATCAGAAGAAATTCCCCTATTGGCACAGTGTATAGTAAAATATAGAGCATTAACTCGCATTGTGACACTTTGTCATAATTAATATACAATTCAACCAGTCACACCTCAGCCTCCAGATAAGACGTGTCACAGCATCCAAATCTACGGGGAAAAAACAACAACAAAATCCAAACTCTACAAACGAAGTTAACGCACAAAGCAAAACAATTAACAAAAGCAAAACAGCAACCGTAGGACGGGCTTGAGCCCACAACACCAACAATGTAAGAACCACCGGACATAGGCATACTCAAGGACCAATATAACAACAAACATTTGAGCGAATATTATAATGGAACATTTAAGGGTACACTCATAACTATAACAAACTCTTAACCATTCTAAGAAAATACTCACCGCAAATAATGTGCCTTCAAGAAACACACACATACCTATACCCATCTCTATTAATTACCAAATTTTTACCAATACAGCTTCCAACAGGTTTGGCGGCACAGCCATCCTTAAACGACAACCTCAACCCAACAAACAACACCAATAAGATTATCGTAGGGGACTTTAACAGCTGGCACAACAGCTGGGGCTCACCACAATGGGAAATTATCGACGACCTTCACGGAAGCGACCACTTTCCAATCCTTATCTCCCCATTCTCGCAACCAATATCTAACAACAACTTCTTTCGTCCCTTTTTTAAAATAAAAGAAGCGAACTGGATAACCTTCAACCAAACAACACATACTATAAGTGAGAAAAAACCAATTAGCCAAAATATAAACAATGAAACTGCACACATTTGCAAAATTATTATTCAATTTGCACACCACAACATACCACAATTCTCACCAAACTGTTTCAATAAAAATACACCATGGTAGAATAAAACTCTCACCAAACTTAAAAACAATACACATGGAAAGCCTTCAAACGTAACAATAATACCGTCATCCTAATCAGCTACAAAAAAGCCAACCCTCTCTCTTTTGGAGGGAACTCAAAATATCGAAACCCAAAGCTACAACTGAATTCACTTCCACAATAGAACAGAGCACCCCTTTCCACAAAATCTGTGCTAATATCCGCTTTTGCGGACTCAACCCAATCAAACACATCCACTGCATAAAAAACCCAACCAACAACCTACCCATAACAGACACACTCTCCATAGCCCATCTATTTGCCGAGCACTGGTCAGATCAATCTAAAGATGAATACTTCAATCAATCCTTTATTGCAAACAAACATTCAAGTAAACCATTAAACTATATACCCCACCCCGCAGCCCAAATAATAGAATCCGACATAACACAAATTGAACTCCTATCCGCACTACATTCCCTTAAAGGAACCACACTTGGCCTGAATAGAATATCATATCCTATGATAAAAACACCTCCAACACAGTCAAAACAAGAATTACCCACTTCTTTAACAATATATTTAAAAGTTTCATTCCACAGTCATTTAAAACCAGTCTAGTTATCCCCATTTCCAGTCTACCTCCAACAAAATATCAATAACCAACTATTGACCAATCTCCTTAAACTGCTGCCTAGCAAAAACACTCGAAAAAATCATAGCCAAACGCCTTTGGTGGTTTGTCACCAAAAACAACCTAATCCACCCTAGTCAATCCGGATTCAAACGTGGCAAGTCGGTTTCAGATGGTCTGCTCACAGCAGACTTCCTAATAACCAAATCGCTGCGAAAAAGAAAGCACTGTGCTGTCGTTGCCCTTGATTTCGCAAAAGATTTGACAGAGTCGGAGTGCACTCCATAATGGAGCATCTAATAGATTGGAATTTGGGCCCCAAAATTATTAACCTCATAAAAAACTTTATGTCCAACAGGAAAAGAAAAACAAAAGTTAATACTGCAATCAGCTCCCCCGTCCCACTCCTTAATGGTATACTCCAGGGTTCACCAATATCAGTTATCTACTTCCTAATCGCCTTCAATAAACTCGCAAATATAATCAGCCTACAAAAAGAAATTCATTTTAGTGCCTATGCAGATGATTATGTCCTTGTTGTCCCACTCAATAGAGAAAAAAAACAAATCCTTCAATCTAGACTCCCTTTTCGCAAGAATCCAAGAATGGTGCTCATACTCTGGAGCATTACTATCTCTCAATAAATGCCAACATTTGCACATTTGCAGGAAACAAAACTGCAACTGTACCCTATCTTCTAACAATATTGCAATTTCCCAAGTCACCCTTTGGCGCTCTTCCCTCAACTCCTATCCTATTGAACCTCTACCTACAATAGAGCAAAAAGTAGATCTAATGACAGTCAAAGCATCTAAAACAATCCTTCACAGTGCTAACTCTCCAATCCACAAATTCACCAATCAAATTAAACACCAAAACAATAAGAAATTAAAATCCACATTAGAGAATTCAACATCCCCTACCTTCCACCACCCAACAAACAAACAACCCCTCCCCCATGGCTATTCCCACCTTCCACCATCAACACCTCCCTTCATAACTTTAGTAAGCCCATCACATCACCAGAAATATACCAAAAAATGTTCCTAGAACATAAAGACAAACACAAACAACACAAATATATATTTAGCGACGGGTCACTACAACATAAAACTGCCACATTCGCCATAACCACCGATACTTCAGTCCTAAAAACAGGCATCCTACCACACTACTCCTCAATCCTCTCCGCTGGCTACCGTTTCTGTGGAGAATTGCTTCCTTGAAGCAATAAAGCTAACAAGAAACAAGAAAGGGAAATTCATAATATGCTCTGACTCCCTATCAGATGTCAAATCCATAGGCAACATCAACAACAACAACCTCTACCCAACATTAATAAGATCAATCCTAACAAAAACCAACACCAAAATAAAACTCCTCTGGATTCCCAGCCACTGGCAAAGGCAACGAGCTTGCCGATCATACCGCAAAATCCGCGATACATACCCCCTCCATTACACTCCCAGCTACAACTGTAGCGATATAAACAAGTACATTAAAAACAACTTACTCCAAAAGCTCAATAACAAAATAGCATTCTGACACACACAGGACACTATCTCAAAAACATTAAGCAAAAAGACATAGCACGGATAGACCAAATAAAAATTCTACGTCTTAGATTAGGCCACACAAGACGCACTCAACAACACTACATTAACCCGAACGACATAACACCCTGCCCAAACTGCAACTCAACATCTGACCTAAACATAGAACACGTACTAAAAAACTGCCCTGCAACCTCCCACATCAGGGATGAAATCTTTAAAAAATTATGCCTAATAGCAACCCTAGCAAACCCAACTCCAACTAACCTTTCCACGATAATGGACTACCTCAAAAAAACTAATTACTACCACAACCTATAGATTTAAACTTAGAAAATACAATATAAGATAAATAAAATAAAATATAGAAAATATATACATATATCAATATATCAGAATTTACTGATTCAATAAAAAAAAAAAAAAAAAAATTAAATTAAATTATATACATCATCAAAACAAAAAAAAAATATCAAAGATGCTATCATCGGCTATGCCGAAGTTTATATACTCTTGCAGTCCTTGGCAATAATATTTTTACATTTTGAAATTTCTTTCCCTGCAACTCAATTTATCAATATACAAACAAAACAATTCGATTATTATATTGACTATAACTTGTGTTATATTTATCCGATCACATTTAAATTTTGGGATCTGGGGTTTTATATCCAATATTATCACATATGTAAATTTCATAGCATACTCGATTTTTATGAAAATATTTCTTCTTGTTCTTCTAGAGCTATATGATATAGTGGTCCGATCCTGATGGTTTTCATACTTTATTTTTGCCGTGTAATAAAAACCCCCGAAAATAAATTTCAGCCCGATAGCTCTTAAGACGGCTGAGTAAAACGCGTACGCACAGACGGACCGACGGACAGACGGGCATGGCTATTTCAACTCAGCTTCTCATGCTGATCAAGAATATATTTACTTTACGCCTCCTTCTGTGCGTTACAAACGTCTGATCAATTTTATAATACCCTCTGCAAGCGTATAAAAAAGGATTTTTTATTTTACACAATTAAATTATTTAAAAATAACTTCATACATTTACGTTATTATTCTAAAGGATGTAGTATGTTCATATATTGAAAACTTACTGTACTCAGTGAAACATATTTTAGCACTAAGTTACAATATTTATATAGAAACATACATTATCGAAACATTAAAAGTACCATGCATTTATTGGCCACAAGAACACACATAAATGCATGGGACTGGACAGTGCTGAATTGGCATATCTAACACGCGTTACGGCTCTGCCACCAAGTGAACATGATACGTCGTCTCTCCCCTGCGGCGACTCTTCGTTCGGCGTCACTGGAAGCGTAACTTCGTGGTTTTAGCTGTACAAGACAAATATAAATAAACTGAACTCAAAAAAAAACAGACCTGCGTTTTGAATTATTACTTGATAAAACATTGTGGAGAAATTCAAATGCATATGGAACAACATTACAGTACTTAAAATCTGTTCATTACGGTCTCTAGATGGGGAGTGTCGAAGCCTTGATCCTCTTCTCTCAACTAAGGACTTGTTGTCGTCTTCGTCAGTTGATTTGGTATTCATGGGGTTTATTTTGTCATCTCCGATTCTACTTAAAAAATCGGTAATGTTATTATTCTTCCCTTTTATGTTTTCTATATTGAAGTTATATGCCCTTATGTTAATGAGCCATCTTTGTAATCTTAGGCCTTTGTCTTTACAGTTGTATTTGACCATCAGCCACATTAATGGCTCCAATCCAATAAACGTCCGGGAAAAAAGTCACAACAACGTAGAAAAAAAAAAAATTGATGCAAATTGACTCCAAAATGTTCATACTTCACAATGGCAGCCCGGATTTTTCTGGAAACATAATGGGACTTTCTAAAAATATAACGAAACGCATGAACACGTGTTCATTTTTAGAATAAAGCTAAGGAAACGCAAAAACATTCAATGCGAAAGTCAATTTGAAGTGGTTCGCATATTCCTGTTGTGGTCAATATTTAAAAATTTATCAATGGATTTCGAAGTTAAAGGTGTTTATTTTATATATGGAAATATTATTATTTTATTTAAGAGCTAACTTATTAATAGTGAAATTATAGGCTAGCTTATTACGTGGCTATGGCAGCAGAGGCCTTCAGCTCTAGAGTTGTATGAGTTTATGTATGAGTTCTCTTAACTGTGTGTTGTATGTATTTACATATTTACATATATATATGGGGTGATGAGAGTTTCTTAATTTAAGTTAATTTGTATGTTCTTAGATGTGGTGATATAAATTTGTTGTTCTTAAGTATTTTAGAATGTTTGATATGTTTGAGGATGTGGGTTGTGCTAGGCATTGGAGAGGGTTGGTGTTTTTAAATATTGCTTGTCTTTGGGGTTTTAGGGTATTGCAGTTGGTGAGGATGTGCTCGATTGATATGATGGAAATATCTAAAAACTATTTTGTGTTTTTGTCCTCTTTAAAATTTATGTTTTATGAAACCTAAGTTTTTGTTTCTTTTTGTGCATGTTTACTTAACGTTTTAGTTGTGTTCCCCAGCGATTCCCCGGTTGAGTCTATATTCATTGTATTAATCCAAATTTTTACTTAAGAAAAGTGTTTAAGTCAGCTCCAGAAACTTGCAGATGTGTGTGAAATATCCAACAATCTAACACATCTTCTTATTTTTTCAAAGTCCAACTTGCCCACCGGAGCCCCTGTATTTGTTTCGTGTGTTTGTTTTTGTCGTTTCTTGTGGTGTCCAATTTGTATCAGTACCTTTTATTATTATTTAATTATTAATAATTAATTTCTCTTTTAAGGGAGACCGAAATGACAAAGCACCTGTTTGGGCTGCAACTGAAGCAAGACTCTGCTGAAAAGAGAAAACAACCGAAGAGAGAGAGAGAGAGAGAGAGACCAAGAACAGAACAAGTTACTTTGAAGAGACAAACTTGGAGATCCGTTACTTAAATTCTTTTCTTTTTTATTTCTTCTATGGAAATTTCCAGAACTTTGAATTTTGTAAAAGACATCGTGGTTTGCTGTACTTGAATTTTACTCTTGGAATTAATATCGTTCGCTGCGGTTGCACTTTCTGTGCCCGCCGACAATTGTACTATATTTTAGGTTAAGAAAATAAAGAAAGAAAATGGTCATCTCATTCCTTCCAAATCGCAAGTGCCTCGAAGCCGCCTCGATGGAAATCATCCGAAGGCCGCATCATATAAAGCGAGCAGTTTGGGGCTCCGCAAGGGCGCAGCCGTTAGCCAACACATCAATATCTGCTGATACGGAATTTTGTGAACAGCAAAATGTTATTGGATTTTTTTCCGAGCTATCAATGCATTTTAAGCTCCAAGAAAGATAGATATCCTGACAACATATCTGTGGACGAATCCTTCGCAGAAGTCGATCTTCAAAGTTTATCGGATAACACAGTCTCGAGCATATTAGAGCTTCAAGCTGATGTTGTTGCAACGGTTACTAAAGTCTCCATTAAAAATTTACTTTTAATCGGCAAATGGGGATTTGATGGAAGTACCTGGCACAGCGAATACAAGCAAAAGTTTTCAAACGCTGAGTTGGACGACAGCAGCTTGTTTGTAACAAGTCGTACGTTCCTCTGCAGCTTGTTACGCAGATGGTAAAATTATTTGGAAAAACCCTAGACCATCTTCTACTCGATACTGTCGTCCGATCCGGTTCCAGTTCAAAAGAGAGACGACCGAACTGTCGATTAAAGAAGAAGAATATTTTAGGGAAAAAATAATCCAATTAAGACCAACCGAAATATCAATTTGCAATAGAAAAACTCTGATTACACATAGCTTGCATCTCACTATGGTAGATGGGAAAGTTTGCAACGCCCTATCTGAATCATCGTCGGCAAAGTGCTATATTTGCGGAGCAAAGCCAAAGGAAATGAACGACGTCGAAAAATGCTTAAGTAAAGAAGTTAAACAAAAGTTTTATGAGTTTGGTCTGTCTCCACTACACTCTTACATACGCTTCTTTGATTAAAAAGTGGCAAGGGGGAGATGCAGAAATAAAGATCTCTGTATTAGCAAGAAAAAAACCAGAGGGCCGGAGCTAACTTCGACCGCGTCAAAGTTTGTATAACCTTGCAACTTTTTTGGTAACTCTTTCCTTACCTATTAGCCATCAATGGATAATGTTTGCGAAAGAATGGCCTACAATCATAGGAAATAACGAAGATATTGATCAAAATTACTGTTTTCCACCGATCGTTCCTATGGGAGCTATATGATATAGTCACCCGATCTTTATCAAATTCGACACAGTCATTAACAGATATATTAAATTAAGAAATGTTTAATTTTAAAGCAATCGCGGTAAAAGTAACGAAGTTATTTACAAAAGTCACTGTTTCGCCCGATCGTTCCTATGGGAGCTATATGATATAGTCACCCGATCTTGATCAAACTTGGCACAGTTATTAACAGATATACTTAACTGACAAATGTTTAATTTGAAAGCAATCGCGGTAAAAGTAACGAAGTTATTTACAAAAGTCACTGTTTTCGACCGATCGTTCCTATGGGAGCTATATCATATAGTCATCCGATCTTGATCAAATTTGGCACAGTCGTTTATAAGCGTAATAAACTCTTTAATATTAAGTTTCGCGATACTGTCGTCCGATCCGGTTCCAGTTCAAAAGAGAGACGACCGAACTGTCGATTAAAGAAGAAGAATATTTTAGGGAAAAAATAATCCAATTAAGACCAACCGAAATATCAATTTGCAATAGAAAAACTCTGATTACACATAGCTTGCATCTCACTATGGTAGATGGGAAAGTTTGCAACGCCCTATCTGAATCATCGTCGGCAAAGTGCTATATTTGCGGAGCAAAGCCAAAGGAAATGAACGACGTCGAAAAATGCTTAAGTAAAGAAGTTAAACAAAAGTTTTATGAGTTTGGTCTGTCTCCACTACACTCTTACATACGCTTCTTTGATTAAAAAGTGGCAAGGGGGAGATGCAGAAATAAAGATCTCTGTATTAGCAAGAAAAAAAACCAGAGGGCCGGAGCTAACTTCGACCGCGTCAAAGTTTGTATAACCTTGCAACTTTTTTGGTAACTCTTTCCTTACCTATTAGCCATCAATGGATAATGTTTGCGAAAGAATGGCCTACAATCATAGGAAATAACGAAGATATTGATCAAAGTCACTGTTTTCCACCGATCGTTCCTATGGGAGCTATATGATATAGTCACCCGATCTTTATCAAATTCGACACAGTCATTAACAGATATATTAAATTAAGAAATGATTAATTTGAAAACAATCACGTTAAAAGTAACGAAGTTATTTACAAAAGTCACTGTTTTCGCCCGATCGTTCCTATGGGAGCTATATGATATAGTCACCCGATCTTGATCAAACTTGGCACAGTTATTAACAGATATACTTAACTGACAAATGTTTAATTTGAAAGCAATCGCGGTAAAAGTAACGAAGTTATTTACAAAAGTCACTGTTTTCGACCGATCGTTCCTATGGGAGCTATATCATATAGTCATCCGATCTTGATCAAATTTGGCACAGTCGTTTATAAGCGTAATAAACTCTTTAATATTAAGTTTCGCGATAATAGCATAGAAATTAACGAAGTTATTGAGAAAAGTCACTGTTCGTGACTTTGGGGTTTGTTTGGAACTATATGATATAGTGGTCCGATCCGGCTGAATCCGAGATATACAACGCCTGCAGTATATACAAGGCTACGTGCAAAATTTAGCTCTGTAGCTCTTACGGTCTAGGAGGAGTTTGCGTTGATCCAGACGGACGGACGGACGGACATGGCTAGTTGAACTCGGCTCGTCGTGCTGATCAAGAATATATATACTTTGTATGGTCGGAGATGCTTCGTTCTATGCGTTGCACACTACTGACCAAAATTAATATACCCTTTTTGCAAGGGTAGAAAAATTCAAAAGGAGTTTAGGGAGAAGATGGGAATAATTGTGGACAAACCCAGAGATGGAGGCAGGGGATCATCCAACGATGGAAATATCGCTAGGAAATTCTTTGCAAATGCAGCATTGAGCTCCGAAATCACTGGCATTGATGACAAATTAATTCATAAATGTGCGACTATATCACAAGCCATCGGATCCGGATGTAAAATCAACGCACTGCGAAAGATTTAATAACTGCGTATCCATGGTATTATTTACCGGCAACCGTGCATAAGGTGTTAGTAAATAGTTCCGCTGTAATACAGTACGCATTAGTGTCGATTGGAGAGCTATCAGAGGAAGCTACCGAGTCCATTAACAAAGAAATAAAAAAATGTAAACTTCAACATAGTAGGGAAATTTCAACCCTCTACAAATGTTGCGTTCTGGAAAGAAAAAAGGTGACAAAAGTCCAAAAGAGTCAAATTACCTGGTTCAGATAGACAATTTAAACAGCACATTTACGTCGAATGGTAAAAAAACGTATCAAACCGATTTAAAAGTAGTAAGCGCAAGAGAGACAGATATATACCCATGTGCTTCCATAAACGACGCAGACGAAACTCGGCAGACTGGCGCCGAAGAAACGAAGAGTGACTATGGAAACGGTGAAACATGCACACGAGTGTGCGCAGCAGCGAGTTGGAGACGCTGATCAGAATGTTGGCAGTTAAATTTGAAGACAGCGGTTCGCAACGTAACGATAAATTTTCAAACGAAACAGTCGATAGTTTTGCAAAGGTGGTGCCTGACTTTGATGGGACATCAATTACAATTGGACAGTGGCTAAAGAATTTTGAAGAAAATGCGGAGGCATATCAGCTGAGCGAGAAACAAAAGTATGTTAGTGCACATAATAAAATGATGGGCACTGCAAAGTTATTTCTGGAATCGATTATAGTTGTCAATTATGAAGAATTGTGTTTAGCCCTGATGGACGAGTTTGCCCAACAATTAAGAGATTCATAAACAGTTGAGAAGTCGCAAAAAGTTGCAGTCAGAAAATTTTCATGATTATGTATTACAGATGCGTAAAATTGCTGCTCTTGTTGAAACGAATCGATTATTGCCGCTCAACTGAATAGGTTTGATTTAATTTTTAAACTTAGATCTTAATATCTTTATAACGAGGACTCGGACTTAAATCAAAAAAATTTTTTTAAGTAAAACAATTATTTATAAAATACAAAAGTTTTTTTATACCCTTGCAAAAAGGGTATATTAATTTTGGTCAGAAGTGTGCAACGCATAGAACGAAGCATTTCCGACCATACAAAGTATATATGTTCTTGATCAGCACGACGAGACGAGTTCAACTAGCAATGTCCGTCCGTCCGTCCGTCCGTCCGTCCGTCCGTCCGTGCGTCCGTCTGGATCAACGCAACTCCTCCTAGACCGTAAGAGCTACAGAGCTGAAATTTTGCACATAGGCTTGTATATACTGCAGGCGTTGTATATCTCGGATTCAGCCGGATCGGACCACTATATCATATAGCTCCCATACAAACCCCAAAGTCACGAACAGTGACTTTTCTCAATAACTTCGTTATTTTATTATCGTGAAACTTATTATTAGAGAGTTTATTATGCTTATAAACGACTGTGCCAAATTTGATCAAGATCGGGTGACTATATCATATAGCTCCCATAGGAACGATCGGTCGAAAACAGTGACTTTTGTAAATAACTTCGTTACTTTTACCGCGATTGCTTTCAAATTAAACATTTGTTAGTTAAGTATATCTGTTAATGACTGTGCCAAGTTTGATCAAGATCGGGTGACTATATCATATAGCTCCCATAGGAACGATCGGGCGAAACAGTGACTTTTGTAAATAACTTCGTTACTTTTACCGCGATTGCTTTCAAATTAAACATTTCTTAATTTAATATATCTGTTAATGACTGTGTCGAATTTGATAAAGATCGGGTGACTATATCATATAGCTCCCATAGGAACGATCGGTGGAAAACAGTAATTTTGATCAATATCTTCGTTATTTCCTATGATTGTAGGCCATTCTTTCGCAAACATAAGCCTTTTTAGATAAAACGTTCTTCCACATTGATATCTAATAGGTAAGGAAAGAGTTACCAAAAAGTTGCAAGGGTATACAAACTTTGACGCGGTCGAAGTTAGCCCCGGCCCTCTGGTTTTTTTTGTGTTTGGTTTTTATATTTTTTGTATTATATTTTCAAAAACATAACTGAAAATCTACACTTTTTTTGGCTCAAGTGAATAGGTTTGACCCACAAAACTATAAAAAAAAACATTATTCACAGCAATATTTCATGGCACTTGGTAACTTAAATAATAAAAGACACTATTTCTGCATTCTTAATCGTAATATTTCAGCCTTTTTAATCACTTCAACCAGTTTCGCCGACTCTTGCAATTGTCTTCCCCCTTCATACACTCTCCTGGATAAAAGTCCCCAAATGTTTTCGATAATATTTATGTCTGGGGAGTATGGTGGCCACTCGAGCAAGTTGACTTTCTGGTCCTTAATCCACTGTTTTGTAACCCTGGCTGTATGGATGGGGGCGTTGTCTTGTTGGTATGTCCATTGAACAGGTCGAAAAATTTCGGAAAACTGGGAAAAAGCCTTTTGGAGCACAGTTTTGTAGACATTCGCAAACCATTACGCCTCCTGGACAGGAGCGATGGCGACTCAAAAAGCATTCCTCTTTTCGTATATCGTGAAAATAATAGTTATAGCCATCCGGTCCGTCGAGATTGAACTTTTTTTCGTCAGAGACGACCACAGCCTTCCACTCCTTGTTCCAAGTCTTGTGATCCCGTGCAAATCGAAGTCGTGCTTCCTTTCATGCATCATTAAGAGGAGTTTTTTTAATTTTAGTTTTAATCTCTTTAAATGTTTAGCACTCCGAATAACTCGTTTTACCGTTGCCAAACTAGCATTTACACCGCATTCATCCCTGATTTTACCGGCAGAAAGGTGGGAATTAGAAGCAGTTCGAAGGATTAGTCGCCTTTCTGAAACCGTTGTAGCATATTTTTTCCTCATATCATTTTTTTCCCGTAATCTGCTTCATTACGATTAAAATTGCTTGCCACGTTTTGGCTTCGACCAATTTACTTTGCTATTTCATTATGTTTTAGGCCAGATTCAAAATAGCCTTGAATTAGATCTTTTTCCAAAATCGGTTAAAGATTTTCCGCCACCCATACATATTTTAATAGATGGTAGCAATTACTTCAAATTTAAGTAGACCAAAGAAATTATGTGTTTTTGCAATGACGCATTCAATCAAAAAGTGAAGTCAAACCTAATCAGATGAGCCAAAAATAGACCACACTTTTAGCGAATTTCACGATAAAAGCAAAATTCTGAATTACCGTTGCATAGAACCCGTTACATTTTTTTCTCATATTATGAGTAGTCAAATGAGAGTTCAAAACAAAAAAGAGAGAAGGAAAAAATGTCATAGGACCAAAGAAAGAAGGAAAAATAGAGGTACTGGAAGATTTGAAAAGCCATTATACAGTTTAACTTCTTTTAAGCAGCTAAGAAGATGTTACGATCTAGTTGAAACGATGAGAAAAACCAATTGAACGTTTTAAATATGGTAAGCTCTGTAAATGAAATTGATGTAGAACCAAAATATGCTAATACCGTCGCTGCATTAATTAAGGACTATAAGCCGAAAGATATCCCGTGAAGTTGCCCGATAGAGTAAACTATACTGCCAAATTGTAATAATCTCGTATTTAGAGAAAGACCCAATCGTCTATCGGCAAATGAACAGACAATTGTAAAAGACCAAGTAGAAGAGTGGCTAAATCAAGGAATCGTTCGTCAGTCCAACTCAGACGTGGCAAGCAGAGTAGTGCTAGCAAAAAAGAAAGATGGATCGCACAGACTGTGCATAGATTATCGAAAATTTAACACGCTTGTATTGAAAGATAGATTTCCAGTTCAAATCGCTGAAGATGTGTTAGAGAAAATGCAACAAGCAAAATATTTTACAGTCATAAATCTTAAGAACGGATTTTTCCACGTTGACATAGAAGAAGAAAGTCGTAAATATACAGCATTCGTGACAAAGCAAGGGCTTTTTGAATTTAATAAAGGTCCTTTTGGGTTTTGTAATTCCCCAGCAGTTTTTGTAAGATTCGTTTACTACATCTTCCATGAATTATGGAAGTTTATGTTGACGATATCGTGGTACTCGGATCTACAGCAGAAAATGGTCGAAAGGCCAGTTTCTAAAAAAAAGAATCAATTTTCTGGTCCACGAAATAGAAGATGGAGTAGTATGTCCGGGTAAAGAGAAATTCAAAGCCCTCAAAAATTTCCAGTTGCCGAAAAATATCAAAGGTGTTTAGGCATTTTTAGGACGAACAGGCTAATATAGAAAGTTCGTTCGTAATTATACAATAATAGCAAAGCCGCTGACCACGTTGCGAAAAAAAGATGCAGAGTTTAGAATGGACAGTCCTCAAATTAAAGCAATCGAAAAATCAAAAGAAAGTCTGATGAATGAACCAGTTTTGAAAATTTTCAAACACTCAGCTGAAACGCAATTATATGTAGATGCATCAAAAAACGGAGTTGGTGCTACACTCTTACAGAAACATGATGATAAGTGGCACCCTGTATTTTATTGGAGCAAGAAAACAAGCGATCAGGAGGAAAAGTTACACTGTTATATTTTAGAGGTCAAGGCAGCATATCTAGCTACGAAGAAGTTGCGCCATTATTTGATGGGGATCGAGTTTGTTCTGGTCACAGACAGCAGCAATAAAGGATATGCTCCGACAAGTCGTACAATGGTTGATGCACTTGGAAGATTTTTCCTATAAAATAGAACATCGTGCCGGCGATAGGATGAAGCATGTCGATAGCTTAAGTCGCTTTCCAGTAATGATTGTCACAACAGAAGTACGCGCGCAGATGCTAAAAGCACAAAGTAATGATGAAAAGTTAGCAGCAGTATTCGACATTTTACAACACAAGCCGATTTTAAAGTTAAAAATAAACTTTTATATAAGCAGGTCGATGGATTGGATGTGTTAGCAGTCCCGAAAAGCATGGAAAAGGAGATTATAAAGAATACTCACAACTTTGTACATATGGGTGTTAAAAAAACAAAGCATACTATTCAACAAGATTATTATATTCCGCATTTGAACAAAAAAAAGTTGGTCAGTTCATCGCAAATTGTGTTCAGTGCATAACACACAACAGAAAGTCGTGCAAGCAGGAGGATTTTTTACATTGCATTGATAAAGGAGAAGTTCCATTGGAGACGCTACACGTTGATCATTTAGTACACATTCGCAGTCGTAGATGGATTTTCTAAATATATGGCTATATCCTACAAAATCGACAGATGCCCCTGAAGTTGTTAAACACTTGACTGATTGGGTCACAATTTTTGGAAATTAGCGATAGATGTGCAGCATTTACGTCTAAACATTTTAAGGAATTTTTTACGAACCATAAGATCGAACACGTCGAAACAACTACAGGAGTTGCAAGAGGAAACGGACAAATAGAGAGTCAACAGAGTCATACTTTCTGTCTTAGCCAAGATGTCAGCTGCAGAGCTTCAGAAGTAGTACAGGTACATCGCACAGATACAACTTACTATAAACTCGAATGTTCACTCGTCGACCAAGTTTACACCTTTTGAAGTTATATTCGGATTGAAAATGAGAAACGAATCAGATCTTGAGTTACAAAGAATTCTGGAAGAAAAACTACTAGATGGATTTCAAAATGAGCGAAATCAAATAAGAGCAGAAGCAAGACAGCAAATACTAGAGACACAGACCAGATACAAGCGGCATTACGACCAGAGTCGTAAGCCATGCCACGGTTATCAGTTGGGCGTCCTAGTAGCTATTAAAGTCACACAGTTCGTTTCGGGCAAGAAGCTGTCGAATAAATTCATTGATCCATACGAAATCATCAAAGCGAAGAGAAATGGTAGGTATGAAGTCAAAAAATATGCTGAATTTTAGGGTCCAAATCAGACATCATCCAGTGAAGACAACATTAAGCTTTGGCGTTAAATGGCGTTACGAGGATCATCTGAGGCAGATGATTTCAGGATGACCGAATGTAGTGTCATATGGGTACATATGTATGTGCTGAGAGATGGCAGCCCTGGATGCGGTGCGACAGTGTGGCATCATCGGTAGTAAGAAGAGAGATCGACAGAAGGAACGATAGAGACCAGACGTATAAGCAGAAGATGCACAAAGTTGATTAGGTTTTATTTAAAGTTGTTGAAGTCGTAAAGTCGCTAAAGTTGTCATCTAAAGTTGTTGTGTCAGAGTTCGTTTAATTCTAAATTGTTCAACCGACTATTTTGCTATCTAACTGTTATTACTTTTAATAAACAACAATTATTGTATACACGCAATAATTTTTACATTTATATATTTTGGAACATAAGGGTCTGTCCACTGTTGTAACTAGCTATGGTATATTTTCTTGTATAAATGCCATTAAGGGTTTTGCAAGAGCATCGCTTGGTGAGCTGCTTGTCGATGCACCGGAATCGCAAGCACTTAATTTTTTGTTTCCCTATCGTGCACACTTTTATGGGTAGCGTTGCTCTAGACAAGGTATCAAAATATTTATCTCTGTTCACGCCACCGGGAGAACAGCATTGAGCCGCGAAGAGCAGTGAGGAGTGAGGAGGGTTTTTTGATCCTCGGCGGCTACGGTCACTCTGGGGGGAGTGACTTGATTTTTCTGATGGGCATCGCCATATAACTTCAGTAAGAGTTTTTCACCCGAACACCCGTTCTTTCTCCAGACTTTTCTATCTTCCGATTTTGTTATAATTTTTAACCGTAGCATCTGCGCGTGTGTATCGGTATCCTTTGAAACATAAATAAAATCATCAGTGAATTAAACGAAGTTCTCGCGCGTTTTAATTTCACCCCAACTCACCAGACCCAGAAGAAACTGGCCCCCGCCAAGTTGTACTCCGCATATCGCTCCGCCCCTCCACGAACATTGGTCCTTCGAGCCGGATATCCTTCCGCTCCTACAGCTTGCATCGGCGGAATTCCTGCTAAGTACAAAATTTCTTTATTCACACTTCATTTGCCACTTCATAGCGACCTCCACACCTTTATATACTTGTATGTACATACCTGACCTGTCCAAGATTACATGGTAGTTCTCAATCCTTAGTGTGTTGTCCAACGTTTTTTTTCCATTCTACGACCATGCATTTTTTTCCGCACTTGTCCAATTCCACTTTTATTTTCTCCATCTACCATACATACATATGTAAAACTCGTTTACACCCATATGTACATGTATTTCCCACAGCTGTTTGCCAAGTCCGCGTAAACGTCTAAAAGACCAAAAAAAATTATTAAGGTGTTATAAAAAGAGAAAAAAAATTAATTAAAGTGTTCACCGCGATTTCTTATTTGATCGAATTATTTCAATTTCAATTTCAAACCGGTGTATCTACTTACATACATACATCGTCATATGTTAATGTACGCGCATATGTACATACATATCTATATACACATAATTCATTTCGGTGTCGCACATTTACTACAAAAAAAATAGTAATTAAAGTATTCGCCGCGATTTCTTGTGTGTTCGAATTTCAATTGGACAATTAATTTCCTCACGCGCGTATTCGCAAACCGGTGCACTTTCTTACATACATCATCATATGTATATTGATGCACGCACATACATATGTACATATCGACATACACATAATCCATTTCGGATGTGCGACACCGAATATTTCACAAAAAAAGGGGGAGAGGAAAGGAACCCAACAAGGGCATTGAATTTCCCAAAGAGGAAAAAAAGATATTGTGAGTTAAAAGCAACGTACTTTATTATTTGAATGAAAACTTAAAACTGAGTTACAAAAATGTCTTATGGTTATATTTATAGGCTAAATTTGTGAGCCCTTTAGTGGTGTGATTGATATTGATGCGATTTGAATGGCCCGAATTTAATTCAATTAATATTGCAAGTGTTCAATTGTTTATGTTAATTATGAGTTAGCGTTTACACGCTTTGATTTTGAGGGGGACAATTGTTTATAAAAACGGATGTTCACTTTAACGTTATGAATTTTAGGGGGCGAAAAATTTATATGTTATTGGGTATTGGAGTTGGATATATGACTCCCCCATCCTAAAGAAAATAGCCTGTCCTCAGGCGGATACATTGGGATATAGCGAGGAGTTTTTCTCAGCTGTATAGACTGGAGTATCAATTTTTTTTTATAATTTGGGATTCAATTTTTTTAATAATTGGGGTCTCAATTTTTCCTGTGGGAGCTCGATTGTCATTTGATCGAAACTGCTTAATTATTAATTTTTGTGGCATTGTCTTAAACTTATAGATTTAGTATGTAATCGAACTTATTATAGAAGGAACAAAAGTGGTTAATGTAATAGTTTGAAATACAGTATAATTTTTGGTGTGATCATTAATTGTTTGGATAAAGGAAATAGGTTGTAGCCTGGATATATTGTTTGTTGCATAAATGCTTTGGCTATAGTCAAGAAAACAATTTATTATTGATATTTCGTTTAATTGTAAAGCACAATCGTAAATTTTTATTATGTTATTGCCTTCTATTATTAAGTCGTTTTTTACGCAATTTTGATTAAGTTTAGTTTTTGGTAAGTTCCATGTTAAAATTATGTAATTAGTTTGAAAATTCTTATATGTTTTAGTGTATTTGCAAGTGGTTGGGATTTGATTTAAAATGCCTATTATACGTTCATTAGTTTCTATTTGTTTTGTATTTTTATTAAACAAATTGTTGTTATCAAAATAGTATTTTTCGTATGAATTCTCTGTTAAAATATTTTTATTTTCATCTGGATAAGGAAGTATCTCAAAGATAGGGGTTTTTATTATTTCTTGAGGAATGTTTGAAATGATAAATATATCGATTGAATTTGGTTTAAGCCAGGTGGAAGTTTTTGTATTCAATAGTTTTTCCGAATTAACATGACTTAAGTGATTATGTTTTAGAAGTTTTGGGTTGAAAATTCCTAGTCTAGTGAGCTGCATGCCCATTTCTATGTCTTCAATGTATTCTGTGTAATGCTCAAAATTAAAGATTAGAACTTCTAATCTTACTAATTTTTCTTTTTCTTCCCTGAGGTTGTTTATTACTTCTAAATCTTTATTAACGTGTCTTTTACGTAATTTAATTCGTTTGCTTGTATGCTATTGCTTTCAAGATTATTTATTTTTATACCCTTGCAAAAAGGGTATATTAATTTTGGTCAGAAGTGTGCAACGCATAGAACGAAGCATCTCCGACCATACAAAGTATATATATTCTTGATCAGCACGACGAGACGAGTTCAACTAGCCATGTCCGTCCGTCCGTCCGTCCGTCCGTCTGGATCAACGCAAACTCCTCCTAGACCGTAAGAGCTACAGAGCTGAAATTTTGCACGTAGCCTTGTATATACTGCAGGCGTTGTATATCTCGGATTCAGCCGGATCGGACCACTATATCATATAGCTCCCATACAAACCCCAAAGTCACGAACAGTGACTTTTCTCAATAACTTCGTTATTTTCTTTGCTATTATCGTGAAACTTAATATTAGAGAGTTTATTATGCTTATAAGCGACTATGCCAAATTTGATCAAGATCGGGTGACTATATCATATAGCTCCCATACAAACGGCCAAGTCACGAACAGTGACATTCTCAATAACTTCGTTATTTTCTGAGCTATTGTCGTGAAACTTAATATTAGAGGGTTTACTACGCCTATAAGCGACTATGCCAAATTTGATCAAGATCGGGTGGCTATATCATATAGCTCCCATAGGAACGATTGGTCGAAAACAGTGACTTTTGTTAATAACTTCGTTACTTTTAACGCGATTGCTTTTAAATTAAACATCTCTTAATTTAATATATCTGTTAATGACTGTGCCAAATTTGATAAAGATCGGGTGACTATATCATATAGCTCCCATAGGAACGATCGGTGGAAAACAGTAATTTTGATCAATATCTTCGTTATTTCCTATGATTGTAGGCCATTCTTTATGATTCTTTAGCAAACATAAGCCTTTTTATATAAAACGTGCTTCCACATTGATGGCTAATAGGTAAGGAAAGAGTTACCAAAAAAGTTGCAAGGGTATACAAACTTTGACGCGGTCGAAGTTAGCCCCGGCCCTCTGGTTTAAATTGTTTGTTTGATGTATTTTTTTCGTTTGGGTATTATAGTCGGGGGATCCCGCATAGATAAAAATGTCCGCTGGTGCTCGGTTAGTTGTTTTATGTCTCGTCTTATGGTTGTATACGTAGAGAATTTTTTCAAATTTGATGTATGTATCTTTAATGTCATTTTCACTATTTGTAATTCTGAGTTTTTCATTTACTGTTTTATGGAATCTTTCTACGTCTGAAATGCCGTTTTTATTTGATGTGATTTCCAACTTTATATTTTCTTCTTGTATGCAATTCTTTAGTGCTATACACAGAAATGCTAAATCTTTGTCTGATTTTATTTCTATTGGTTTGCCCATTTCAGTGAATACTTTCATAATTGCTCTCTTGGCTTCTAACCAATCTCTAGACTTTACTTCTACAAGTGTTGCAAATTTGGAGTAAATGTCAATGCATGAAAGGAATTGTACATTGTCGATCATGTAAAAGTCCATGACGTATGTTTCTCTGATATTAAAAGTTTCTGGTGTTATTTCAAAAGTTAGTTTTGTATTTCTATTTTCTGTCTTTGCGATATTGCATACTGAGCATTCATTAATAATGTTTTGAATTAGGTTTTGAAAATGGGGAAAATAATATTTTTTTTAAACAAATTAATCGTTTTTTCGATTCCTGGATGTAATAATTCTTTATGTTGTTTTAGGATTATTTCTTTAAATTGTGCAAACGTTTGAAGGTCCTCTAACTTAATGCTAGATTTCGAGGTTTTTGTACTTGCATTCGATTGTATTATTTCAATAAAAGCTTGTTGGAATATGGGAAAATCTTGTTCATTATGAAAATATAGTACAGTGTTCTTATTGCAAAGATATCTTCTGATTATATCCCTTGGGTAAGCATTGGTCATTTCTTTGTATGTTATTTTTATGTTTGTTTTATAAAAGTAAGTTGTTTTTTCTGCTTTGTCTTCTGAACCTCTAATGAATTCTATTTGCCTGTTGAAATAATTAATAAGTTTTTCTATCATTGGAATTTCATAATATAATAATATAATTTTCATTATCCTCATGAGCACTATGTATTGTAGCTGCTGTGCTTTTTGTTGATCCTAAAAAATATCAAATATTATAATTCGAGAAAGGGCATCTGCTACGTGATTTTCTTTGCCATATTGCCATAAATATTTAATTTTGTAATCAAACTCATTTAGTTTTATTTTCCATCTTTGAAGTTTCATATTTGGTTCTTTTATATTGTTGAGCCATACTAAAGGCTTATGGTCTCGAACTTTCTACCGAAAAGGTATGGCCTAAAATATTTGGTTGCCCATACAATAGATAGTAATTCCTTTTTTATGGCTGAATAATTAAGTTCATGTTCGTCAAGTGTTCTACTACCATAAGAAATAGGTCTATGGTCCTGTGAGAGGAACGCACCTAAAGCTATATTGCTAGCATCTGTGGTTAGGAAAAATGGTTTTTTGAAATCGGGATATGCAAGTATAGGATCATTCATAAGTAGATATTTTAATTTTTCAAATGATGAAATATAATTTGGGTCGTTTATGTTTATTTTAGCTCCTTTCTTTAATCCTATAGTTAAAGGTTTTGTAATATGTGCAAAGTTGGGTATAAATTTTCTAAGAATGATTTAATTTCTTTTGGAGTTTTAGGTATCGGAAATTTTTTAATTGCTTTGACTTTATCTGGGTTAGGTTTTATACCTTCTGTTGTTATTATATGACCAAGGAATGCTGTTTCCTTTTTCATAATATCGCATTTGTCGAGTTGGAGTTTAAGATTAGCTTCTCGATTTTCGACTTTGTCCAACAACCCTGTTCAATCGTTTCATTTATCTGTTTGTTGATTTCTATATCAAATGTTTGGGGATATTTGTATGGACGTTTATAAATTGGATCCTCATGTTTTGTATGAATAGAGTACTTTATTGTACTCGTGAAAGTCAAATTTTTACCTTCGCGGTACTGAATGTCACTGAATTCGTACAAGACTTTTTTAAGTTTTTGAGTTTCTTCGTTGTTTAAATGGTCGATTCTATACTCATTGCTTTCTATTATTTCATTTTCAATCGCAAAATTTGTTTCTGGGTCCCTTTCTGTGGGTGGGACTTCTTCTATTTCTTCAACATCTCTAAAATAAAATGTATTGTTTCCTAGTTCTGCGTATTCTTCTTCATAATTTATTTGGGCTTTGCAGGCTTTTTGGAATGTTCTGCCTATTAACATGTCGTATTTATTTGAAAATTTATAGATATAAAATTTTTGTTCTGTTGGACAAAGTTTGCTGGGTGCAAGGAAAATGATTTCTTTTAATTCTACTGCTCCTTCAATCATGTGAATTTTGGAATCACCTAAATAGGTTTTGAAATTAAAAAAGTTCTCAGACATTATATTTATTGAAGATCCTGAGTCGACTACACATCTCAAAGGTTTATTATTTATTATTATTCTGATGAAGGACTTGTCCCTATCTTTTCTTCCAATTGATCCGAAGCATTCTGATGAAAATTTTCGGATGTGTCTGGTTGGATAATTATTTTATTTATTGGATAATTATTTTGCTGTTGATAATTCATTGGATTTTGAGCCCTGTCAATATTTAATTTTTGTTGAAATTCTTGGAAAAGTTTTTAGTTTTGTGTTGTATCGGATTGTTTTGTTTGAGACGGAGTTGTACTATTGGGTACAAAGGGTTTTCCACCTATTTGATTTTGATTTCGGCTTTGATTTGATTTTCTGATTTCTGTTATACTATTCTCGTATAACCCTTTTCTTTGAGCAACTTGCTTCCACTTGCTGACTGTGGTTATAGCCAACGTCATAAATAATCTATCTGGTAATTTTTTGTTTATTACATCTTTTATAGTGTTATTTAAAGCATTTGTATAAAAAATGGTGTTATTTGCATCGTTTTCTAGACTTAGTTTGTTTGTGATAATATAGGACTTGTCTTCTAATTCTGTTACAAACTTACGAAGGTTTCCTGTATAGCTGGTGTTGTAGAGGCGTCGAAGAAGTTCCTCACAGGGGGTCTATTCATTGATGAGGAGGACTTGCTCCGGCCAGGTGTTGGCTTGTCCAATGTGTGAGAGCCGTTGTGCCTCTCCAGCAAGCTGCATCTCGATTGCACTGAACAATGTTGCCTTATATCATGGGTTGGATATAAGTGCATAATGAAATTTATCCTCCTTATGAATGACGTCAGATTCTCTGGTGCTCCATCATAGTTTGCCACCTGTCTTAACGAAGACAGTGCTTGATTGAGGTGGGCTTCGGTGAGTTCTACAGCCATTTTGTTTCTTCTTTTTTTTGGTTTTAGTGGTGTTTTGTTTTGTTGATTTTCTGCGTTTTTGTGGTGTTTTGTTTTGTTGATTTTCTGGTTTTTTTGTGGTGTTTTGTTTTGTTAATTTTCTGGGGTTTAGTTATGTTTTACTTTGATTTTTTGTTTTTTAATCGCACACAAGTTGGCGTTTTTGTTCCTCAATTGGATTTAATGGCTGTAACACACAGTTGATATTTTCGCGCACAGTTGGCGTATATATTTTTTTAGTGTTGTACAATTTTGAGCACTACCCGTAAGTTCTTGATGTCGGATCGGAGTTTAATAGTGACTATTCACTAATTCTATGTAACACACGGATAACAAAGTCTATGTGTCACACGGATAGAATAACAGTTCCCTATAGTGATTATTCACTAATTCTACGTAACACACGGATAATAATACTATGTGTTACACGGATAGAATAACTAGTTCACTTTTACCGATCCTACCGACTGCGCCAATTAAATATCTGGTTTTCCCAAAGAGGAAAAAAAAGATATTGTGAGTTAAAAGCAACGTACTTTATTATTTGAATGAAAACTTAAAACTGAGTTACAAAAATGTCTTATGGTTATATTTATAGGCTAAATTTGTGAGCCCTTTAGTGGCGTGATTGATATTGATGCGATTTGATTGGCCCGAATTTAAATGCTGAATTAGCGTTCTCACGCTTTTGGTTTTTAGGGGGACAATTATTATTGCAAGTGTTTAATTGTTTATGTTAATTATGAGTTAGCGTTTACACGCTTTGATTTTGAGGGGGACAATTGTTTATAAAAACGGATGTTTACTTTAACGTTATGAATTTTAGTGGGCGAAAAATTTATGTGTTATTGGGTATTGGAGTTGGATATATGACTATATATCCATATGCACTGATCGTTTGTTTTATTCCTTTCGCGCACAACACTCGCGGTGTGTAAAAGCCAAAACAAAAAAACCAAAACCAAAGATATCGATAGGCGCCTCGAGTGCGTCAAATTCAAATTACATTAATTCCGATTCCCTTACTTCGCCTAATTATATATCCGCCCATATTTATAAATAAATGCATATATATTTTTTTTTTCGCCAGCATTATCATGCCCATATATATATATCCGTTCATATTTATAAATTATATATATAATTTCTTCCGGCCAGCATTTTGCAAAAGTGGTTAATGTAATAGTTTGAAATACAGTATAATTTTTGGTGTGATCATTAATTGTTTGGATAAAGGAAATAGGTTGTAGCCTGGATATATTGTTTGTTGCATAAATGCTTTGGCTATAGTCAAGAAAACAATTTATTATTGATATTTCGTTTAATTGTAAAGCACAATCGTAAATTTTTATTATGTTATTGCCTTCTATTATTAAGTCGTTTTTTACGCAATTTTGATTAAGTTTAGTTTTTGGTAAGTTCCATGTTAAAATTATGGAATTAGTTTGAAAATTCTTATATGTTTTAGTGTATTTGCAAGTGGTTGGGATTTGATTTAAAATGCCTATTATACATTCATTAGTTTCTATTTGTTTTGTATTTTTATTAAACAAATTGTTGTTATCAAAATAGTATTTTTCGTATGAATTCTCTGTTAAAATATTTTTATTTTCATCTGGATAAGGATATCTCAAAGATAGGGGTTTTTATTATTTCTTGAGGAATGTTTGAAATGATAAATATATCGATTGAATTTGGTTTAAGCCAGGTGGAAGTTTTTGTATTCAATAGTTTTTCCGAATTAACATGACTTAAGTGATTATGTTTTAGAAGTTTTGGGTTGAAAATTCCTAGTCTAGTGAGCTGCATGCCCATTTCTATGTCTTCAATGTATTCTGCTCTTCAATGCTCAAAATTAAAGATTAGAACTTCTAATCTTACTAATTTTTCTTTTTCTTCCCTGAGATTGTTTATTACTTCTAAATCTTTATTAACGTGTCTTTTACGTAATTTAATTCGTTTGCTTGTATGCTATTGCTTTCAAGATTATTTATTTTTATACCCTTGCAAAAAGGGTATATTAATTTTGGTCAGAAGTGTGCAACGCATAGAACGAAGCATCTCCGACCATACAAAGTATATATATTCTTGATCAGCACGACGAGACGAGTTCAACTAGCCCCGTCCGTCCGTCCGTCCGTCCGTCAACGCAAACTCCTCCTAGACCGTAAGAGCTACAGAGCTAAAATTTTGCACGTAGCCTTGTATATACTGCAGGCGTTGTATATCTCGGATTCAGCCGGATCGGACCACTATATCATATAACTCCCATACAAACAAAAAAAACTTTCACTCATTGCAGAGGACGGACGTGTTTTTTTTGCGCTTATCAATTTTTATTTTTTTCTCGCGATTAAATACTTTTACAAATTTCTTAAGTTCATTATCGGTTTAATTAATAATAATTTCAACATCCGAATTTTATTTTCATTTCGCGAATTCTTGCTGTCGCTTTTGTTTAAATTTAAATAAAATCAAAACTTACAACAATACTTGCATTAGCGGTGTTGTTGTTTTGCTTATCTCTTTTGCGTTTGTGTCTTTACCGTTTTAACTAACTCTCGCGCTCTTGCGTACAAATTGTTGTTGCATGTGTTCAATTTGACGCGCTCTCCCGCTCTTTCCTATTTTTGATTGATTTGCGCTCTCGTCTTTTGCCTACCCGCGACTTTGTGATACGTGTTTTTGTTTTTGTGCTTTCATCTCTTTTTATTCTCTAGTTGTGAAGGCTTACTCTGCACATTAACCCTTGTGTCAGAACTGGTCAGTATATTCTTATACACAGAATTTTAACCCTTAGAATTTTTATTTTTTATTTTTTGTATTTCCTTTTTTTAATTAAATTAAACTTTTTGATAAAATGGTTGTCTGCTCAAAAAATAATTGCATAGTTGCCACTAATGCGGTTGACTCCCATGGTTATATTCTGTGTTGGTTGTGTGACAATGCGGTTCACGTTAAGTGTGCAGGTTACACAGGCAGAATCAAGGAGTCTATTGCTAAAGGTGGTGGCTTAAAATATGGATGTGATGCTTGCCGAGAGGTCGAGAATGAGATGCGCTCTTTCATGAGGCGGACTAGAGATAGTTTTGACACTTTAAGGGCAGGTTTTAATAAACTCCAAGCGGAGTTTACTGCGGTGGAGACTCAGTTCAGAAGTTTATCGCTTATGAATGAGTCTCCGAAACGTAAAAGGACCAGTCCTTGGGGTGTTTCTGCATCTGTAGACCCGCCAGCGTCTCTTATCGTCCCCGACCGGTCTCATGCACCGTCCACTCCTAATGTACAGCAATTGATTTCGTTTAAGAGCCCGGTTGTGAATGCTATTAGTAAGGAATTACCGGTATCACCTGGGAATGATCTCTTAAAAACGATACCTATTGTAGTGTCCGATGTGTCCGGGCAATTACCCATTCCAATGGAAATTGCCGTTAGTTCTAAAAGTATCGAGGGCCCCGTAAACAAGTTGACTGCTGCAGTGGGTGACTTGTCCAACGTTACTGCTGCGGCTGACGCTTCGGGACCGCGGCCTCTCGTTGGCATACCACCAAAGAAACATATATTTGTTTCTAGGCTAGACCCTGTTGTCACGTCTGATGATGTAATAGCCTATATTCGGAAGAAAGTTAACGTCTCGAATATTGCGGTGGAGAAGTTTAAATTTTCTTACTCTCGGGACATTTCGTCCTTTAAAATTAGTGTTTCTGCCAATATCTTCGACACTATATGTCGAGAAGATTTTTGGCCAAAACATATACTAGTTCCTTAACTAGTAATACCTTAATGGTATAAGTTGTTGTTGTTGGCAAGCGAATCGGTTTCCGATTTTTTCTTTTCACAGTATATTCCTTAATATTCCTTAATATACTGTGAAAAAGAAAAATCGGAAACCGATTCGCTTGCCAACAACAACAACTAATACCATTATATTCCTTAATATACTGTGAAAAGAAAAATCGGAAACCGATTCGCTTGCCAACAACAACAACTAATACCATTCCTGCCACATCAGCATCTGCTGGTGTGTCAAAAAACTAGCTTCGTCCCTTAACCTGGGTTACCAGAACGTTAGAGGGCTGAAATCTAAACTTTCTAATCTCTATGTAGATAGTCTTTCTTTCGAACATAACATTCTAGCTTTTACAGAGACGTGGCTAAAACCTGATATTGCTGATGCATCGGTTTTTTCCACAAACTTTTCTATATTCAGACGTGACCGGATATCTCGTATAGGTGGTGGCGTTCTGATAGCTGTTGATGCTGCTTTATCATCTGAAATGATTCAATTTTCTAGTACCCAGGAGATTGAGTTTGTCGGTGTTAAAGTAAATTTTAAATCTTTTAATGCTTTCATTACTTGTTCCTATATTCCACCATTGTCAGACATGGCGGTATATTTAAATCATTTAGAGGCAATTCAGTTTGTCTCCTCTTTAGTTTCCAGTCAAGACTTGCTCATAGTTGTAGGTGATTTTAATTTACCCGCTTTAGCATGGTCACTAACAGATGAATCTACCACGTTGCTGCCCTCTTTGTCACATGACTTTATTGATGGCCTTCTAGGCTTATCTTTATCCCAAGTCAATCCCGTCTTAAATTCTAATAGAAAATCGTTAGATCTTATTTTTGTATTGGATTCTTCTTATTGTGAGGTTTCTAGGATCGAACCATTTGTTCTTCCAGAAGACAAATTTCATCCTACATTAAATTTAAAAATTGATTTGCCCTTGCTTTCACCATTACTTGGTTTAAATGAGTTACCTCTAACTAGGTGCTTTCGTAAGACTGACTTTGCCAGCCTTAATGAAAACATTGCTACTACCGATTGGTCTTATCTGTACAATTGTAGAGATATGAACTCAGCTGTTCGTTTTTTCTATGATACTCTGAATTCACTCTTTGATATTTGTGTGCCTCTTGGTAGGCTGGAGCGGCTTAACAAACCTCCCTGGTTCTCTCGTGAGTTATCCAATTTGAAAAATGTGAAGACACGATATTATAAGAAGTTTCAAAAAACACGTCGTTCATCAGATTATGCTCTGTATACAGTCGCTCGTTCAAAATTCATGATGCTTAATACACAATGCTATAAGAATTATCTTCAGCGGTGTAAGCTTCAGTTTTCTTCTGACCCTAAACAATTTTATAATTTTGTTAATTCTAAACGTAAGACCTCTGTGCACCCATCTTTTTTGTATTTTCAAAATAAAAAAGCAAGCACTGATCAGGCAATTGCCGATATGTTTGCGAGTTTTTTCAAAACAACTTATTCCTCAACGGAATATCGAGCAAGTCCGTATCCTTATCATTTAAAAAAGGCTAATTGCATTTTCAATCCAGTGATTGATGAAAGTTCTATTCTTAGCGAACTTAAATTAGTTAAACCTGTTTATTCTCCGGGGCCAGATGGTCTTCCTGCATGCGTACTCAGGTTCTGTGCAAACGCATTATGGAAACCCATTTTAAAATTGTTTCTATTGTCTGTCGAATCTTCCTCTTTTCCATCTATTTGGAAGGAGTCGTATATCATTCCTCTGCATAAAAATGGCAAAAAGTCCGAAGCCTCTAACTATAGGGGTATCTCAAAATTGTCCGCTATTCCGAAAGCTTTTGAGAAAATTATAACTTCTCAATTGCAACATTTTTGCAGCTCTATTATTTCGCCATCCCAACATGGGTTTGTGAAACGTAGATCTACAACCACTAACCTTTTAGAATTTACATCAGTAATTATCAAGGGGTTTAAAAATGGTAAACAAACTGATGTAATATATACTGACTTTAGCAAAGCCTTTGATTCCGTTAATCATACCCTATTACTTTCTAAGCTGAGCGACATTGGGTTTCCACCCCTTTTCCTGTCTTGCTCTTCACACTATTCATTAACGATCTTCCATCAGTCATTGTTCATTCGCGTGTGCTTATGTATGCTGACGATGTCAAGATTTGTCTTACTCATAAAGATACAGATTCATTTAGTCGGCTACTAGCTGATCTTAAAAACTTTCAATCCTGGTGCCAGTTTAATCTACTAAATCTTAACACTACCAAATGTAAGGTAATGACTTTTTTCCGTAACTCTCCCCAACTGGTCACTTATTTTCTAAACAATAGCCCTTTAGAACGTTTAAATAATATAAATGATTTGGGCGTACTTATGGACCATAAGTTAAATTTTAACACCCACATTTCCACCACGGTCGCAAAGGCCATGAGTGTCCTGGGTTTCATTAAAAGATGGTCAAAAGAATTTGATGACCCCTATACAACTAAAGTTCTTTTTACTTCGCTTGTCCGTCCTATTTTAGAGTATGGATCTTGCATTTGGTCACCTCAATATGAGTCGCACCAGATTAGACTTGAATCCGTTCAAAAGCAGTTTTTGCTATTTGCTCTTCGTGGCTTAAGCTGGGATCGCAATGTCAATTTGCCTTCGTATTCTAGTAGACTTCTCTTGATTAACCTTCCGTCCCTAACTAACCGTAGAATTATGCTTGGTGTCATTTTTATGCACAAGCTCCTAATTGGTGATATCGACTCGCCTGAGTTATTAGCTCAGGTGAATCTGTCGGTACCATGTAGACGGAGTAGACATCCTTTGATCCCTTATCCCTTAGTCGTTGTTCTTCTAACTATGCTATGCATAAACCTTTTAGGGTCCTCTGCTCTGATTACAACCTTCTATTCCCTGTAATCAGCTCAGAGTTTTCTATTAATATGCTTAAAACATCTATCCTATCCCATTTAGTTAATAGATAGCTATAGTATTATTTGTTTGTCTGTTTTTTCTATTGTGTATTTGTCCACGCGATTCGTGCCGTGCGTTATACGGCTGCACCCCTCGGTCGGTCGGGGGGAGGTGGGCAGTTATCTGCTTGGGCTCGCGCGTAACAGGCTATGTCCTGGTGTCGTAGGGGCCACTTGAACGTACTGCGCATAGTATCGTCAACGTCCGCTATAAACCCCAAAGTCACGAACAGTGACTTTTCTCAATAACTTCGTTATTTTCTTTGCTATTATCGTGAAATATTAGATTAATATTAGAGAGTTTATTATGCTTATAAGCGACTATGCCAAATTTGATCAAGATCGGGTGACTATATCATATAGCTGCCATACAAACGGCCAAGTCACGAACAGTGACATTCTCAATAACTTCGTTATTTTCTGAGGTATTGTCGTGAAACTTAATATTAGAGAGTTTACTACGCCTATAAGCGACTATGCCAAATTTGATCAAGATCGGGTGGCTATATCATATAGCTCCCATAGGAACGATTGGTCGAAAACAGTGACTTTTGTTAATAACTTCGTTACTTTTAACGCGATTGCTTTTAAATTAAACATCTCTTAATTTAATATATCTGTTAATGACTGTGCCGAATTTGATAAAGATCGGGTGACTATATCATATAGCTCCCATAGGAACGATCGGTGGAAAACAGTGACTTTGATCAATATCTTCGTTATTTCCTATGATTGTAGGCCTTTCTTTCGCAAGCATAAGCCTTTTTAGATAAAACGTTCTTCCACATTGATGGCTAATAGGTAAGGATTGAGTTACCAAAAAAGTTCCAAGGGTATACAAACTTTGACGCGGTCGAAGTTGGCCCCGGCCCTCTGGTTTCTTCTAATTCATCTTTATCGTCCTGATCAAGAGTACCAAAAAGATATTTGTATATTGAACCAATTCCGTTAATTAGTCCTGGTTTGTTGCGTTTTACAATTTGTATTCCATTAATTTCCCTACTTAGTTTTTCTGTTAAGTATTGAATATGGATTATGTTTTTAAATTCCTGTGCTTATCGCAGTAAATTGTTATATGTAATGTCTATCAGAGTTAAATTCACTTTTAAATAATGATATTCAAAGTTTGTCGGTAGATCCATGGTTCCTGTTTTAAATATTAAGTAACCGTTTGGTGCTTTTACTGGGTTTATGTCAATGGATTGGCTGCATGTTGTTTTTAATGTTAAAAGTAGCATAATGCACAAAAAAGTCATCTTGAGTTGTCGACCTGTAATTAATTAATTGTAGTATTTGCTTTTATTAACTTTCTTTTTCTTCTTAAATTTCGATTTGTAGTGTGTGACGTTTTGTCCTCTATTTCTTTCTTCAAAATGTTTCTCGTCTAACTGATTTATTTCTCCTGTCTTTTTGAATGGGTTTGTCGTTTTTGACTTTACTAATGGTGCTTGTTTAAATCTAGTGTCGATTTCAAAGTCGCGTCTATCTTCATTTAAATTGTTTATTTGATGTATTTTTTTGTTTGGGTATTATAGTCGGGGAATCCTGCATAGATAAAAATGTCCGCTGGTGTTTGGTTAGTTGTTTCATGTCTCGTCTTATGGTTGTATACATAGAGAATTTTTTCAAATTTAATTAATTTATCTTCAATGTCATTTTCACTATTTTTAATTCTGAGTTTTTCATTTCATTATGGAATCTTTCTACGTCTGAAATGCCGTTTTTACTTGATGTGATTTCTAACTTTACATTTTCTTCTTGTAGCCAATTTTTTAGTGCTATACACAGAAATGCTAAATCTTTGTCTGATTTTATTTCTATTGGTTTGCCCATTTCAGTGAATACTTTCATAATTGCTCTCTTGGCTTCTAACCAATCTCTAGACTTTACTTCTACAAGTGTTGCAAATTTGGAGTAAATGTCAATGCATGAAAGGAATTGTACATTGTCGATCATGTAAAAGTCCATGACGTATGTTTCTCTGATATTAAAAGTTTCTGGTGTTATTTCAAAAGTTAGTTTTGTATTTCTATTTTCTGTCTTTGCGATATTGCATACTGAGCATTCATTAATAATGTTTTGAATTAGGTTTTGAAAATGGGGAAAATAATATTTTTTTTAACAAATTAATCGTTTTTTCGATTCCTGGATGTAATAATTCTTTATGTTGTTTAAGGATTATTTCTTTAAATTGTGCACACGTTTGAAGGTCCTCTAACTTAATGCTAGATTTCGAGGTTTTTGTACTTGCATTCGATTGTATTATTTCAATAAAAGCTTGTTGGAATATGGGAAAATCTTGTTCATTATGAAAATATAGTACAGTGTTCTTATTGCAAAGATATCTTCTGATTATATCCCTTGGGTAAGCATTGGTCATTTCTTTGTATGTTATTTTTATGTTTGTTTTATAAAAGTAAGTTGTTTTTTCTGCTTTGTCTTCTGAACCTCTAATGAATTCTATTTGCCTGTTGAAATAATTAATAAGTTTTTCTATTATTGGAATTTCATAATATAATAATATAATTTTCATTATCCTCATGAGCACTATGTATTGTAGCTGCTGTGCTTTTTGTTGATCCTAAAAAGTTTTCATCTATTATAATTCTGGAAAGGGCATCAGCTACGTGATTTTCTGTGCCATATTGCCATAAATATTTAATTTTGTAATCAAACTCATTTAGTTTTATTTTCCATCTTTGAAGTTTCATATTTGGTTCTTTTATATTGTTGAGCCATACTAAAGGCTTATGGTCTCGAACTTTCTACCGAAAAGGTATGGCCTAAAATATTTGGTTGCCCATACAATAGATAGTAATTCCTGATTTATGGCTGAATAATTAAGTTCATGTTCGTCAAGTGTTCTACTACCATAAGAAATAGGTCTATGGTCCTGTGAGAGGAACGCACCTAAAGCTATATTGCTAGCATCTGTGGTTAGGAAAAATGGTTTTTTGAAATCGGGATATGCAAGTATAGCATCATTCATAAGTAGATATTTTAATTTTTCAAATGATGAAATATAATTTGGGTCGTTTATGTTTATTTTAGCTCCTTTCTTTAATCCTATAGTTAAAGGTTTTGTAATATGTGCAAAGTTGGGTATAAATTTTCTAAGAATGATTTAATTTCTTTTGGAGTTTTGGGTATCGGAAATTTTTTAATTGCTTTGACTTTATCTGGGTTAGGTTTTATACCTTCTGTTGTTATTATATGACCAAGGAATGCTGTTTCCTTTTTCATAATATCGCATTTGTCGAGTTGGAGTTTAAGATTAGCTTCTCTTAGTTTGTTAAATATCTTTCTGAGTGATAGAATGTGTTCCTTGAATGAAGTGGAGTACACAATGATGCCATCCAGATAAACAAGGCAATCCTTATAAATAAGGTCTTCCAAATAATTTTTCATGCATCTTTAAAATGTTGCCGGGGCATTTTTAAGACCAAATTTGAATTGCTTTGACTTTATCTGGGTTAGGTTTTATACCTTCTGTTGTTATTATATGACCAAGGAATGCTGTTTCCTTTTTCATAATATCGCATTTGTCGAGTTGGAGTTTAAGATTAGCTTCTCTTAGTTTGTTAAATATCTTTCTGAGTGATAGAATGTGTTCCTTGAATGAAGTGGAGTACACAATGATGCCATCCAGATAAACAAGGCAATCCTTATAAATAAGGTCTTCCAAATAATTTTTCATGCATCTTTAAAATGTTGCCGGGGCATTTTTAAGACCAAATATCAAACGTGTGTATTCGTAATGGCCATGTTAAGTTGAGAAAGCTGTTTTTGCAATAGATTCAGGATGCATTTCAATTTGATGAAATCCCTTAGCTAAATCAATGGTGGTGAAGTATTGGCATTTTCCCAGTTTGTCGAGAATTTCGTCCATGACTGGAATTGGGAATTTGTCATCTATTGTGACTTCATTTACATTTCGATAGTCAATGACTAATCCTAATTTTTTTTGTTGGAAGCATCTGCTTTTTTTTGGAACGATCCAAATGGGTGAACAGTAGGGGGAGTTCGATTTTCGACTTTGTCCAACAACCCTGTTCAATCGTTTCATTTATCTGTTTGTTGATTTCTATATCAAATGTTTATAAATTGGATCCTCATGTTTTGTATGAATAGAGTACTTTATTGTACTCGTGAAAGTCAAATTTTTACCTTCGCGGTACTGAATGTCACTGAATTCGTACAAGACTTTTTTAAGTTTTTGAGTTTCTTCGTTGTTTAAATGGTCGATTCTATACTCATTGCTTTCTATTATTTCATTTTCAATCGCAAAATTTGTTTCTGGGTCCCTTTCTGTGGGTGGGACTTCTTCTATTTCTTCAACATCTCTAAAATAAAATGTATTGTTTCCTAGTTCTGCGTATTCTTCTTCATAATTTATTTGGGCTTTGCAGGCTTTTTGGAATGTTCTGCCTATTAACATGTCGTATTTATTTGAAAATTTATAGATATAAAATTTTTGTTCTGTTGGACAAAGTTTGCTGGGTGCAAGGAAAATGATTTCTTTTAATTCTACTGCTCCTTCAATCATGTGAATTTTAGAATCACCTAAATAGGTTTTGAAATTAAAAAAGTTCTCAGACATTTTATTTATTGAAGATCCTGAGTCGACTACACATCTCAAAGGTTTATTATTTATTATTATTCTGATGAAGGACTTGTCCCTATCTTTTCTTCCAATTGATCCGAAGCATTCTGATGAAAATTTTCGGATGTGTCTGGTTGGATAATTATTTTATTTATTGGATAATTATTTTGCTGTTGATAATTCATTGGATTTTGAGCCCTGTCAATATTTAATTTTTGTTGAAATTCTTGGAAAAGTTTTTAGTTTTGTGTTGTATCGGATTGTTTTGTTTGAGACGGAGTTGTACTATTGGGTACAAAGGGTTTTCCACCTATTTGATTTTGATTTCGGCTTTGATTTGATTTTCTGATTTCTGTTATACTATTCTCGTATAACCCTTTTCTTTGAGCAACTTGCTTCCACTTGCTGACTGTGGTTATAGCCAACGTCATAAATAATCTATCTGGTAATTTTTTGTTTATTACATCTTTTATAGTGTTATTTAAAGCATTTGTATAAAAAATTGTGTTATTTGCATCGTTTTCTAGACTTAGTTTGTTTGTGATAATATAGGACTTGTCTTCTAATTCTGTTACAAACTTACGAAGGTTTCCTGTATAGCTGGTGTTGTAGAGGCGTCGAAGAAGTTCCTCACAGGGGGTCTGCGTCTTCAATTCATTGATGAGGAGTGACCTTAGTTCCGGCCAGGTGTTGGCTTGTCCAATGTGTGAGAGCCGTTGTGCCTCTCCAGCAAGCTGCATCTCGATTGCACTGAACAATGTTGCCTTATATCATGGGTTGGATATAAGTGCATAATGAAATTTATCCTCCTTATGAATGACGTCAGATTCTCTGGTGCTCCATCATAGTTTGCCACCTGTCTTAACGAAGACAGTGCTTGATTGAGGTGGGCTTCGGTGAGTTCTACAGCCATTTTTCTTCTTCTTCTTTTTTTGTTTTAGTGGTGTTTTGTTTTTTTGATTTTCTGGGTTTTAGTGATGTTTTGTTTTTTGATTTTCTGGGTTTTAGTGATTTTTGTTTTGTTGATTTTCTGCGTTTTTGTGGTGTTTTGTTTTGTTGATTTTCTGGTTTTTTTGTGGTGTTTTGTTTTGTTAATTTTCTGGGATTTAGTTATGTTTTACTTTGATTTTTTGTTTTTTAATCGCACACAAGTTGGCGTTTTTGTTCCTCAATTGGATTTAATGGCTGTAACACACAGTTGATATTTTCGCGCACAGTTGGCGTAAATATTTTTTTAGTGTTGTACAATTTTGAGCACTACCCGTAAGTTTTTGATCTCGGATCGGAGTTTAATAGTGACTATTCACTAATTCTATGTAACACACGGATAACAAATTCTATGTGTCACACGGATAGAATAACAGTTCCCTATAGTGATTATTCACTAATTCTACGTAACACATGGATAATAATACTATGTGTTACACGGATAGAATAACTAGTTCACTTTTACCGATCCTACCGACTGCGCCAATTAAATATCTGGTTTTCCCAAAGAGGAAAAAAAGATATTGTGAGTTAAAAGCAACGTACTTTATTATTTAAATGAAAACTTAAAACTGAGTTACAAAAATGTCTTATGGTTATATTTATAGGCTAAATTTGTGAGCCCTTTAGTGGCGTGATTGATATTGATGCGATTTGATTGGCCCGAATTTAAATGCTGAATTAGCGTTCTCACGCTTTTGGTTTTTAGGGGGACAATTATTATTGCAAGTGTTTAATTGTTTATGTTAATTATGAGTTAGCGTTTACACGCTTTGATTTTGAGGGGGAAAATTGTTTATAAAAACGGATGTTTACTTTAACGTTATGAATTTTAGTGGGCGAAAAATTTATGTGTTATTGGGTATTGGAGTTGGATATATGACTATATATCCATATGCACTGATCGTTTGTTTTATTCCTTTCGCGCACAACACTCGCGGTGTGTAAAAGCCAAAACAAAAAAACCAAATATATAAACAGTCGCCGGCAGGTGTTTTCGGAGTAGTGGTGACACGTGAGTCGAGTCGTGATATCGATAGGCGGCTCGAGTGCGTCAAATTCAAATTACATTAATTCCGATTCCCTTACTTCGCCTAATTATATATCCGCCCATATTTATAAATAAATGCATATATATATTTTTTTTCTCCAGCATTATCATGCCCATATATATATATATATATCCGTTCATATTTATAAATTATATATATAATTTCTTCCGGCCAGCATTTTGCGCAAATATATATATATATATTTTTTTTTTTTTTTTTTTTTTTTTTTAGACGTAGTCGTACAACGCTCAGTACGAACAAGTGGCCCATATGACATATATATATATCCGCCAATATTAATAAATAAATGCATAGAACTGTTTTTTCCAGCAATACCGTGCCCATATATAAATCCGTTCATATTTATAAATTATATATGATTTTTTCCGGCCAGTATTTTGCGCATATATATATATATATCCGCCCACATTTATAATTAAATACAAATATATTTTTTTCCAGCATTATCGTGCCCATATATATATCCGTACATATTTATAAATTATATATATGATTTTTTCCGGCCAGTATTTTGCACACATATATATATCTGCCCATATTTATAAATAAATGCGTAGAGCTATTTTTTCCAGCATTATCGTACCCATATATATATCCGTACATATTTATAAATTATATATATAATTTTTTCCGGCCATTATTTTGCGCATCTATTTCCATCCAGATTTATTAAAAAATGTATATTCTTTAGTCTATAAATCTTTATTTATACATTTCATCCGTGTTTTGCTTTACACGAACTCCCATCGTTACTTACAAATCCTTCTAAGTTTGTTTTGTAATCACTCCGCTTTGTTTACGTGTAGTTTTCGATTCGCATTCGTGCGTTCGTATATTGTTCCGCATTCTGCCGCAATCCTGCAGTGCATAGTGAGAAAAATTCTTGCGTCCTCATACAGTCCGCTTCTCTTTTTTCTTCTGTTGTTTTTTTCCAAAACCAAAGGGCTGAGTATGTCCACTGAGCCGTCCGAGACTGCGCCAAGGTCTAACAGTCTTTCGTCCCCCTTTGCAACTACGGAGAAGGTTCGGCTCCCGAAGACTCCGGTGACTGCGAAGCGTACGGACATTCCGCGCAAGTTTCCATCTGCTCGCAGCCTCAGCGAATCCCTTAAGTCCCGTCCGTCTTCATCCAGCCTACCTAAAGGTCGCAGATTCTCGGTTAAAGACTCGAGCGAACACAAAGGTCGTTCCAAGCTTTCTTTCCAGGCTCAGATCCCGCACGTTATTGTGACGCACTGTTCTGACGTTCCCGTCACCCGATCAGTATCACAACAGCGTAGAGAACAATCTAGAATATCTCTCTCCGATTTCGTTCTGGCGTGCGACGCATTGACTCTGTTCGAAGCTCATGAGAGTGAAGCTCTAACTTCTTAAGTGCCCTTATTTTCCATTAAAATGCACTTAGCGCAGCTCAAATCCCTTTGGTCAACTGTCGAGATGGAATACTCCCGGTGTCACAAGGCCTTGACGACCCAAACAGACGAGGAAAGCCCAGCAAACATAAGCGACATTAAGGCGAAGCACGAATCCGCTTACGCGGCGTATGTGCGATGCGGGACGTTGTTCGGAGAACGCATCGAACAGCTCTCGGCACAGATGGCGAGTCTTATGCCATTTATATCGACAATCCATATTTGTCACAAGTAAATAAGCTTTATCACTTGAACGCCAAGAGGCGAGGGGAAGCGAGAACCATCGTGGCTTAGTCCCCCCTGACGAATCAGGGTTTCTAGGCCGCGTGGGTCCCTTCCGTTCAAAGGTCCGAATAGCGTCAGCTTGGGTCATTCAAGACCGATCGCGCTGGCTCAATTCCTGCGGAATGAAGCACGCCTTTTCAAGGATCCCGTCCTAAAAACGCAGTACGATGCCATAATTCAAGAATACGAGGAATTGGATTCAGGATTATGAGCTACAAACTGTCACGTTTGGGGTTAACTGCGCGCCATTCATGGCGATCCGAGTCTTTATTCAATTGGCAGAAGATGTGCAAGCGATGCACCCTCAGGCGAGCGAAATCCTTCGGAACTACATGTATGTTGATGATGTCCTTGCCGGCGCTCATACTGAAGACGACGCCCGTCTCGCCATACGAGACCTTCAAGCTGCCTTTAAGGAATTAATTCAAGCTATCCCAAGAAAGCATCTGGTGCGAGAGAACTTTCTCGAGCTGGAAGACGCGAGCACTGCGAAAACCTTGGGAACCCGCTGGCAAGCTGCCGAGGACGTCTTCTTCTTCACCGTAGCGGACCCACCAGTGAAGGAGTCGATCTACAAGAGGCAGGTTCTGTCCCATATCGCTAAAACCTTCGACCCCGCTGGCTGGCTAGCTCCATTTGTTATCCGAGCGAAGATATTCATGCAGCACATCTAATTAACCGAACTGGGCTGGGATGACGCACTGCCGCCTCTCCTGTTGCAGCAATGGCACGAATTCCTGCAGGATTACCCAGGCCTCAGTCCACTCCGCATCCCCCGTTGAGTAAACACCAGCGATACGCTCTCGTGGGAGCTTCATGGCTTGTGTGACGCGTCACAGAAAGCGTACGGAGCAGCCCTATATGTGCGGGTTCGGTATCGCGATCATGTAAGCGTTTATTAACGGCAAAGACCCGTGTAGCTCCGGTCAAAACAGTCTCGCTGCCTCGGCGGAAGTTGTGCGGAGCGGTTTTGCTAGCCGATCTCTGGGCGTCGATCGTTACTGAACTCCCAATCCCACCTGCAACCTCCCAGTTTTGGACCGACTCCACCATTGTATTGGCTTGGCTTAATAAACCCCCGTGTAGTTGGTGGCCAACCGAGTATCCAGCATCTCCAAAAGCGCCCGTGGCCAAAGCTGGTCATATGTGCGTTCCGAAGACAATTCCGCTGATCTGGCGAGCCGTGGAGTCTCCGCGGCCGAGCTATCGTCCAGTAGCTTCTGGTGGCATGGGCCGGACTGGCTCCGGCGGGATCCCGAGTACTCGCCAACTCTTAATAATGAACTTCCAGACACCCAGCTGGAGCAACGAGTTCAGTGCCACACCACCGCGAACACCCTACTCGATGACGTAAGCGAACGTTTCTCGGACTATGGTAGGGCATTACGAGTCACCGCGTACATCCTACGCGTCGCCACCAAAAAGGATTTCGACGCCTTCCCAGTCCACCTCACCAATGACGAATTGCTCTCCGCCGAGCGCGCCTTGATTCGAAACTCCCAGCGTCGAGAATACGTCACGGAGATACGGGCCCTTGGTGAAGGGCGACCCCTTCCATCATCAAGCACGCTACTCAATTTCAACCCATTTCTCGACCAACATGGGATACTCTGCTCCTGCGGGCGGCTCCGGGCCGCTGAATCCCTCCGGTACGATGAACGTCACCCTATTCTCCTCCCCTATAATACCCACTTCACGCGTCTGCTCGTCTCATTACGAAGGGTTATGTCTGCGTCTTTGTGTGTTTCAGCACGAAGGCAATCAATCTCGAGTCTACCTCCGACCTCACCACTGAACGATTTCTCGCAGACTTCTCTCGGTTTGTCACACGGAGACAATGCCCACAGCGCATTTACTCCGACAATGGCAAAAACTTCGTAGGGGCCTTCAAGGCGCTCGAAAAAGATTTCCTGGACGCCAATAAGCCGAATATAATGAAGGCATTTCCCCATCATATTTTATCCTGGCAGTTCATTCCGCCGAGCGCCCCCCATATGGGAGGACTGTTTGGTCTAATGGTAATGTACTGACATGATGTTAAAAGCTACGTCAGTTGACGGAGTTGCTAAATAATGTGTTTACATGTCAGCCACTGATTAGGTTGTTGTTGTTAATGTTCTTATAATTTTTGTTGTGTTTGCTTCAACAAAATCAAGTCTGTTCTTTTTTCATTGTAGGAGTTTTTATTTTTTGTTTTACGCCGAATTTGTATAAACTGTTCTTCCTTCGTGATTGCATGAATTGTCGCTTTGTACAATGTGACTTTAATTATGTATGTGTATTACCTTTAGCTAATATGTCACTTTGAGAGTTATAGTTCTTGTTTAATGGTTTACTTATTAAAAACAACCACAAGATATCTTTGGATATTCAAAAGTAAACATTATTATAAATTGTAACGCAAAAGATATTTGAATATTTGTAAGTGAACTTGTGTTCGCTTCAGTGAGATTCTTAAGACTGATCATGATATTTTATTTGGCATGTGTTAATGGTTGTCTGGCTTTTTATTTTCCTATTACTAGTTAAGCATAAATAACGAAAAATAACGGAGTCGATGAAGAAATGTTCGGAGCATATTCTTTAGTTTGATTTATCTGTAAGTACTTTTGCACGATTATGATGATTTCTTCTTTATCATCGTTCTTATGCATGACGCTCCTGTCTCCATCAACAAATTCAGACATGCACGAAAGAGGCGCGTCGTCGAAATCTCGCTCACGCTCATTACATTCTGCAGCGGCGCCTTAGTCGGGTACAAAACTGCTCGTCATCATCGTCCTGCTCACTCTCGTTTCTCGAGTTCTGTGCCACCAATGGAGCCACGATCCACGGGCTTCGGTTGGCACCAAGTTGAGTTATGATTGTAATGTTACTACTATGTTATTCTAGAACATGCTACATCCTCCCTCTTTAAAAAAAATAACGTATTTATATGGAGTTATTTTCTAATTTTTATTAGATGAAAATTTATTTATGTATTATTGTTAAAAAAAAAAATTTTTTTTTTTCTGTTTGAATGTTTGATTGTTTGTTCAATGATATATGTGGTAAAAGTATTTTTGTATATATGTATAGTGTCATTAAATGTTGACAATGGGCCTAAATACTTATGTTCTAACTTATGACCCGTATCATTACGTAATAAAACTTTATCTCCTATTTCTAATTCGATATATTTTATTTTTCTATCATATATCTCCTTATTCTTTGCTTTATGCTGTTCTAACATTATTCTGACTCTTTTATATGCCTGTTCTAATCTAAATTTTGATTCCTTAGCATAATCTTCTATGTTATATAGTGGATTTATCTTATCATACCAACCGAATCTTACCGAATACCAACTCATATGGACAATAATCATGTGCCATAGAGGGTGTTGTATTAAAACAATATGCGAAGTATCGTATTCATACATTCCAGTCAGTTTTGTCAACTGAAATGTATCATCGTAAAAATTCATTTAGTGTTCGGTGGCTTTGCTCCACAGTGCCTACAGTCTGGTGATGATGTGCAGTTGAAGTTATTTTTTTAATTTGCAATTTTTTGCATAAATCTTCAATTATTGAGTTTCTATATTCTGTTCCCATGTCCGTAATGAACGTCTTCATTGGACCGCACTGCAGAATGAAATCTTCAAATATAGCTTTCGCTATTGTTTTTGCACTTTTGTCTTTTATTGGTATTATTACAAGATATTTTGTTAGGTCGCAGATTAAAGTTACTGCGTATTCATTTCCGTGTTCTGGTTTTGGGAGTGGACCGATCGTATCCACAATTACCAGTGGACCGATCGTATCAAAAGCCAGTTGTGGCGTTTCAGTTATAATTAATGGAGTTTTTGTGTGCTTTGTTATTTTTGCTTTTTGACACTTAGTGCATTTTTTTATATATTGAGATATATCTCGTGTCATATTCCTCCAATAGTAATGCCTTTTTATTTTGGCCATAGTTCTTAATATTCCAGTTTGACCTCCTTGTATAGGTTCATCGTGGAACGTAAACAGTATTGCTTCTTTTTCTTTATCATTGTTTGATAATAGGGTCACCGGCTTGAGTAGCGCTTCTCTTAAAAATTTTAAAATTTTATTGCCCATATTTTTGAAAGATTCTATTGAAATAGTTTCAAAGATCTTTTCGCTAGGTGCCACTTTGACTTGACTGATATTGAGTATACCGGCTTCTTTTTCGAGCCTTTGAAAAAATTGAGCTTAGTCGAGAAGTCCATTGGTATACATATCGCAAATGTCAATTCTTGCTATAACTTTCTTGCCATGTTTGAATGTGCTTAAAGAATTAGTTATTCGCAAGGTCACTACTTTTTGTACTTCGTCATTTACAATGACGTCATATACATTGGGCTTAGAAGCATTAAGAGATTGCTTCTGCAACTCTTTTATATTATTTTCTTTTCCTGCGCAGGAATTTGACTGTTTACTCTGATTTCTGGTAGTGACTCTCAAAATTTTGTTGCTGGTTTGTATATTTTGTAAGTCCTGTATTGTTATCCTCGATAGCGCGTCGGCTACGACATTATCTTTTCCCTTTAGATATTCTACCGTAAAATTATATTCCTCGAGTCCAAGTCGTATTCTGGTTAGCTTATATATTGTCTGGACGTTGACGCGTACAATGCGAAGTACGTTCAAGTGGCCCATACGACACCAGGACATAGCCTGTTTCGCGCGAGCCCAAGCAGAGCGCTGTCCACCTCCCCGCCCGACCGACCGTGGGGCGCAGCCGCATATCGGACGGCACGATCGCGTGGACAAATACAAATAAAACGGACAAACAATTAAAAATATGATTAACTACAGCTAATTACGAGCTAAATGTGCTAAAATAGAAGTTTTCACAAGGGAAAGAGAGGCTTCTGATCTAATTACGGGATACAGAAGATTGTAATCAGAACATAGGACTCGAAAAGGTTCATGCAAAGAATAGTTAGAGCTACAGTGTTTTAAGGATAGAGGAATAAAATTTCTAGTAGGTCTACGGGGTACAGATAGGTTTAACTGGTTCAATAGCTCAGGAGAGTCTATTTCACCTATTAAAAGTTTATGAATAAAGATAGCACCAAGCATTACTCTACGATTAATTAAAGAAGGAAGATTGATTAAAAGAAGCCTGCTGGAGTATGATGGCAAATTGACATTGCGATCCCAATTTAGACCGCGAAGAGCAAAAAGCAGAAATTGCTTTTGAACAGATTCAATTTTACTTTGGTGTATCTCATATTGAGGTGACCATATGCAAGATCCGTAATCTAAGATAGGACGGATTAAAGAAGTATACAGAATTTTGGTTGTGTACGGATCGTCAAACTCTTTTGACCATCGTTTCACAAACCCAAGAACATTCATAGCTTTGCTAACTGTAGCAGAAATATGAGGATTAAAAGTTAATTTATGGTCCATAAGAACACCTAAGTCATTGATAATATCTAACCGCTCTAAGCCAGTGTCGTTAAGATAATAAGTTGCTAAGTATGGAGTGCATCTATAAAAAGACATAACTTTACATTTAGAGCCGTTAAGGTTTAATAGGTTTGTTTCACACCAACTCTGAAGATCATTAAGATCCGATTGAAGTAGGCTAGAAGATGATATGTCTTTAAAACTGAGGTAAAGCTTGACATCATCCGCGTACATAAGCACCCGAGAATGTGACACTACCAATGGAAGATCATTTATAAAAAGAGTGAATAGCAATGGACCCAAATGACTACCCTGAGGTACTCCAGAGGTCACTTGGATGGTCTTAGAAAATGAAGACTTAAAGAGGACCTTTTGTGTACGCTTAGAAAGATATTGAAGAATCCAATCTAGCAAAAGGCTGGGGATGCCAAGTGCGTTTAATTTATATAGAAGCAGATTATGATTAACGGAGTCAAAGGCCTTGCTGAAGTCAGTATAAATGACGTCAGTTTGCACGGCAGTCTTAAACCCTTTGATTGAGTGAGATGTAAATTCTAATAGGTTAGTAGTTGTCGATCTACGTTTTTTAAACCCATGTTGGGATGACGAAATGATTGAACTACAGAAATGCTGCAATTGAGATGTTATTATTTTCTCAAATGCTTTGGGTATGGCAGACAATTTAGAAATACCCCTATAATTGGAGGCTTCGGACTTCTTCCCCTTTTTATGAAGAGGAATAATATATGATTCCTTCCAGATAGGCGGGAAGGCGGAAGATGTGACGGACAATGTAAACAACTTAAGTATTGGCTTACATAGGGCCTCCGCGCAAAACCTTAATACGCAGCCTGGTATTCCATCAGGGCCAGGTGCATATATTGGTTTGACGGAACTGAGCACGCTAAGAACCGAACTTTCATCAAACACAGGGTCTAAAATGCAATTAGACGATTGCAAGTGATGAGGATAAGGAGGATTTGCTTGATAAATCGAAGAGCAATAAGTTGTTTTGAAAAAATCAGCAAACATGTCGGCAATTGCCTGATCATTGTCAGCTTTATTGTTTTCGAAAGACAAGTAAGACGGGTGCACCGATGTCTTACGTTTAACATTTACAAATTTATAAAATTGCTTAGGATCGCGAGAAAACATGAGTTTACATCGCTGAAGATAATCCTTATAGCACTGTGAATTCAGCACCATAAAATTTTATCGAGCAACTACATATAGGGAAAAATCCGATGCTTTACCGGATTTTTAAAATCTTTTATAGCATCTCGATTTTACGTTCTTCAAGTTACATAACTCACGTGAGAACCAAGCAGGTCTATCAGACCATCCTAGAGTCACACGCGGGACACAAACATCAAAGAACGACTCAAGAGTTTTATAGAAGACAGAAATAGCCGAGTCCATATCCGTGCAAGTATACAGATATGTCCAATCATTAGTTAACAAAAGTTTTTTAAGTTTGTCTTTCGAAAACATCGGGTTGGAGGCATCGAGTTATTATGTCGAGACATAACACCAAAAGGAAGGTCAATGGTTATATCCAGAGTTGGATGAAAGTTGTCTTCGGGGATAACTAAGGGATCAGTCCTGGAAATATCGCAGTTGGAAGAATCCAACACAAATACCAGATCTAGTGATCTGTTACGACTATTCCGGACAGGATTTATTTGAGTTAGGGACAACTCAAGCAGACCATCTATGAAACAATGTGACAAGGAGGGCAACAGTAATAAAGAATCAAATGAGAGGGTCCAGGCAATCTCAGGTAAATTAAAATCTCCCAGAACAACGAGCAAGTCTTTCTCAGAGAGATATGAGGATATAAGTTGAATAGCTTCCAAATGGTGAGTGTATACTGCCAAGTCGGACTGTGGTGGAATATACGAACAAGTAATATAGGCAGAAAAAGAATTAAACGAAATTTTAACACAAACAAATTCAATCTCCTGATTGGAGGACTGGACAATTTGAGACGAGAACGCCGAGTCAACAGCGATCAAAACGCCACCACCATTACGGATAGTCCGATCATGTCTATATATTAAATATTTTGAGGGGAAAATTGAAGCATCAGCAATATCAGGCTTCAGCCAAGTCTCAGTAAAGGCAAGAATATGAAAGTCAAAGGCTATACTATCTACATAGAGTCTAGACAGTTTAGACTTTAGTCCCCGTACGTTCTGATAGGCCAGAGTTAGGGACGAAATTAGTTTTTTGACTCGCCAGCAGACGCAGCAGCAGCTGAAGCAGCCAGCACTTTACTAGCTCCTCTTGTAACTACTTTATTGGCAATATTCCTCAACACGGATGTTTGCCCGGACGGTTCGGAAACTACAACCGATATCGTGTTAGTAGGTGGGATACTGTCTCCAGGGGAAATGGGAAGAGACTCCACACCTGCCAAAGCCGGACTCCTAAACGACATCAGCTGCTGTACATTTGGTGACATAGGGTCAATGTCGAAAGCCGGAACTGGTAGAGACGAAAGTGCCGACGGACTGCGGGACGCGCCCTGAAACCTGGCCCTCTTGCGCGTCGGAGATTCAATCAAAAGTTTAGAACTTTTGAATTGAACCTCCATCGCCAAAAGCTCCTCTTGGAGCTTATGAACGCCAGCTGACAGGGTTTTAAACGCTTCCCCAGTCCGTTTCATAAAACTTCGCATCTCGAGCTCCAAACCACGACACGAATCACAGCCCCATTTAAGGCCGCCACCCTGTGCAATGCTGTCCCGCACCTTGACTGTGTAACCAGCACATTTAAAGTGCATTACATTGTCACACAGCCAACAGTAAAGAAAGTCTTCACTGGTCTTGCTGGGATTATTGCAATTATATTTGCAACAGACAGACATTATTAAATAATTGATTTATACAAAAACAAATTATAAATCAATATGTAAATAAAATGAAAACTGTATATGTATGTATGTAAAGAGAGACGTATACAAACCAAGGCAAAAGCTAACTGCAATATGCAAATTAGAAAGAGAAAACAAAAAGAGAGAATATTTGTACTTATCTGTATTAAAACACACAACAACAAAAACTTGTCACAAGCGCGAAGGTAACGGCCGCGAGCGCGATCAAAAGAGAAAACAAAAGAATAGAGAGCACCAACACCACACAAACAATAGCAAACTATGAACTGTAAATTGAGAGCGCGGGTGGGAGCAAAAGATAGAACGAAATCAAAAAACTAAGCAGCGCAACAACAAAATTATATTTGCGTTTGTTAAAGTTTTGATTATAAATTTATATAAATGTTTGTAAATTTAACGCAAACTTCGCGATGAGTATAGCGATTTATTAAGAATTAGTAAGGCAATGAATTTAAATTGAATATTATAAATTAGCTTCACGAAAGAATGAAAAACAAAAATTAAGCGAGAGCGCAAAAAAAAACACGACCGACTTCGATGAGTGACAATATGTACATATATAGAACTTGGATTTGTCATTAAAAACAAATTAGTTAAAGCTCTGTGATCTGTTTCTGTTCTGAAGTGTATGATTGCCCAGTGAATTGCAGCTAACTCTTGTTCAGTTGTACTCTTATTACCTTATCACTTTTGTGAAAGCTCTAGACGCGTATGCTACTGGAAGCTGTAGTCCATTTTTCTTTTGTGTGAGGACTGCTCCACATGCATATTTACTTGCGTCTGTGATGCAAAATTCTTTGCTAAAATCTGGGTACTGTAACAGAGTTGGGTTCATTAATGCTGATTTTAAATGCTCAAGCGCATTTTGACAATCACTTGTCCATTCGAATTTAACATTTTTCTTACATAATCTTGTTATGTGACGAGAATATTCAGCGAAGTTTTGTATAAATCTTCGATAATAGTTGCAAAATTGTAACGGGTAACGTATAGTTGGGGCTGGTCATGCAGTAGCTGGATATCGGCTGGCACGCTGTAAATTTCCGGCACTAGCTCGTCGACAAGGGGGTGTAGTTCTGCCGAGACCCAGTTACCACAATTAATTATATTTCGCCGACCTGCCTGCTTTTCTCATTGCTATATTATTAAAAGTGAGCGTGCATGCGACAAGAGAGAGAGAATACAAAAAAAATCAAAGATAGAAAAAAAAAAGATAGAAAAGAAATATAGAAACAAAAGATGGAATTCCCTACGCTGATAATGCAAGATGCATTTTATTACAGTCGCAATCACTGGTGGATTTGTGATTGACCTTTGCCCACCCTTCCTATGATCATCGGCCGCTTGAAGCTTCAGCTTCAGATGATCCCTTTTTCTTTACTGGGGGAGACATGTGTAGATGGATGAATTCAACGATAAATTTTAAACAGACATTATAAAATTTTATTAATTATCTAAGAGAAAAAAATTTAGATTATTAATCATACTTAAAGTCAAAAAAAATGATCGCTCTTACAAATAGACGAAAAAAAAAATATCATCAAAATTTATTAACAAAACAGAACGTCGGCAAGAAGTGCCGCTATTTCAGCTAAAGTATCTCAAAAATAAAAAAAAACAAGAATTAGCGCTAGCAACGGCTGTAGGCTAGGCGCACAGAAAATTTAGCAACGTGGCTAAGCCAAGAAAGAACATACAAAAAAAACGATTTGCCCACGCATAATAACGGGAAATCTCTTTGCTTGTTGTTGGAGTTTTTTTTTTTCTTTGTTTTGCTCTATGTTGGGAATATTATTTTATTGATTTTAACGAAAAAGGGCAGGTGCAAGGGGTGAAGAATATTTTTGTACATAAACAAATAATGTGTGCATATTACTTACAGCTTCATTCTCCAACGTCGAAAGCGCTTTCTTCGTATTGCTGTTGTTAAGGAAAGTAAAGAAAGATAAAAAAAATATTCTAACACCGAATATGCATACCCTGTAATTTTATATTGATCCTAACCATGTATGTAAATAAGTGATTTTAGTTGTTGTTTTTTTTTTTTCCCTTTTTTTTTTTTGTATGGTTTTTTTTTTCTTTCTGCTGACTTTGCCGTTTGCCTTTACCTTTTCATAGTTCCAAAATTTAATTAATTTTACTTATATTTAATTATTATAATTAACCATTCGACACGGAAAAAAACACTAACAAAAAAAAATTAATTTATAGTTTTTTTCTATACCTTAATGCTAGCTTAACTAAAAAAAATCGGCATCCTATGTATGCATTTGGGCGAGGGCTCAGTGGTCGCCCTTCAAAGTTCTTTTCTTTTCTGTGTTTTTCTGTACTTGGGCTTTCTTATTTTTGTTCTTCTTTAGATAAAATTTTTAGATGCAGATACTTAGTTATTTCGCTCTATCAGCTGATAGTTATTTCTCGTATATTTGTATGTTGTTATGCGTCTTTTTGGGGTGATTGTCCGTTTAGCGCTTTCGGGAATGTGAATAATGGTACGGTGGCCGCCAGTGCAAGTATTTATTGCTTTCGTTATGCTAATAGAAAAAAAAATTAAGTGTTGGCTAAATTCTATGCGCATAGTAAAACACAATCATAAGGACAGACACCTATCTCTATAGTTATATTTTTTTCTCTGATTTCTCACCTTATGTGACTCGGGTATCGCCTTGACAAATAAAATATGGTCCGCCCTCTTGGGGACTTGGCCCAAATGTATATCTTTAAACTTTTTAAGTACTTTGAAGAAAAAAAATTTTTCTTTTTCCAACTAAAATATATGTAATTCTTTTGAAGCAATTATGTATCAATTATTTATAAATTTAAAAATTTTCTTGACTTTGTTAATTATTTTTTTCTATCACTTGACCACTTAACACATCTCACTTTGCATAAGTACAAATTTGCAATGACTCCTACGGGTTGCTCCAAGAACTTAGAAACCTATTCAAACAGACGCTTGGTGTATCCACCTCGCCGCCATCCTGAATTCTCTAAAACGGTCCTATAGACACACTGCCTTTCTCTTTTTCTCCCATTAGAAAGCATTCCCTTAGCAACAGGAGAATATTTATTACTTCATTTGCATAGATAAAGTGAGTTTCCTTATCTCTCACCCACAGAAGCTGCTCAAGAGAGGCTGCAAGCGCTGACCCGAAGATACTTGGTTGGCCACATACGATCATAACATATGTTCCTAACATACGATCCTAACATACGATACCCGCTAACATTGCAACATTGCATTGTTTAAATGTTGCCAATCTCTAGCAACAAGCGCCTTTACAAATCCCCCCTGGAAAGATCAGACTACGGGTGCAAAGCAAACCAAAGCTGATCCCGCTTGTTGCAGTTTTTCTTTTCCCCCATTAGGGTCGAATATCTTTTGCATGATAATTACCGATCAAATGCCCTTGTAAGTCCTCCAATTCATAGTTGGAGGTCCCAATCTTTTTACGTATTCTTGCCTTTATAAATCTGGCACCTAATTTTGAACAATAGCCGTGGGCAAAATTGCTTTGTTTAAAATTTCTTCTAAACACTTCTTGACCCACTCTATAATTTATCTCCCGGGCTCTCAAATTATAAGCCTTTTCGTTCTTTTCTTGCTGTTTTTGCATAATTGCACATGCCTTACTCCGAGCTAAATCTAATGAATCTGGTTGATTAAGACGTAAGGATCGATCACTGAGTAGCTCTAATTTCCTTATCAATGAGTACGTTTTCCCTGATGTAATCATATGTTGACCGAATACTAAATAATAAGGACTAGTTCCAATGGCCGAATGCTGCGCCGACCTTAGGGCACAATTTATCTGACTCAGATATTCATCCCAATCTTTCTGGTCGTCCCTGACATAGGCTTTAATGGCTGCTATTATCGAGCGGTTAACTCTTTCTGAAGCATTTGCCTGAGGAGCATGAACAGCCGTCAATGTATGTGTCACGTTATAGCGAGTCAATAATTTCTTAAAGGCTTCAGAGCGAAACTGGGAACCATTATCTGAGACAATAGTTTCTGGAACTCCATATGCATGAAACAGTTCAGATTCCAAATATTGAATTGTTACATCTGCCGTCAATTTTTTTACAGCTTTTAAAAACACATACTTCGTGAGGTGATCGAGAACGATAAAAATACCAATATGCCCCCCGCCGTGATCGCGGATACGGACCTAGAAAATCTACGTACAATTTTTGAAAGAACCTTTGTGATTCCGGCGTCTTTCCCATCAGTGGACGCATTATGAAATTTGGAGCTTTTGTTGTTTTGCAAATTTCACATTCACCTATAAATGATTTTACGTCGCCCACTAAACCTGGCCAAAAGTAATGACGTCTAATTCTTTGAATGGTTTTGTGAATTCCGCCATGTGAGGCTAATGGACTATCGTGTGCTTTCTTCAGGATTTCTGGTACTAACTCACTGGGCAACCATAATTTCCAAACCTGGCTATCATGTAACTGGTCACCATTGGTGTGTTCAGCAAGTCTATACACGTGTCCGTCTATGACTTTAAGATCTGGAAGTGACTGTTCCATGCCTTTAATTCGATCGCATAATTCTAAATAGCTTTCTGACTTAAAGTGCTCTGAGTCCAAATCCACATATAACCCATCTTCTGAATTGATTGCTGCTATCTCCTCACTATGTGCACGAGACAGCACGTCTGGTACCACATTGAGCTTCCCTTTCCTATGCTCGATCTTGAAAGTATAGCCCTGTAATTTTAAGGCCCATCTTGCTAGACGAGAACTAAGGTCTGTCTGAGTCATTAGCCATTTTAATGAGGCATGATCGGTGATGATGGTAAATTCATGGCCCTCCACATAAGCCCTAAAATTTTTAAGGCACACCAGTGCAGCCAAACATTCTTGCTCGGTGACAGAATAATTTTTCTGAGCTTTATTCAGTTTTTTTGATACGAAGGATATTGGACACTCGTCCCCTTCATCTGACAATTGTACTAGGACACCTCCGACCCCCGTTTTACTGGCGTCGCAATGTATATAGAAAGGTTTCTTGAAATCCGCGCTAATTAAAACTGGAGCTTTGCTCAATTTTTCCTTTATATTTTGGAACGCCTCTTCAGCGGCCGTATCGAAAACAAATTTTCTTTTGTTTCTCAGAAGATCTGTCAATGGTGCTGTTAAAGAAGCGAAATTTTCAATGAATTTCCGGTACCAGCCACACAGACCCAAGAAACTTCTCAAAGCTTTAATTGATTTAGGAACTGGGAAATCCGCAATGGCAGCCACCTTATCGGGATCTGTTCTAATACCACCTTCACCAACTATATGCCCAAGATATTTAACCAGCTTCATGCAAAATTTGCTTTTACCGATATTTATGGTCAAACCAGCTCTCGTTATGCATAAAGCCAATTCTCGTAGAACGTCTAAATGACATTCAAAGGTGTCGGAAACGATTAAGAGGTCATCAAGATAAACAAAGACTTCGTTCCTTAATTTAGCTGGCACTACTTTATCCATCAATCTAGACATTGTTTGAGGAGCGTTACAGAGCCCAAACGGCATAACTTTGAATTGATAAAGAGGCCTGCCAGGCACTGTGAAAGCCGTTTTTCCCCGAGAACTTAACTCTAAAGGGATTTGCCAGAACGTATCTTTTAGATCTAAACTTGTTATAAATTCTGCCTTCGGAAGTCTACTCAAGATCCCGCCAATGTGAGGAAGAGGATACGCATCCTTTATGGTGAACTCGTTTACTTTTCGGCTATCCAAGCATAGTCGAACCTTTCCTGATTTTTGTACCAGCACCACTGGTGAGGACCAGGCGCTGTCCGATTCTTCTATAATGCCTAATTCGATCATGCGATCAACTTCAGCATACATTAATTTCTCTACAGCTGGCGATACTGGGAAATGCCGTTGCTTGACTGGCTTTGCGGTCCCCACGTCTATGGAATGCGAAATTAGATTAGTTCTCCCTAAACCTTCTTGAGCAAAAGATGGGAATTGATTAATAACCATTTTTAGTTGCCCTATCTGCTGGTGACTTAACTTATGTTCAATAATTGTTAGATCTAATTCTGCTATGTTAAGAGATGGTAACAATTCGAATGCCCTCCAGAAATCGATGCCTAAATATAAATCTAATCTAAGAGTAGGTACTAAATATATTTGAAATTCCTTTGTTTGCCCATTATATGAAATATTTGTCTGCATTTTGCCAACAACATTCTGAGGACTGCCATCAGCGGTGGTCACATTCACCTTGAGTTTCTTGTATGACATTCCGCCAGATATTATTTGTTTGGCCAACTCACCACCAATACAAGATACTCCAGCCCCCCGAGTCTAACAATCCACTAACTGCGCGATCTAATATGCCCACCGTAATAAATGGGCGCGGATCATAACTGCCCTGATCTAAAGCACAAATACTATCAAATACTATTGACTCTTCTGAGCTGTTGAGCCAAATTAACATTTCTGTTCCATCTAGAAGGACCCGCAATTACACACCGCTTATACTTCCCACTTGTACAACTAACTTTTCTCTGCATGAACCTTTTCGTATACTATGTAGTGACTACAACAGACTTTGGCACGTTATCGGTTCCGAAACATCGCTTCCGGGTATAAAAACTGCGATCTTGTCCTTCCTCGCTCGAAAGTAGTTGTAATCATCTTTATTTTGACCTATCCTGTTTGCCTTTTTATATGTAAACTATTATCTCATTACATTTAATATTTTCTATTTCTTTAGTTTAATTTATGTTTATATATGTAATACGCCTATGCCCTTAGGTCGGAGTGGGTAGAGGTTGTAACATTAACTTTACATAGGGTCATTCGTAACAGGCCCGGGCCTGGTGTCATATGGGCCACTTGTTCGTACTGAGCGTTGTACGACTACGTCTATTAGAAAATATACTTCTTTGCACATTTTTAATTTCAGCCCAGAAGGATTTTTGTCGTTTTTTGCTACGCGATTGTGAGCTAAATATATTTTTCTGGAGGGTTTCAGAGACTAAGTTATTTGTGGTTGGACATCTCGCGGTACTGTGGGTTACTTGTTCGATTGGGTATTCGGTTTGGGAGCACGCATCACTTTTGGTTTGTGTCCCACGTTCTGCGCGCTCTTGTACCCGTTTTTTGCACATTTGGCACAGTTAGGTTTATATGTATTATCCAGGCCGCAGCCATAGCAGAAGATTCTCCTTTCTTCCAGACAATCCTGGTACCGATGCCCTTCCCTTCTACAATTCCAACAAATTAAGGATAATGCATCTATTTCTATTTCGTCTTCGACTTCAATATCTGATTCTTCCAGATCCTGCTCTGACGGCAATAGCTCTGATACTTCCTTTTTAAATGGAGTTTTTTTATAATAACCATGACTACGTTTCACATCAGCTAAAAAGGACTCACGTTTTCTACATACCTCCCGTAGTTCAGAGACTGAGGTGATCTCGATATTTAAAATTTCGTGTCGTATTTCCGGTCTCAAATTATTTTTTAAAATTCTCACTAGTCGGTTGTTGCTCATGGGGTGATCCATCTTATCGCCCAAAGTGATTATAGCGTCATAAAATTGATCAAAAGTTTCATTGACATCCTGTTTTCTACGCCTCATGTCCTCTTCGATGTCCCCATCATCTCGCAACTCTTTAAACTGCTTTTTAAATGCCGAGCACAAGGTGCTCCATCTAATTTGTCCTACTGATTTATGATACCGCCAATAGAATTCATTTGCTTTTCCTTCAAATAATGAACTGGCGTTTCGGCACATAATATCAAAATTTCCTTCAAGCGTTTGGTGAGTCAAAGCTTCTACTCGATAAATAAAGTGATCTATTGACAGTCCTTTACCAGTAAACTTAAGTTTCCACCCGTTCATAATATGAGAAACTTTATCTGGCCTTTGCAACAAGTCTGACTCTACACTTCTGCTGGCAGATGATCTCTGACCATAATCTCCTCTTCGCGGATCCTCACCAGACACATTAAAGGTATTTAGATCCAGCTGATCTATCTGATCTAACGGGGATGTTCGCCTTGGTGCTACTGGATTAAGCCTTTGCACGCAGGCCGTCACATTTGTCTCAATAAGACGAGTCATTTGCGCAGTTAAAGCAGTCATTAATTCGTTTTGCAACGTTCTAAATTGGTCATGATCAATTATGTTTTCCCTCATTGAAGTAACCCCAGTTTCTACGTTCGACCTTTCCGAAACAAAGGAGTGACTTCTAGCTGCTTGTTCTTGTAGCAACTGTGTGTGGGACCTTGTCCTCATACCTGCACTCGTAGAAGGAGCAGTATCGATGGGATTTTCCCTGATAGTTATGTCGCCAGTCTCTTCGTCACTCATTGTAAATCAAATTTAATTTGATACAGTTTAACCCTACCTTACTATAAGTGTTATTTGACCTCTACTATCGATGGAAATTATTTTAACTAACTGCTATTATATTTAGTAAGTATTGTATTTATAAGAATCTAATAAAATATATTAAAAATCGATAGTAATTGGAAAGACAATGAATAAGAGACAAATGAATCGAATCCAATTCAGTAAACAATCGCGACAAAAAGTAACCAAAATAAATCATATAAAAAAATGAATTCATGCCATGCTACACTCTCCCACAGTAAAGCCTAAAAACTGCATATTAGCGTAAACAGACTATTTAGATGGAATTAGTGATAGTTTTTTTTTTAAATAAAATATTAGAATAGAAATAGGATAGATAGTTTAGAATAGAATTAGAATTGAAAATATCCTCACTCATTGAAATCGTGGTCATCGAAAACTTCTTCTGATGGTTCTCCTGACGAATCCTATGCGCTTACAATGGGCAAATTTTCAATTTATAGATTTAAGCAAACACCAACTCAATCGTGGTTAAATCGCATTCCCGGAGAGTATTGATTAAAATTCCTATGCGACTGAGCGAGCGTAAGCCATAGATGTATTCATGAATACATGCAAGAACCTAAATAAAAATCAACGTTTTAAAAGCGGTTAAGCATTTGGACATTAGTTTTAATTTCTGCTTAAATTCCAGCAAATTTCTCGTCTCAATATTTAGTTCTAAAGTTGACTCAAATAGTTTGCTAAGTTGATGGACAGAAGCTAATACTTGTATTTTGCTTTCTGTGTTCCGAACTCACCAGCGAATCTAAAGGCGTCATTAAAGTGAAAGGATAGAAATAGACATTTCTTATTCTTTGAAAATTTAGTATTTGCGAGTTTCATTTACTTCATCTAAATGTTGTAATGAGGCCTCACGGTTGGGCGCCAAATAATATAATAATGATATAATTATAACTGTAACGGGTAACGTATAGTTGGGACTGGTCATGCAGTAGCTGGATATCGGCTGGCACGCTGTAAATTTCCGGCACTAGCTCGTCGACAAGGGGGTGTAGTTCTGCCGAGACCCAGTTACCACAATTAATTATATTTCGCCGACCTGCCTGCTTTTCTCATTGCTATATTATTAAAAGTGAGCGTGCATGCGACAAGAGAGAGAGAATACAAAAAAAAAATCAAAGATAGGAAAAAAAAGATAGAAAAGAAATATAGAAACAAAAGATGGAATTCCCTACGCTGATAATGCAAGATTTATAGTTTTTTTCTATACCTAATCCTAGCTTAACTAAAAAAAATCGGCATCCTATGTATGCATTTGGGCGAGGGCTCAGTGGTCGCCCTTCAAAGTTCTTTTCTTTTCTGTGTTTTTCTGTACTTGGGCTTTCTTATTTTTGTTCTTCTTTAGATAAAATTTTTAGATGCAGATACTTAGTTATTTCGCTCTATCAGCTGATAGTTATTTCTCGTATATTTGTATGTTGTTATGCGTCTTTTTGGGGTGATTGTCCGTTTAGCGCTTTCGGGAATGTGAATAATGGTACGGTGGCCGCCAGTGCAAGTATTTATTGCTTTCGTTATGCTAATAGAAAAAAAAATTAAGTGTTTGCTAAATTCTATGCGCATAGTAAAACACAATCATAAGGACAGACACCTATCTCTATAGTTATATTTTTTTCTCTGATTTCTCACCTTATGTGACTCGGGTATCGCCTTGACAAATAAAATATGGTCCGCCCTCTTGGGGACTTGGCCCAAATGTATATCTTTAAACTTTTTAAGTACTTTGAAGAAAAAAAAATTTTTCTTTTTCCAACTAAAATATATGTAATTCTTTTGAAGCAATTATGTATCAATTATTTATAAATTTAAAAATTTTCTTGACTTTGTTAATTATTTTTTTCTATCACTTGACCACTTAACACATCTCACTTTGCATAAGTACAAATTTGCAATGACTCCTACGGGTTGCTCCAAGAACTTAGAAACCTATTCAAACAGACGCTTGGTGTATCCACCTCGCCGCCATCCTGAATTCTCTAAAACGGTCCTATAGACACACTGCCTTTCTCTTTTTCTCCCATTAGAAAGCATTCCCTTAGCAACAGGAGAATATTTATTATTTCATTTGCATAGATAAAGTGAGTTTCCTTATCTCTCACCCACAGAAACTGCTCAAGAGAGGCTGCAAGCGCTGACCCGAAGATACTTGGTTGGCCACATACGATCATAACATACGTTCCTAACATACGATCCTAACACACGATACCCGCTAACATTGCAACATTGCATTGTTTAAATGTTGCCAATCTCTAGCAACAAGCGCCTTTACAAATCCCCCCTGGAAAGATCAGACTACGGGTGCAAAGCAAACCAAAGCTGATCCCGCTTGTTGCAGTTTTTCTTTTCCCCCATTAGGGTCGAATATCTTTTGCATGATAATTACCGATCAAATGCCCTTGTAAGTCCTCCAATTCATAGTTGGAGGTCCCAATCTTTTTACGTATTCTTGCCTTTATAAATCTGGCACCTAATTTTGAACAATAGCCGTGGGCAAAATTGCTTTGTTTAAAATTTCTTCTAAACACTTCTTGACCCACTCTATAATTTATCTCCCGGGCTCTCAAATTATAAGCCTTTTCGTTCTTTTCTTGCTGTTTTTGCATAATTGCACATGCCTTACTCCGAGCTAAATCTAATGAATCTGGTTGATTAAGACGTAAGGATCGATCACTGAGTAGCTCTAATTTCCTTATCAATGAGTACGTTTTCCCTGATGTAATCATATGTTGACCGAATACTAAATAATAAGGACTAGTTCCAATGGCCGAATGCTGCGCCGACCTTAGGGCACAATTTGAACAATAGCCGTGGGCAAAATTGCTTTGTTTAAAATTTCTTCTAAACACTTCTTGACCCACTCTATAATTTATCTCCCGGGCTCTCAAATTATAAGCCTTTTCGTTCTTTTCTTGCTGTTTTTGCATAATTGCACATGCCTTACTCCGAGCTAAATCTAATGAATCTGGTTGATTAAGACGTAAGGATCGATCACTGAGTAGCTCTAATTTCCTTATCAATGAGTACGTTTTCCCTGATGTAATCATATGTTGACCGAATACTAAATAATAAGGACTAGTTCCAATGGCCGAATGCTGCGCCGACCTTAGGGCACAATTTATCTGACTCAGATATTCATCCCAATCTTTCTGGTCGTCCCTGACATAGGCTTTAATGGCTGCTATTATCGAGCGGTTCACTCTTTCTGAAGCATTTGCCTGAGGAGCATGAACAGCCATCAATGTATGTGTCACGTTATAGCGAGTCAATAATTTCTTAAAGGCTTCAGAGCGAAACTGGGAACCATTATCTGAGACAATAGTTTCTGGAACTCCATATGCATGAAACAGTTCAGATTCCAAATATTGAATTGTTACATCTGCCGTCAATTTTTTTACAGCTTTTAAAAACACATACTTCGTGAGGTGATCGAGAACGATAAAAATACCAATATGCCCCCGCCGTGATCGCGGATACGGACCTAGAAAATCTACGTACAATTTTTGAAAGAACCTTTGTGATTCCGGCGTCTTTCCCATCAGTGGACGCATTATGAAATTTGGAGCTTTTGTTGTTTTGCAAATTTCACATTCACCTATAAATGATTTTACGTCGCCCACTAAACCTGGCCAAAAGTAATGACGTCTAATTCTTTCAATGGTTTTGTGAATTCCGCCATGTGAGGCTAATGGACTATCGTGTGCTTTCTTCAGGATTTCTGGTACTAACTCACTGGGCAACCATAATTTCCAAACCTAGCTATCATGTAACTGGTCACCATTGGTGTGTTCAGCAAGTCTATACACGTGTCCGTCTATGACTTTAAGATCTGGAAGTGACTGTTCCATGCCTTTAATTCGATCGCATAATTCTAAATAGCTTTCTGACTTAAAGTGCTCTGAGTCCAAATCCACATATAACCCATCTTCTGAATTGATTGCTGCTATCTCCTCACTATGTGCACGAGACAGCACGTCTGGTACCACATTGAGCTTCCCTTTCCTATGCTCGATCTTGAAAGTATAGCCCTGTAATTTTAAGGCACATCTTGCTAGACGAGAACTAAGGTCTGTCTGAGTCATTAGCCATTTTAATGAGGCATGATCGGTGATGATGGTAAATTAATGGCCCTCCACATAAGCCCTAAAATTTTTAAGGCACACCAGTGCAGCCAAACATTCTTGCTCGGTGACAGAATAATTTTTCTGAGCTTTATTCAGTTTTTTTGATACGAAGGATATTGGACACTCGTCCCCTTCATCTGACAATTGTACTAGGACACCTCCGACCCCCGTTTTACTGGCGTCGCAATGTATATAGAAAGGTTTCTTGAAATCCGCGCTAATTAAAACTGGAGCTTTGCTCAATTTTTCCTTTATATTTTGGAACGCCTCTTCAGCGACCGTATCGAAAACAAATTTTCTTTTGTTTCTCAGAAGATCTGTCAATGGTGCTGTTAAAGAAGCGAAATTTTCAATGAATTTCCGGTACCAGCCACACAGACCCAAGAAACTTCCCAAAGCTTTAATTGATTTAGGAACTGGGAAATCTGCAATGGAAGCCACCTTATCGGGATCTGTTCTAATACCACCTTCACCAACTATATGCCCAAGATATTTAACCTGCTTCATGCAAAATTTGCTTTTACCGATATTTATGGTCAAACCAGCTCTCGTTATGCATAAAGCCAATTCTCGTAGAACGTCTAAATGACATTCAAAGGTGTCGGAAACGATTAAGAGGTCATCAAGATATGTAAACAAAGACTTCGTTCCTTAATTTAGCTGGCACTACTTTATCCATCAATCTAGACATTGTTTGAGGAGCGTTACAGAGCCCAAACGGCATAACTTTGAATTGATAAAGAGGCCTGCCAGGCACTGTGAAAGCCGTTTTTTCCCGAGAACTTAACTCTAAAGGGATTTGCCAGAACGTATCTTTTAGATCTAAACTTGTTATAAATTCTGCCTTCGGAAGTCTACTCAAGATCCCGCCAATGTGAGGAAGAGGATACGCATCCTTTATGGTGAACTCGTTTACTTTTCGGCTATCCAAGCATAGTCGAACCTTTCCTGGTTTTTGTACCAGCACCACTGGTGAGGACCAGGCGCTGTCCGATTCTTCTATAATGCCTAATTCGATCATGCGATCAACTTCAGCATACATTAATTTCTCTACAGCTGCCGATACTGGGAAATGCCGTTGCTTGACTGGCTTTGCGGTCCCCACGTCTATGGAATGCGAAATTAGATTAGTTCTCCCTAAACCTTCTTGAGCAAAAGATGGGAATTGATTAATAACCTTTTTTAGTTGCCCTATCTGCTGGTGACTTAACTTATGTTCAATAATTGTTAGATCTAATTCTGCTATGTTAAGAGATGGTAACAATTCGAATGCCCTCCAGAAATCGATGCCTAAATATAAATCTAATCTAAGAGTAGGTACTAAATATATTTGAAATTCCTTTGTTTGCCCATTATATGAAATATTTGTCTGCATTTTGCCAACAACATTCTGAGGACTGCCATCAGCGGTGGTCACATTCACCTTGAGTTTCTTGTATGACATTCCGCCAGATATTATTTGTTTGGCCAACTCACCACCAATACAAGATACTCCAGCCCCCCGAGTCTAACAATCCACTAACTGCGCGATCTAATATGCCCACCGTAATAAATGGGCGCGGATCATAACTGCCCTGATCTAAAGCACAAATACTATCTATACTTCTTTGCACATTTTTAATTTCAGCCCAGAAGAATTTTTGTCGTTTTTTGCTACGCGATTGTGAGCTGGATATATTTTTCTGGAGGGTTTCAGAGACTAAGTTATTTGTGGTTGGACATCTCGCGGTACTGTGGGTTACTTGTTCGATTGGGTATTCGGTTTGGGAGCACGCATCACTTTTGGTTTGTGTCCCACGTTCTGCGCGCTCTTGTACCCGTTTTTTGCACATTTGGCACAGTTAGGTTTATATGTATTATCCAGGCCGCAGCCATAGCAGAAGATTCTCCTTTCTTCCAGACAATCCTGGTACCGATGCCCTTCCCTTCTACAATTCCAACAAATTAAGGATAATGCATCTATTTCTATTTCGTCTTCGACTTCAATATCTGATTCTTCCAGATCCTGCTCTGACGGCAATAGCTCTGATTCTTCCTTTTTAAATGGAGTTTTTTTATAATAACCATGACTACGTTTCACATCAGCTAAAAAGGACTCACGTTTTCTACATACCTCCCGTAGTTCAGAGACTGAGGTGATCTCGATATTTAAAATTTCGTGTCGTATTTCCGGTCTCAAATTATTTTTTAAAATTCTCACTAGTCGGTTGTTGCTCATGGGGTGATCCATCTTATCGCCCAAAGTGATTATAGCGTCATAAAATTGATCAAAAGTTTCATTGACATCCTGTTTTCTACGCCTCATGTCCTCTTCGATGTCCCCATCATCTCGCAACTCTTTAAACTGCTTTTTAAATGCCGAGCACAAGGTGCTCCATCTAATTTGTCCTACTGATTTATGATACCGCCAATAGAATTCATTTGCTTTTCCTTCAAATAATGAACTGGCGTTTCGGCACATAATATCAAAATTTCCTTCAAGCGTTTGGTGAGTCAAAGCTTCTACTCGATAAATAAAGTGATCTATTGACAGTCCTTTACCAGTAAACTTAAGTTTCCACCCGTTCATAATATGAGAAACTTTATCTGGCCTTTGCAACAAGTCTGACTCTACACTTCTGCTGGCAGATGATCTCTGACCATAATCTCCTCTTCGCGGATCCTCACCAGACACATTAAAGGTATTTAGATCCAGCTGATCTATCTGATCTAACGGGGATGTTCGCCTTGGTGCTACTGGATTAAGCCTTTGCACGCAGGCCGTCACATTTGTCTCAATAAGACGAGTCATTTGCGCAGTTAAAGCAGTCATTAATTCGTTTTGCAACGTTCTAAATTGGTCATGATCAATTATGTTTTCCCTCATTGAAGTAACCCCAGTTTCTACGTTCGACCTTTCCGAAACAAAGGAGTGACTTCTAGCTGCTTGTTCTTGTAGCAACTGTGTTTGGGACCTTCCTCATACCTGCACTCGTAGAAGGAGCAGTATCGATGGGATTTTCCCTGATAGTTATGTCGCCAGTCTCTTCGTCACTCATTGTAAATCAAATTTAATTTGATACAGTTTAACCCTACCTTACTATAAGTGTTATTTGACCTCTACTATCGATGGAAATTATTTTAACTAACTGCTATTATATTTAGTAAGTATTGTTTTTATAAGAATCTAATAAAATATATTAAAAATCGATAGTAATTGGAAAGACAATGAATAAGAGACAAATGAATCGAATCCAATTCAGTAAACAATCGCGACAAAAAGTAACCAAAATAAATCATATAAAAAAATGAATTCATGCCATGCTACACTCTCCCACAGTAAAGCCTAAAAACTGCATATTAGCGTAAACAGACTATTTAGATGGAATTAGTGATAGTTTTTTTTTTTAAATAAAATATTAGAATAGAAATAGGATAGATAGTTTAGAATAGAATTAGAATTGAAAATATCCTCACTCATTGAAATCGTGGTCATCGAAAACTTCTTCTGATGGTTCTCTTGACGAATCCTATGCGCTTACAATGGGCAAATTTTCAATTTATAGATTTAAGAAAACACCAACTCAATCGTGGTTAAATCGCATTCCCGGAGAGTATTGATTAAAATTCCTATGCGACTGAGCGAGCGTAAGCCATAGATGTATTCATGAATACATGCAAGAACCTAAATAAAAATCAACGTTTTAAAAGCGGTTAAGCATTTGGACATTAGTTTTAATTTCTGCTTAAATTCCAGCAAATTTCTCGTCTCAATATTTAGTTCTAAAGTTGACTCAAATAGTTTGCTGATGGACAGAAGCTAATACTTGTATTTTGCTTTCTGTGTTCCGAACTCACCAGCGAATCTAAAGGCGTCATTAAAGTGAAAGGATAGAAATAGACATTTCTTATTCTTTGAAAATTTAGTATTTGCGAGTTTCATTTACTTCATCTAAATGTTGTAATGAGGCCTCACGGTTGGGCGCCAAATAATATAATAATGATATAATTATAACTGTAACGGGTAACGTATAGTTGGGACTGGTCATGCAGTAGCTGGATATCGGCTGGCACGCTGTAAATTTCCGGCACTAGCTCGTCGACAAGGGGGTGTAGTTCTGCCGAGACCCAGTTACCACAATTAATTATATTTCGCCGACCTGCCTGCTTTTCTCATTGCTACATATATTATTAAAAGTGAGCGTGCATGCGACAAGAGAGAGAGAATACAAAAAAAAAAAACAAAGATAGAAAAAAAAAGATAGAAAAGAAATATAGAAACAAAAGATGGAATTCCCTACGCTGATAATGCAAGATGCATTTTATTACAGTCGCAATCACTGGTGGATTTGTGATTGACCTTTGCCCACCCTTCCTGTGATCATCGGCCGCTTGAAGCTTCAGCTTCAGATGATCCCTTTTTCTTTACTGGGGAGACATGTGTAGATGGATGAATTCAACGATAAATTTTAAACAGACATTATAAAATTTTATTAATTATCTAAGAGAAAAAAATTTAGATTATTAATCATACTTAAAGTCAAAAAAAATGATCGCTCTTACAAATAGACGAAAAAAAAAATATCATCAAAATTTATTAACAAAACAGAACGTCGGCAAGAAGTGCCGCTATTTCAGCTAAAGTATCTCAAAAATAAAAAAAACAAGAATTAGCGCTAGCAACGGCTGTAGGCTAGGCGCACAGAAAATTTAGCAACGTGGCTAAGCCAAGAAAGAACATACAAAAAAAACGATTTGCCCACGCATAATAACGGGAAATCTCTTTGCTTGTTGTTGGAGTTTTTTTTTTTCTTTGTTTTGCTCTATGTTGGGAATATTATTTTATTGATTTTAACGAAAAAGGGCAGGTGCAAGGGGTGAAGAATATTTTTGTACATAAACAAATAATGTGTGCATATTACTTACAGCTTCATTCTCCAACGTCGAAAGCGCTTTCTTCGTATTGCTGTTGTTAAGGAAAGTAAAGAAAGATAAAAAAAATATTCTAACACCGAATATGCATACCCTGTAATTTTATATTGATCCTAACCATGTATGTAAATAAGTGATTTTAGTTGTTGTTTTTTTTTCCCCCCCTCCCCCTTTTTTTTTTTGTATGGTTTTTTTTTTCTTTCTGCTGACTTTGCCGTTTGCCTTTACCTTTTCATAGTTCCAAAATTTAATTAATTTTACTTATATTTAATTATTATAATTAACCATTCGACACGAAAAAAAACACTAACAAAAAAAATTAATTTATAGTTTTTTTCTATACCTTAATGCTAGCTTAACTAAAAAAATCGGCATCCTATGTATGCATTTGGGCGAGGGCTCAGTGGTCGCCCTTCAAAGTTCTTTTCTTTTCTGTGTTTTTCTGTACTTGGGCTTTCTTATTTTTGTTCTTCTTTAGATCAAATTTTTAGATGCAGATACTTAGTTATTTCGCTCTATCAGCTGATAGTTATTTCTCGTATATTTGTATGTTGTTATGCGTCTTTTTGGGGTGATTGTCCGTTTAGCGCTTTCGGGAATGTGAATAATGGTACGGTGGCCGCCAGTGCATGTATTTATTGCTTTCGTTATGCTAATAGAAAAAAAAATTAAGTGTTTGCTAAATTCTATGCGCATAGTAAAACACAATCATAAGGACAGACACCTATCTCTATAGTTATATTTTTTTCTCTGATTTCTCACCTTATGTGACTCGGGTATCGCCTTGACAAATAAAATATGGTCCGCCCTCTTGGGGACTTGGCCCAAATGTATATCTTTAAACTTTTTAAGCACTTTGAAGAAAAAAAAATTTTTCTTTTTCCAACTAAAATATATGTAATTCTTTTGAAGCAATTATGTATCAATTATTTATAAATTTAAAAATTTTCTTGACTTTGTTAATTATTTTTTTCTATCACTTGACCACTTAACACATCTCACTTTGCATAAGTACAAATTTGCAATGACTCCTACGGGTTGCTCCAAGAACTTAGAAACCTATTCAAACAGACGCTTGGTGTATCCACCTCGCCGCCATCCTGAATTCTCTAAAACGGTCCTATAGACACACTGCCTTTCTCTTTTTCTCCCATTAGAAAGCATTCCCTTAGCAACTGGAGAATATTTATTACTTCATTTGCATAGATAAAGTGAGTTTCCTTATCTCTCACCCACAGAAGCTGCTCAAGAGAGGCTGCAAGCGCTGACCCGAAGATACTTGGTTGGCCACATACGATCATAACATACGATCATAACATACGTTCCTAACATACGAACATAACATACGATCCTAACATACGATACCCGCTAACATTGCAACATTGCATTGTTTAAATGCTGCCAATCTCTAGCAACAAGCGCCTTTACAAAATGCAATGAATCTTCTAGCGCTGTCCGCATCATGTGGGACTGGATAATTTTGAATGACATCATACTTTGTGTCATTAAGCAAGATTTCTTTATCTGTGAATTTATGTGAGTTAAGTGGGCTTACTCAACTAAGTTTATTGATTAATTTAATTTAAAGTAGTTTGGAAAAGTTACAATTGTTCAGGTCTTAATCTGCTGCTTCGGTTCACTTCCTTTTTCCCTCCCTGCTGCTTCGTCGACTCTACAACTTCAACTGTATCTCTCTTGTGCTCTTAACTTTTGCTGTCTGCTGTACTCTCTGTTGTTCTGCTGTTAAACTCTGCTGTTCATGATCATATGTCCGCTTGCTGCTGTTAAGCCTCTGTAACTCTCCATCGTACCTTACATTCGGCCATTCCTGATCATTCATCTGTCCCAGATAATAAATCGTCTTCGTTGTCCTTAATATAGCGCCACATTTTCATATAGTCGCAACTGGTAGAAGTATTTGTAGGCCCTTCGACATCCGCTGCTTTCCTTACGTCGTATCTACCATTCCACTTTACTTGCGTCACCTCATAAGGACCTAAATATTCTCTGGACAGTTTTTTTCCTGCGACAAACTGCGTCCTGCGTATGGCGACTAAGTTTCCAACCTGATATCCGGCCTCTGGCTTTCTTTTATTGTCAAAGTGCTTCTTATAGGACTTCTGCGCTTGTATAATTTCAGTTTTCGCGTTCTGTCTCATTAGTTGGCGTTCTTCATCATAGCGGTGGTATATCTCTTCTTCAAGTAGCTGTATTAAAGATTTACTCTCTCCACCTGTCCATTTCCACGAGGAACTCCCGTTGTGGTCCATACATGCTCTATGCCATTCGTTTTTATATGCTCCGCAAACAAGTTGGCCGTAAATGCTGAGCCTCTGTCGGAAACTATGTGCACAGAATTTCCGAAGATTTGTGACCATATATCTATTTTTTTTAGCGCTTCCTCGCAGCTTGTAGTTTTGGTCGGAAACAGCAAAATAAACTTTGTAAAAGCATCAACCATCGCCAAGATGTATTTATACTGCTTCGTAGTGGTTGGTCTCCCTTATCAACATAATTTAGGATACCCTCTTTCTTGCCCAGTTTTTTGTTAAAAATTATACATTTCACACAGTTATTCACAATCTGCTGAACCTTTTGTTCGAGATGGGGAATCCAAAAAGAGTGATACACAGCATGAAAGGTTTTTTGCACGGCGAAGTGACCAACATTATGAGCGTCGATAATCACCTCCTTTTCCATCTGCTTCGGCACAACAAGGAGATCGTTACCGTTTTCTGCCCTGTAAAGAAGTCCACCTTTCATCGTGTATTCCTCAAACGGACGGCTGCCCAAAATCTCCACAATGGCTTTAAGAGTATCATCTTTAGCTTGTGCTGCTTTTATACGTGCTGTAATCTCCAGAGAAGCCACCAGTATACAAAGATTGCGACTTAGGCAGTCAACATGCTTTAGCCTTTCCCCTGGTCGATGTTCTACTTCATAGTCAAAGTCTTGAAGATATATTATCCACTGTGTTACTGATCTCGGTACATCCACCTACTTCAGCGTTTGTTTGAATGCAGAGCAATCCGTTACCAACTTAAATGGCAAGATCAGAAGGTAGTGCCTGAATTTCTTTACTGCTTAATATACGGCCTTCGCTTCAAGAATATAACTGTGTTGCCGTGACTTTGATTCAGACGATTTTTGGCTCCAGAAGTGAACTGGATGCAATTTGCCTTCTGACCATTGCCAGAGTGCCGCTCCGTATCCATCCTTTGATGCATCCGTATGTAACTCAGTCTTAGCTCCTCTGATGTATAGCTTTAACACAGGCTCTGTAGTCAATGCATTCTTGGGTAATTGAAACGCTTTCATCTGAGACTCGCACATTTTGAAGCTAACATTCTTCCGCAAAAGGTCGGTGGGCGTGCGATTTGGGAATAATTTAAGATAAATTTTCTGAAAAATCCAGTTAAACCCAAAATTCCTTGCACTGCTCTGACGTTTTTTGACACAACTCCATTTTCTATGTTGTGACCCAAGAAGTATATCTTAGTCTGCATAAAGTGACATTTCCGCCATTTAATCCTCAATCCAAATGATCCAGCTTTCTCCAAAACGCGTGACATTTTGTCAAAGCACTCTTGTGGAGTCTCAGCGTGAATAATTGTGTCGTCCATATATAAATCGTGAACATCATTGTTTACCAACTCTTGAAATATATGATTTACCATCACCGTAAACAACTTGGCGTTCTGCAATTTATCCAGCACATCATCGATCACCGGAACAGAAAAACAGTCCTTTAAGACCATTAGGTTCAGCTTACGAAAATCAACGCAGATACGCCGCGTACCATCCTTCTTGTTTACTAGTACCAGGCGACTAGCGTACTTCAATGAAGCATTCATCGATCTGCTTTTCTGCATCGATTTCTTCAGCAATTGCCAATCGGCTTCGAGACTGGCGAAAAGGAGTTATTTCTCCATCGGGAACTATTCTTAGCTTGACAGGTACTTCTGCTACAGCTTCTGCCAACTTGTAGTTCTGAATCAGCCGTTTAACATCTTTTGCATACTGTGGAGGAACATCGATTTCATCATTTGCGTTACTAATGTTGAAAATACTTATTTGGTTTATCTCCTCACAAGTTTTCTCCCCTTGCGGGAAAGAAAACTTGTATCCCCGATGCCGATGTATTGACGATGATGAAAGATCGAATTTAGATATGAAATCAAATCCGAGCAGCGCGTCGTATTGAATGTCTCTATCCGCAATAACAACAAATTTGTGCGAAGTCGTCTCTTGATTTACGATAACCTCTGCTTTAAAGCATCCAACTGGGAGTGTCATATTGTTCTCCCAGCCTCGAAGTCCATTTCTTCATCATGACGCCTGGAATATTGTTGAAACCCGACTTGGTCACCAGGGATACATCGGCTCCCGTATCCACCAAGCACTCCACATCGACTCCATTGACAGCATGAATGTCTGCAGCTGAGCCAGGACAATTTTTCGCCATATGTCCCTCTTTATTGCACCGAAAGCATTTCGTTGCAGCATCGTAATCTTTAAGAAAATGCTCAACGGATCCACAATTAAAGCAGTGCTTCTGCTTATTTGGGAAATGAGGCGATCTCTTCTGATTCGTCTCGTTGGCCAAAAAGGTCTCGCCGATCTTTCGGCAACGCGCTCATACACAGCATACTGCTCTTGAAGCTCTTGAAAGGATTTGCAACCATAGAGAGTATATCTAAAGTCGCTTTTCAACTGCAAGCCGTCGACAATATAGCGGATTACGGACTGCACATCAACGTCACCAACCGCTGCCAACTTTCTCAGCTAAAGAAGATACTCGTGAAATGACTCCTGATTGTGCTTTTTCCGATCCCGTAGCTCTGCGTGAATCTCGGCGCTGCATTTGCTTCGTTGACTAAATTCATTCTCCAGCGACATCCGTAGCTCCGAATATTGGCACACCTCTATGGCCTCCAAAAACAGCTTTGTCGTTTTGGTCATTTTGGCACGTGCTTGTACATACACCTGCTTTATATTTAGGCCATATGCCTCAGCATTTAATTCGAAATTCCGAAACCAATGTTTTACCGGAATCGTTTCGCCATCAAACTCAGGGATGATTTTTTCAAAGCTTTCCGATGCGATTGTTTCTATTCTGCTCGTCTGATCCAACTTTCAAAGCGAGCAACTGCACCAGATCCTGCAGAATTTTGGTGTTATCAGCCATGGCCTGAATTTCAGTAGCACTAATTTCGCTTCCAGATGCAACTGTCTGGACGCAACTGTCGGTCTTGTCTGCCGCCGTGTACAGACGTGTTTTTTAATGCACTCCGCAAAAATTGAGTGTAAAAAAAAAGACCGCGTTTGCAAAAATTTGTGTAAGGCTCTCAGTCGCCTCAGAGACGCCTATTTACAATCATATTGCTATTAGATTGCTCTAATAGCAATAAATACTAAGTTGCAACAACAAAGTGAGTAATTTTTACAAAAGCCATGTCCACCAATTCGGGCCCAAGCTCTCTCGATCCCCAACAGCAACAGCTACAAGAACTAATTGTACAACAACAACGTGAGCGTCGACTCTCGGTCCAACGCAACAACGCGTACTTTTCGGTGGTGTCGCCGACCCCACTGAATGCTAACGTAAGCAATAACACCGAAAGTGCCAGCCACTCAGCAATCAAAAGCAACTTACCGTGGAGAGAGCAGTGTGCTACTCCATCAATAACGATAACTGGGTCACCGATTGCACCGACCAGCACCGTCAGCTCGTTGACAGCAACTACTGCAATTTCTGTCGAAGTATTGACCTGCCTCAAGCCGTCAACGACAAGTCGCCCTGAGTCAGCCACAATAATAAACCCAACGACTTCTGTCCAAACTGGAATGGATAGATATATTAAAATAACTAAGCGGAAGCTAAGCCCGCAAAAGAAAAAAAAATGGCAATACGCCAAAAATAACCAAACCAAATGAACGAGTAGCACCCCTTAGCGGGAATCGTTTTAAAATTCTTGCCGATCAGCAAGATGATCAAGCCGGCGCTGTAGATAAAGTCAAATCGGCTAGACCACCCCTTTATACATCCGTGGAGCCAACTGCAGCGCCCTAATTTCGAAGCTAGTAGAAACAGTAGGGGCAAATAACTTTGTTGTAACCCCTCTCAATAGGGGTAACATTAAAGAAATTAAATGTCAAACCCAAACTGAGGACAATTTCCGCATCATCGAAAAGTACCTCCGTAATGCTAACATCAACTTCTATACCTACCAACTAAAAAGCAGTAAAGGGCTCCAGGTTGTGTTGAAGGGGATTGAGCCATCGGTCCATACTCAAGAAATAGCAGACGCGTTGGTCGAAAAAGGGTTTGCGCTCAAATCCGTTGTCAACATCATCAACAGGAACAAAGTCGCACAGCCGCTCTTTAAAATCGAGCTCCAACCAGATGCAAAGCGGTCGAAGCCAAATGAAGTGCATCCAATCTACAACATACAGCTCCTATTGCGCAGAAGAATCACCGTAGAGGAGACCCATAAGAGACACCAACCACGGCAGTGTAAAAACTGCCAGGAATACAACCACACCTCTAACAACTGCAATCTCAGGTCAGTGTGTATTGGCTGTGGCGAACATCATAAAGATGGCATTTGCACCAAGGACAGAAACAATGTCACACTAAGACTATGCAGTAACTGTGGAGGGAACCACACGGCCAACTACAGAGGATGTCCTGTCTTCAAGGATCTCAAATCTCACCTAAACGGGCGCAAACCCCCAGCTGGACCAAAAATCACCGTCAACGCTTCCAAAACTACACCGGAGGTATTCTTCGCCAAGGCTGTTAGATCATCTAACATGCCTGCTACATACAGTCCTAGTGTATCCTTCGCTAGTGTGCTCCGAACTGGACAGACGGAGCCCGCAAAAGAGACCCCGTCACTCCACCATCTACAGAATCCGCAACCTAGCGCACCAGAGCTTGGCCAGCAAACTCCAAGTGGCTTAGAGGCCCTATTGATCTTACTCAATCAAAATATGACCACTTTTATGACGTTCATGCAAAACCGTATGCACGAACTGATGCGGAATCAAAACCTGCTTATCCAGAAGCTTATCGAGAATAAATAATGGCTTCCCTACGTCTATGTCTTTGGAATGCTAACGGCATCTCCAAGCACAAAAATGAACTGCAACTATTTCTAGACTCAAGTGAAATCGAAGTTTTGCTGATTTCGGAAACACATTTAACATCAAAAAATAATTTTCAAATACCAAAATATACCCTCTATGCAACAAACCATCCAGACGGAAAAGCTCATGGCGGGACTGGTATCCTAATCAAAAACCGTATAAAACACTCGTTCCTCAACAGATTTGAAACACAGCACCTAAAAGCAACTGCTATAACCGTCCAAACCAGCTGCGGCAATACTACATTGGTTGCCCTGTACTGCCCACCACGCTTCTCAATCTCTGAAAAGGAATTTACCGATTTCTTTAACACACTCGGAGATCGCTTCATTGCAGCAGGGGACTATAACGCCAAACATACGCACTGGGGATCTCGCCTGGTAAATCCTAAAGGCAAGCAGTTGTACAACACAATAGTCAACCCTTTCAATAAGATGGATTGCGTCTCACCGGGTAGGCCTACTTATTGGACCACAGATCCACAGAAAGTGCCGGACTTGATTGATTTCGCAGTAACCAAGAGGATTCCACGTAATCGGATCACTGCGGATACACTGCTAGATTTAACTTCCGATCACTCTCCAGTGCTATTCAAGCCCACTCAACTTTAAGCGCTCCTACAGAGACAATTTCACCGATAAGGAGTCCAACCGGTGGATGGTCCCGCAGTGACGAAGAGAGGGCTTCCGTATTTGCCACACATCTTAAAATGGTTTTCCAGCCAAATCCAACATCAAACTCATTTGTACTTCCCCCTTCGAGCACATTAACGGATAGTGAGTACTCGGACTCCAATCGGACGAGATCACTGCAGTTATTAAAAACCACATAAAACACAAGTCACATACTCCGAGGTGCAGGTTGTGTTTTCCAAGTGCTCCGTAGTTTGATCGCGACAGTGCCTAGATATCCAAGTTTACATCAACCAGGGGAGAGACTCTGTGCCACACTACTCACCCGAAGCAGTTTTCTTGTGGCGGCGACTTGCCATAGCCAGGGCCACTAGCGTATAGGCCTTGTGACTGTTTCAACCAGTTTTCATCTTGGTGGTGCCCCCGGGGGTGGATTTGGCGCCTTTTGTCTGCCCACCACTGACTCCTTCATTGTATTGGTGCGTAAAAATCCTCTCCATTATCCAGTGCCCTCTCTGTCCTGGACACATTACCACTTGTTGCAGCGAAATAAAAACAATAAAGTTGCCCCGTAAAGCGCCACTGATCACCTGTGCGACCAGTGTTGCATAACGCAGAAAGGCTTTGGGCGGTGCCCAGGGCTGCATCCGCCAGTTCGCGCTCAAGTGTCTTTCTTGCTTGGCCGTTAGAATTTAAATCCAAGCCGGGTTACTAAATATCAACGCCAAAATAAATGGACAAAATTGCAGCGTCTATGGATCATGCACGCTGGGACTGTGCATCTAGTGACCCAGTAGGCGAAGAGGCAATTTTCGGAAAGTCCAACAGGATGTGGCGGTCACCAGTGTCATCGCCAGCTGGGCGCCCGTTGCAGGTGCCTGACAGCCAAAACAGCGCGGCTCTGGCGAAAAGTCCCACTGTGATATCGGGCATACCGGAGTTAGATGATCTTGGCAGCCTCCTCTGCCAGTTGGAGAATACCTTCCAGAAGAAGGATGATGGTAAGCCGCAGGTCCGGCATGTAAATCAGAACACAATGCAGGATATACGGCGGATGATAGAGCTGCAGATTATCATCTGCCACAAACTACTCGGTGACAAAAGCCAAGCAGCATGTAAGGTTGAGATGGCCACGCAAACTTTGCCGGTCACCGTCAACGCTCAGTACGTTGGAGCCACAGTTAGCCATGCTGACAGCCCAAAGCGGCAAAGAGAAGATGCAGTGGCGCAGAGGAATACTCCGCCAAAAAAGCAACGTAGCAGCGGGCAGACGTATGCATCCAAACTAAGAGGAGGCGCGACTCGGCCAAACACAGCGAGGAATCACATCACAGAGAATGCGATAGCACCAGTGCAAGAATCTGCAGGAAAAGATGACTCTGGCGCAGAATGGCAAATGGTAGGCGCAAAGCGCAAGCCAACTATGCGCAGAGGCAGGCCTGATGCCATAATAATTAAGGCGGATAAGGGGACTTCTTATGCGGATATGCTCAGGATGGTCACCAGGCGTGAAGATGGGCGGCTAAGCTGCGTTAAAGATAGCGTTGCAAGGGCCAGAAAGACTCAGAATGGCGACCTGTTGTTGGAGTTAAAAGCTTAGGATGGAGGCAACAAGCTGCAAGAAGAACTGAGCAGTGTACTGGGAACAAGCGCCAAGATTCGCACAGTCACTGATGTGACACATCTCGAGTTACGCAAACTGGACTGCCTGGTAACAAAAGCAGATATTATTGCTGCTATAACCAGTGCAACTGGCACCGGCTCAAGCCAAATAATGGTGAAGGCGTTGAGACCCACATTCAACGAAACCCAGATGGCAATTGTTTGCTTGCCACAGAATAGTGCGGCAATTCTCCTGAAGATAAAGGACTTTGTCGTTGGCCTGTTTAAATGCCAAGTTAAACAGAGAACAGCCACACAAAGGTGTTATAAGTGCCTAAACTTTGGACACGTTGCCGCTAAATGCAACAGCAGCATAGATCGGACAAACTGGTGTTTTAAGTGTGGACAGACATGCAACATGTGGACAGACAGCGACATGCAACGAAGCCCCAAATTGTTTTAACTGCGCAGCGATAGATCGCGACCCCAGAAACCATATTGCTGGTAGCAAAGAGTGCCCCCCCTGCCCCAAAACAGGAGAGCAACCAACCTGTCTATAATGGTTAAGTTCATGCAGTTGAATCTTAATCATTGTGCAGCTGCGCAAAGCTTGCTCGCGCAAACGGTGAGGGAATTAGATGTCGCTATTCTTAGTGAGCCATACAGAGTAGGGGCTAGCAGCCTGTGGGCAGCGGATATAACTGGCAAAGCGGCTATTTGGACCTGTGGCAAAAACCCACTGCTCATCCAGTCTGTGCAACGAAACAACTGTTTTGTGCGGGCAAAAATAGATGATGTATGGCTCTACAGTTGTTATTTGGCACCATGCCTAAACATACGTGAATTTGAGGCTGTGCTCGATCAACTTTCTGCAGACGTGCGTGGAAAGACCAAAGTAGTTGTTGCCGGCGATTTTAATGCTTGGTCTGAGGAATGGGGCAGCAGCTCAACAAACGCGAAGGGCCGCACTGTACTCGAAGCATTCGCCACCTCAGATCTGGTAGTCTTGAACACAGGCAGCGAGTTCACATTTAACAGAGCGGGCTACGGCTCTGTCATCGACGTGACCTTCACCAGCAGGCAAATTTTTAACACAGCTAAGTGGGAGCTTTGCAGCCATTATACAGCCAGCGACCATACAGCAATCATGTGCACTATTGGCGACAGTCCAGCAGCAGCTGCAGTTACACCGGACAAACCAAAAATGTACAGGGTGGACACACTTAATCCGGAAACATTTGCATCGACATTATGCTTTCCAACCATGGTAGGAGATGCTAATGATCTATCTAGGAAATTAATGGCCGCCATTACTGCAGCATGCGACAGCAGCATGGCCGTACGCAGGATTCATAGCAGGCACAAAAGGTCTGTTTACTGGTGGAATGCTGGAATTGCTGAGGCCAGGAATAGATGCCTGAGGGCGAGGCGATGTTACCAGAGAGCCCGGGGACAAGGAAACTTCACCAGCCTGCAGCAAGAATATGCTGATCGCCGCAGATTACTCAACAGGCTAATCAAGGATAGCAAGCGTAAGTGCTTTTTGGATCTGTGCAACGAGGCTGAAATTGACATCTGGGGTATGGCATACAAGCTAGCCATGAAAAAGCTTAAGGCGATAAAGCCAGCAGCACCGTTAGAACAACATATGGAGCATATCGTTAAAACGCTGTTCCCAAGTACGTCAACGGTATTGCAAAGGAACGACAGTCCCACGTTAAGCGAATACAGCCCGGTAACTACAGAGGAGGTGCTATTGGCAGCAGGGCACCTGCAAGACAACAAAGCCCCTGGCCCCGATGCAATTCCTAACAAAGCCATTAAGCTAGCTGCCCGCTTGCAGCCGGAAAAATTTGCGGATGTATTTTCCAAATGTCTCAAAGAGTGCACGTTTCCCGAAATTTGGAAAAAGCAGAACCTGGTGCTTATTCCGAAGCCGAACAAGCCGCTTGAAGATCCTTCTGGCTACCGACCACTCTGCATGCTTGACGCTGCGGCGAAAATGCTAGAGAAAATCATCAGCACAAGGCTGGAAGCAGCTATCTCACAGGCTGGAGACCTTTCGCCCATGCAATTTGGATTCAGAAAGGCCAAATCCACGCTGGATGCACTATCGACAGTAGTCGACATAGCGGAGAAGGCGATTGAAGGGCAACGGTGGAAAGGTGGCGGGAAAAAATACTGCCTTATAACCACACTCGACGTTAAAAACGCTTTTAATACGGCCAACTGGACAAAAATAATTGATGCACTTGGCAGATTCCAAGTACCGGAGAACCTCATATTCACCATAGAGGATTACTTTCGGAATCGCATATTAAATTACGATACCCGAAATGGAGTACGATCCTATGAAATCAGGGGAGGCGTACCGCAGGGCTCAGTACTTGGCCCGCTCCTGTGGAACGCCATGTATGATGGCATACTGCGCATAAATTTGCCCCCAGAATGCCACATAGTAGGATTTGCTGACGATGTAGCGCTAGTGGTCGTCGCAAAACATTTACGTGAGGCGGAGGAGAAAACGGTGGTGTCCATGGGCGCAGCAAAACAGTGGCTTTCTGATGCAGGGCTGACACTAGCGGACCACAAAACAGAGGCTGTTCTTGTAAGCAGCCGAAAGACGGTGGAAGTCGCCAAAATCGAACTGGAAACGTGTACTATACAATCTAGCAGATCGATAAGATACCTTGGTGTCTTACTGGACACAAGACTTTCTTTTAAGGAGCACCTGCAACATGTCAACACAAAGGCAGCAGAAACATGTAGAGCATTGAGTCGCATAATGATGAATGCAAGGGGCCCACGGCAAGCACAGAGAATGTTGCTTATGAACGTTGTCAAATCGACCATACTCTATGGTGCACCGGTATGGGCAGAAGCAATGCAGCGGAAAACGTACAGAAGAGGACTTGACTCTACATACCGTCTTGGCGCTCTGCGTGTTTGCCGTGGCTTCCGGACCATTTCCGATGACGCGGCGCTAGTCATTGCAGGTATGACACCGCTTGACATACTGGCGAAAGAGACTCAAATGATCTTCCAGCAACGGCAGGGACAAGTATGGACCCCCACGACCAGGCGAACAATCATCAAAATGGCGAAAGAAGCCAGCGTGGCAGAATGGCAGCATCGATGGGCAGGCTCATCAAAAGGTCGGTGGACCCACAAGCTGATACCCGATATAAATGCTTGGATAAATAGGCGTCATGGCGAAGTCACCTACGAGCTTACGCAGTTCCTTAGTGGTCATGGCTGTTATAGGACATATCTGCACCGCTTTGGACACGAAACCAGTAATGAATGCACATGGTGCCAACACGATGTGGCGGAATCACCGGAACACATCATATTCGAGTGCCCAAGGTTCCAGGAAGAGCGACGGAATCTGGCGGTGGAAATGGGAGAGACACCCACAGTCGCCAATTTGACAAAAAACATGATGAGAACAAAACGGTCATGGTCAGCAGTGTGCAACTATGCATTAGTGACTATGAGCAAGCTGAGGCTCCTTGAGCGAGAACGTCACGCTGGAGGGGCATAACTGATGCCCGCCATTATCCCTGCGACGCAATACCGCAAGGCAGTTCCGCAGGATTCGTATGGCAGCATTTTTCTCTCTCCTAATCTCTGTACTCTTATTCCTACTTATTTAACCTATGTTATCACCTGTCCTGTCTATTGTTAAAACTTGTATTACTCACTACACTGCAAACATGTATTACTCACTACACTACATATTCACTTTTTAAATAAACGAACTAAAAAAAAAAAAAAAACATAAAGCCAAAAAACAGCCCCTGGCCATGACTTAATCACACTGAAAATGATCCTAGAACTCCCTATCATGGCCATACAATACATCTACCAACAGTTCAACGCTATAATAAGAGTTGGCTACTTCCCAAGAACATGGAAAAGGTCATCATGATTCCTAAAGTGGGAAAGGACAAAACCCAGCCATCATCCTATAGGCCAATTAGTTTGCTACCATGTCTTTCAAAGCTTTTTAAAAAGGTCCTGCAGATCCGACTAAACTCATTTCTGGCATCGGAGAACACAATCCCTTCACACCAGTTCGGCTTCCACGAAAAACATGGTACAATTGAACAAGTCAATCGCATAACATCCGAAATACGAACAGCATTCGAACTAAAAGAATACAGTACGGCTGTCTTTCTCGACGTTGCCCAGGCTTTCGATAGAGTTTGGCTGGAGGGTCTGATGTTCAAAATCCGGTAAAAACTGCCACAGTACACCCACAAACTCATGGAATCTTACCTTTACAATAGGCAATTCGCTGTAAGATGTAATAGCTCCGTCTCGGCTCATTTTGAAATCAAAGCTGGCGTACCGCAAGGCAGTGTACTCGGCCCATTGCTCTACCTACTGTACACTGCAGACTTACCAACGAGTTTAGGACTTACAACGTCCACTTTTGCCGATGACACGGCAATCCTCAGCAGATCCAAATGCCCAATACAAGCCTCTGCAAAATTAGAGGAACACCTCAAGGTGGTAGATGAATGGCTAGCAACCTGGCGTATCCGGGTCAACGAGCAGAAATGCAAACATGTTACATTTACGCTTAACAGAAGAAACTGTCCAGCTCTAATGCTAAACAACGTACCAGTTCCTCAAGCCGTGGATGTCACTTACCTTGGCATCCACCTAGACAGAAGACTAACTTGGCGCAAGCACATCGAAGCAAAAAAGTCACAGCTTAAACTGAAAGCGAGTAGCCTACATTGGATCATCAATGCTCGGTCCCCTCTACGTTTGGAGTATAAAGTCCTCCTATACAACTCCGTACTGAAACCCATCTGGACTTACGGAGCCGTACTATGGGGAAATGCAAGTACCAGCAATGTCGATATTATACAAAGAGCGCAGTTGAAGATTTTAAGATCAATCACGGGGGCCCCGTGGTATATACGGAACGACGACATTCAAAATGATCTAAATATACCTAGCGTAAAATCTGAAATATGTAGACAACAACTAAAGTATTCTGCGAAACTGGATGCACACCCAAATGCTCTTGCCAATTCCCTTACGCGAACTAATAATAGAACTCGTCTTAAAAGAAATGGCAGACCAACCCAATAACAAGTGATTCGGGCCGCCTGCAATATCCCCAGGATTTATCTTAAGTACTAGATTAAGAAAAATATCTTAAACTTGTTGTTAGGCTCTAATTTATGAGTAGATTCAACAAATATATATATTAAACGTAAAAAAAAAAAAAAAAAAAGATGCAACTTCATCCAACATCAACACGCCACCCGCTTCGTCTGCCATTCTCTGAACTGCCTTCTTTGCTTTTGATCTGGTGTAGTATGGTTGTCTCAATCTCACTATCGGTATTCTAGAACGCTTTGCTTGTACTGCCGTCCCTTTCATCAGCGTCACTCGGCAAATTCGCGGAAAAACTTTTGAGACTCCTCTGGCCAATTTTGAGACACCTCCGGACAACTCCAAATAACTTGCACTTTCCAAATTAGGACGAGACCCCAAATGTGAGTTGAGTGGGCTTACTCAACTAAGTTTATTAATTATTTTAATTTAAAGTAGTTTGAAAAAGTTACAATTGTTCAGTTCTTAATCTGCTGTTTCGGTTCACTTCCTTTTTCTCTCACTGCAGCTTCGTCGACTCTACAACTTCAACTGTGTCTCTCTCTTGCTCTTCACTTCTGCTGTGTGCTGTACTCTCTGTTGTTCTGCTGTTAAACTCTACTGTTCGTGATCATCTGTCCGCTTGCTTCTGTTAAGCCTCTGTAACTCTCCATCGTACCTTACATTTATGTCCCAAAAAGGTGACTTCATGTATAAAAAATTAACATTTTTCAGGATGTAACTTTAGGTTGGATTGCTAACACTTCTCAAAAACATCTGTTAGATTATTGAGCATATGTTTTTCGGAACAACCTATGACTATTAAGTCATCCATGTAAAGGAATGCTTGCGAAGGTTCAAGGCGAGTGAACAGAATGGTAATCGCGTGAAGCGATATGAGCCATTACATGAAAAAGGATGTTATGTCTCGTGACTCTTCTTCGAGTTCAATTTGATGAAAATCTGACATTAGGTCGAGGCATGAAAAATACTTTGCTCTACCTAGTTGACCTAAAATGTCATCAATTCTAGGTAATGGAAATTTGTCGGACAACAATTTTTTATTAATTTGACGATAGTCAATTATTTACTAATCGCCATTTTTTATTTTCTGACCTTGGTAACGATTTTTTCGGTACTAATAAAAGTGGGCTATTGTAAGGAGATACTGAGGGCTCGACTATTTCGTTCGCTTCGATTATTTCGTAGCAGGAAAGTGTTTCATACTTCAAACTTGTTATGTTTACTATTTGATCTGTATTTGTAGTTTTTAGCAATCGTATAACTGCGTTTTGGGGGTTAGTTATGGTATTTGCTAAATAAATACCATGTTGAATTTCTTGATTTGGAATCAATACACTGTCTTCTTGTGAACTTATTTCAATTTTTCGGACAACTTGGGATCTTGCTGGTAAAACTATTGAATTATTACCAGAACTGTACGATAGTGGTACATATATCGGATATTTTAGGTTGTCTGGTCTAATTATTAACCAGTCTTCGGACGGATTGAAATCTAACTGACAGTTGTATTTTTATATGAAATCGATTGCTAGTATTCCATCACATGGAATAGCGAATTGGGTATTAACGATGTGAAATTCGTGTGGGATTATATATTTTGAAGATTGTATTTCAACAGAAGTAAACCCTATGGATTTAGTTACTTCTTGACTAATTCCTTGTATATTGATCATTTTATTGGATTGGATACTATGAAAATTGTCGGAATTTTCTTTTACGATAGATATTTCCGATCCTGTGTCTATTAAGAATACTAACTTTCTTCCCGTTGCCACATTCGTAAAGGTAACAAACGTATTTTGGTTAAAACTGATGGCGTGAATCTTATTACTTTTTACTGCTGAGTATCTAAAGGTTTTGGGACTTACCCGAAGCATTCTGTGCTACCCTAACATTATTGCCAGTATAACCGTTTTGTCGGTTATTTCCTCGGTAACCTCTGTTATTTCCTCTGTAGTTATTGTTTCTATTTTGTTGAAAATTTTGGCCGTTATTGTGATTATTATAATTATTGTAATAACCACGACCATTGCCTCTACCACGATAATTATATTTGTTATTATAATTACCACGGTTTTTCTTGGCAAACATAACCGTATTTGGGTTTCCTTTTATTTCATTACTTTTTTGTAAGAATTTTCCTATAGCTTCGTTCATGGTTTTGAAATTACCGTAGTCAAGTATAGTTTTAATACTGTTTTGCTCGCAATTTTCAATCATTGCTTCTATAGCATCATCTGTGCTATTTTTAAGAGCAAGTGCCGCTGGCACACCTTCATCGATATACGCAGCTTGTAGGGTTTTGCGTAAGTTATCTATCTCTGAAGTGAATTTGTCAGCGGTTTTACCTTTCTGAGTGGTATTCTTCAATTTGGCTTTTATAACTGTGGATGTTTCACCAACTACACTGCCTTGCAATTTTTGTATTATTGCTTTAATTGAAGTTTCTTGTTGGACTTCATATAGTGTTGGGCCAATAATTTTTGATTTTATTAACTCAACTGCTATACTTTCGTAGTCACCTTTCACCATATCCACCAACCTCAAAGCTGTTATGAATCTTTGTAGTTGCATTTTCATTCCGATGAATTCAGGAATGGCCATGTTAATGTCCTTCATATATGCCCTTTGGGCATTCAATTCTGCAATTCTGTCGGCTGTATTTATGGCGCTTGTATTAATTTCTAAATCAGAGTCGTTGTCTTGTTCAGACAATGTTTCTATATCAGGTAACCTCAATAGCGAAGGAATTGCCAGATCGTTTAGATCTTTTTCTTCAATTTCTTCCTCGCTTGTTTCTGATTTTTCACTTATACCCTTGCAGAGGGTATTATAAAATTGATCAGATGTTTGTAACGCACAGAAGGAGACGTTTCCGACCCCATAAAGTGTATATATTCTTGATCAGCATGAGAAGCTGAGTTGATATAGTACGCGTTTTACTCAGCCGTCTTAAGAGCTATCGGGCTGATTTTTCGGTGGTTTTTATTACCCGGCAAAAATAAAGTATGAAAACCATCAGGATCGGACCACTATATCATATAGCTCTAGAAGAACTAGAAGAAACATTTTCATAAAAATCGAGTATGCTATGAAATTTACATATGTGATAATATTGGATATAAAACTCCAGATCCCAAAATTTGAATGTGATCGGATAAATAGAATACAAGTTACACCAACTGTCAGTTTTTTTTTTGCATACCTAAATCATATTATCTTACTTTCAGCTTTTTTGTTACATATCTAAATCATATTATTAATATACTTCTAGAATTTAGAATGATATATATCATAGTATTACTTTTTAAGCCAACGACGACGGGAAGCTGCAATTCGGACTCTTACTTACCGCCAAGAAAATGCCAACGATGTTCGCGAGAGAAATTCGAAACGCATGGCAAATCGGCAAAACGCATTGGCACGTGCTGGACGACGAGTCAATAAAGACTACAGGCTGCAGGCCCGAATAACCATATTACGTTATATTGTCTAATAATCATTAAATGTGTTTTGAATTCAGTAGTTTGAAAAATATTTAAGCATTTTAATTATCGGATTAAATATAATATTGAAATGCAAGGGCTATGCCGAAGTTAGCTTCTTTGATTTTTCACATTTATTAATGTAGTCTTTCATATGACGTGTCATGTTTTTGCAATATTAATATCTTTTTACTTTGGCCAAAGTTTTTGTAATGCCTCTATGGCCACCCTGTATCGGATCATCATGGTATGTAGACAATATTGCTTCTTTATCTTTATCTTTTTTTATAATGGTCACCGGTTGGAGTAGCGCTACTCTGTTTTCAATATTTTATTGCCCATTTCTTTAAAAGATTCTATTGAAAATGTTTCAAAGATCTTTCCACTCGGTGCCAATTTGAGTTGTTTGATTTCGAGTATACCGGCTTGTTTTTAAAGCCTTTGAAAAAACTGACCTTAGTCTAGATTTCCATTAGTGTACAGATTTCCAATCTCAATTCTTGCTATATATATCTTTCCATGTTTGAAAAAACATAAATCGTGTGTTATGCGCAAGTTCACTACTTTGGAGAGTACTACATGTATTATGGGCTTAGAAGCATCATTATGTACGTGCCTAATTGTATTTTGATTTTTATCATCTGGCCAGAGATTATTTTGTCTACTTTGCTGCCTGGTAGTGACTTTTAGGACATTAGCTTTTGTGTTTTTTAGATCCTGTATTGTAATGCGGGATAATGCATCCGCAACAAAATTATCTTTTCCCTTCAGATTTTCTACTGTAAATTTATATTCGTTACGTAAGGGTCTATGGTCTGTTTTGACTCTAAAGTGTCTGCCATATATATATGGGCGAAAGTGTGTAATAGCCCAATGTATCGCAGCTAGTTCTTGCTCAGTAGTACTTTTATTACTTTCACCTTTAGTGAACGAACGGGACGCGTATGCTACTGGCAACTGCTTTTCGCCATAAGTTTGAGTTAGTGCTGCTCCACATGCATATTTGCTAGCATCTGTTATTATGCAAAATTCTTTGCTAAAATCTGGATCAGCAGTGTGGGTTCTATTAAGGCTTTTTTCAGATATTCAAATCCTTTTTGGCATTCTTCAGACCAAACAAATTCTACGTTTTTCTCACATAGTTGTGTTATCGGACGTGCATGTTCTGCGAAGTTTTTAATAAAACGTCTGTAATGGTTGCAAAAGGCTACGAATCTTCTAACACTATCAGCATCTGTTGGTACAGGGTATTTTTCAATGACGTCATATTTGGTGTAATCTGGCAATATTCCTTTGTCGGTACACTTGTGACCTAAGAATGTGACTTCGTGCATGAAGAATGAACTTATCTCTGGATGCAGTTTTAGGTTGTGTTTTCTGCATATGTCGAAAATATCCTTTAGGTTTTTGAGCATGTGTGTCTCAGAACAGCCGATGACTATTAAGTCATCCATGTAAAGGAATGCTTGTGGCGGATTTAATCCAGAGAAAGCCATTGTCATCATTCTTTGAAAGGAATTTGGTGCTAGTTTCAGACCATACGGTAGTCTAGTAAATTGATAAGATCCATTGCTAGTGGAAAATGACGCAATACTTCGCGATTTATCTTTTAGTTCTATTTGGTGAAAACCGGACATTAAATCTAGACATGAAAAATATTTGGCTCTGCCTAGTTGATCAAGAATATCATCTATTCTTGGTAATGGGAATTTATCGGACAACAATTTTTTGTTTATTTGACGATAGTCTATTACCAATCGCCATCATTTCTTTTCTGATCCTGGTAAACCCTTTTTCGGTACCAGTAGTAACGGACTATTATACTCGGACACTGACGGTTCAACTATTTTATCTTTAATGAGTTTATCGACTTGTCTAGTTATTTCTTCTTTATGCATGTGTGGTATTCTGTAATTTTTTGTGTATACTGGCTGGTTGTCATTCAATCTTAGTTCTTGTTTATAAAAGTAATAATGGGATATTTATTTCAAAATTTAAATTAAATTTAAATTTAAATTTGGTCTTAGTATTAGTGAATAGTTTGGTTCACTGAAATCTAATTGGCAATTGAATGTTTTGAAGAAATCTAGTCCTAAAATTCCATCAAATCGAATGTGTGGAATTATGAATTCATTTTGTCTTAGTTCTATAAGGGTAAGACCTTTGGATCACCAATTCCTGATATTTCAATTGTGTTTGAAGCATCTGTATGTTCGAAAGTATGTGTTTTTTCTTTTATTATTGATACGTCTGCACCCGTATCTAACAAGAAAGTATATGTGTTGTATGTATTTTCGTTTTTAACTTTGATGAATTACCTAGGCTAAGATTGAATGTGTATACATTTACAGTTTCTTCTGAATATCTGCAGGGATCTATTGGTTTTCCGAATTACTTTGGGTAACTCGTACACTACCATTTCCGTTATTGGAATTACATCGGTTTGAATTACCTCGGTGGAGCTGTTTAATTTAGCGGACCTTGACGATACTATGCGCAGTACGTTCAAGTGGCCCCTACGACAACAGGACAAAGCCTGTTACGCGCGAGCCCAAGGAGATAACTGCCCACCTCCCACCCGACCGAGGGGTGCAGCCGTATAACGAACGGCACGAATCGCGTGGACAAATACACAATAGAAAAAACAGACCAACAAATAATACTATAGCTATCTATTAACTAAATGGGATAGGATAGATGTTTTAAGCATATTAATAGAAAACCCTGAGCCGATTACAGGGAATAGAAGGTTGTAATCAGAGCAGAGGACCCTAAAAGGTTCATGCAAGGCATAGTTAGAAGAACAACGACTAAGGGATAAAGGTATCAAAGAATGTCTACTCCGTCTACATGGTACCGACAGATTTACCTAAGCTAATAACTCGGGCGAGTCGATATCACCAATTAGGAGCTTGTGCATAAAAATGACACCAAGCATAATTCTACGGTTATTTAGGGACGGAAGGTTAATCAAGAGAAGTCTACTAGAATACGAAGGCATATTGACATTGCGATCCCAGCTTAAGCCACGAAGGGCAAATAGCAAGAACTGCTTTTGAACGGATTCAAGTCTAATCTGGTGCGACTCATATTGAGGTGACCAAATGCAAGATCCATACTCTAAAATAGGACGGACAAGCGAAGTAAAAAGAACTTTATTTGTATAGGGGTCATCAAATTCTTTTGACCATCTTTGAATGAAACGCACGACACTCATGGCCTTTAGGAAATATGGGTGTTAAAATTGATCATATGGTCCATAAGTACGCCCAAACCATTCATATTGTTTAGACGTTCTAAAGGGCTATTGTTCAGAAAAGTGACCAGTTGAAGAGACTTACGAAAAAAAGTCATCACCTTACATTTGGTAGTGTTAAGATTTAGTAGATTAAACTGGCACCAGGATTGAAAGTTTTTAAGATCAGCTTGTAGCCGACTAAATGAATCTGTATGTTTATAAGTAAGACAAAGCTTGACATCGTCAGCATACATAAGCACACGCGAATGAACAATGACTGATGGAAGATCGTTAATGAATAGTGTGAAGAGCAGAGGGCCAAGATGACTACACCAGAAGTCACAGGAATGGAAACGGAAAAAGAAGACTTAAAAAGTACCTTCTGTTTTCTATTTGTTAAATATTCTCGAACCCAAGAAAGGAAAAGGGGTGGAAACCCAATGTCGCTCAGCTTAGAAAAAAATAGGGTATGATTAACGGAATCAGAGGCTTTGCTAAAGTCAGTATATATTACATCAGTTTGATTACCATTTTTGAACCCCTTGATAATTACTGATGTGAATTCTAAAAGGTTAGTGGTTGTAGATCTACGTTTCACAAACCCATGTTGGGATGGCGAAATAATAGAGCTGCAAAAATGTTGCAATTGAGAAGTTATAATTTTCTCAAAAGCTTTCGGAATAGCGGACAATTTTGAGATACCCCTATAGTTAGAGGCTTCGGACTTTTTGCCATTTTTATGCAGAGGAATGATACACGACTCCTTCCAAATAGATGGAAAAGAGGAAGATTCGACAGACCCTGAGTACACATCCAGGAAGACCATCTGGCCTCGGAGAATAAACAGGTTTAACTAATTTATGTTCGCTAAGAATAGAACTTTCATCAATCACTGGATTGAAAATGCAATTAGCCTATTTTAAATGATAAGGATACGGACTTGCTCGATATTCCGTTGAGGAATAAGTTGTTTTCAAAAAACTCGCAAACATATCGGCAATTGCCTGATCAGTGCTTGCTTTTTTATTTTGAAAAGACAAAAAAGATGGGTGCACAGAGGTCTTACGTTTAGAATTAACAAAGTTATAAAATTGTTTAGGGTCGGAAGAAAACTGAAGCTTACACCGCTAAAGATAATTCTTATAGCATTGTATACAGAGCGTAATCTGATGAACGACGTGTTTTTTGAAACTTCTTATAATATCGTGTCTTCACATTTTTCAAACTGGATAACTCACGAGAGAACCAGGGAGGTTTGTTAAGCCGCTCCAGCCTACCAAGAGGCACACAAATATCAAAGAGTGAATTCAGAGTATCATAGAAAAAACGAACAGCTGAGTTCATATCTCTACAATTGTACAGAAAAGACCAATCGGTAGTAGCAATATTTTCATTAAGGCTGGCAAAGTCAGTCTTACGAAAGCACCTAGTTAGAGGTAACTCATTTGAACCAAGTTATGGTGAAAGCAAGGCAGATAAATTTTTAAATTTAATGTAGGATGAAATTTGTCTTCGGGAAGAACAAATGGTTCAATCTTAGAAACATTACAATAAGAAGAACCATGCTAAAGCGGGTAAATTAAAATCACCTACAACTATGAGCATGTCTTGACTGAAAACTAAAGAGGAGACAAACTGAATTGCTTCTTAATGATTTAAATATACCACCATGTCTGACAATGGTGGAATATAGGAACAAGTAATGAAAGCATTAAAAGATTTATAATTTACTTTAACACCGACAAACTCAATCTCCTGGGTACTACAAAATGGAATCATTTCAGATGATAAAGCAGCATCAACAGCTATCAGAATGCCACCACCTATGCGAGAAATCCGGTCACGTCTGAATATAGAAAAGTTTGTGGAAAAAACCGATGCATCAATATCAGGTTTAAGCCACGTCTCTATAAAAGCTGGAATGTTAATTTTTTTTTTTTTTTTTTTTTTATAGACGTAGTCGTACAACGCTCAGTACGAACAAGTGGCCCATATGACACCAGGCCCGGGCCTGTTACGAATGACCCTAAGTAATGTTAATGTTACAACCTCTACCCACTCCGACCTAAGGGCATAGGCGTATTACATATATAAACATAAATTAAACTAAAGAAATAGAAAATATTAAATGTAATGAGATAATAGGTTACATATAAATAGAAAACAGGATAGGTCAAAATAAAAATGATTACAACTAATTTCGAGCGAGGAAGGACAAGATCGCAGATTTTATACCCGGAAGCGATGTTTCGGAACCGATAACGTGCCAAAGTCTGTTGTAGTCACTACATAGTATACGAAAAGGTTCATGCAGAGAAAAGTTAGTTGTACAAGTGGGAAGTATAAGCGGTGTGTAATTGCGGGTCCTTCTAGATTGAACAGAAATGTTAATTTGGCTCAACAGCTCAGAAGAGTCAATCTCACCATTCAAAAGTTTGTAAAGAAAAGTTACACCAAGCATTGTTCTACGATTAGTTAAAGAAGGAAGGTTAATTAACTGAAGTCGACTAGAATAAGATGGAAGTTGTACAGTTGGATCCCAGCGCAAATCACGAAAGGCAAAGAGTAAAAACTGTTTTTGTACAGATTCTAATTTGTTTTGATAAAACTCATATTGAGGAGACCAAACAATAGATCCATATTCTAATATGGGGCGGACTAAAGAAGTAAAAAGTAAAAGTATAAAGGTAGTATATGGATCCTTGAACTCCTTCGACCAGCGCTTTATAAAGCCAAGAACACTTTTAGCCCTACTAACAGTAGTCGATTTATGCTGATTAAAACTAAGTTTGTGGTCGATTAAGATCCCTAAATCTTTTACAACTAAGGAAGTCTTATTAATTTTTTCTAAAGGGAAATTATTTAAAAAGTAACTCGTTAATTGGGGAGAACCTCGATAAAAAGACATAACTTTGCACTTAGAACAGTTTAGAGATAACAAGTTAGTCCTACACCACCCCTGAAAAGCATTCAGGTCAGCTTGCAAGGTATGACATGAGAGAGAGTCTACGATGCGATTAGCGATTTTTACATCATCGGCATACATAAGAACTCTGGAATTTAAAAGAACGGTGGGGAGATCATTAATAAAAATGGTAAATAACAATGGGCCATGGTGACTGCCCTGTGGGACTCCTGATTCAACACAAATAATCTTAGAAAGAGAGGACCTAAAATGAACCCTCTGCCTCCTATTGCTTAGATATTGTGAAATCCAAGCAAGCAGAGCATCCGGAAAGCCAACTAAATTCAGCTTATGTAATAGTAAGGCATGGTTTACCGAATCGAAAGCCTTACTGAAATCCGTATATATAACATCAGTTTGCTTTTGTTTCTTAAAACCTTGAATTACAAAAGATGTAAACTGTAAAAGGTTAGTTGTGGTAGACCTATTCTTGACAAACCCATGCTGGTATGGGGAAAAAATAGATTTACATAAATGCTGTATTTGAGACGTCATAATTTTCTCAAACAGTTTAGGTATCGCTGACAATTTAGAAATTCCTCTGTAATTAGTGACGTCGGATTTATTGCCACATTTGTGAAGAGGTAAAATAAACGAATCCTTCCATATAGTTGAAAACTCGGACAGTGTAACGGACAACTCAAAAAGCTTAAGTAAAGGCGAGCACAATGACTCCGCACAGAACCTCAGGACACAAGCGGGAATACCGTCTGGGCCCGGTGAGTATACCGGCTTAATCGTCATTAGTTCCTTAGCTACCGAACTTTGCGTTATAATAGGATTGAGAATACAGTTGGATTTCGTTATAGGATATGGATATATCTGACTAGAGTTGTACTTAGTAGATATGTACGTAGTCGAGAAGAAGTTAGCAAATAAATTAGAAATAGATTGATCAGAATAGGCCGAATCATTATTAAAAACTGCAAACGATGGAAGGGAGATAGAATTTCGCTTTGAGTTCACGAAACTGTAGAACTCTTTAGGATTTTCGGAGAATTGCAATTTGCAACGTTGTAAGTAATTATTATAGCATTTAGAATTAGAAACAATAAAATTCGATTTAGCAACCAAGTAACGAGACAGATCCGATGATAGACCCGTGACTTTATATTTTTTGTAATACCTAGACTTAAGATTCTTCAGTTTTGACAGCCCCCCGCGTAAACCATGGTAATTTTTGCGTCACCACAGGAGACACTAAGGGTACACAGTCGTTAAAGATCGAGTCAACAGTGGTATAAAATAAAGAAATGGCGGAATTCATATCCGTACAAGTGTATAAATTAGTCCAATCGGTATTAAGAAAGGCATTGTTTAGTGCGACAAAGTCAGTCTTCCGAAAACATCGGCTGCGTACCATAGGATCACACTCGGAGGTGGGCTCGCGGCTGGGAAACTCAATAGATAACTCTAAAGTTGGATGATAACTATCCTCTGGTAACACCATTGGACTAGTTCTAGATACTTCACAAAAGCTAGGATCAGAAGTAAAAATCAGATCCAGAAATATTAGAAATCGAATTCAGCTGGGCCAACGAAAGCTCAAGCAGACCATCAATAAAATCATGACACCCAGAGGGCAACAACGTTTTGCTACCATTAACTGTTGACCAAGTGATAGTGGGCAGGTTAACGTCAGGTTTTAACCAAGTCTCAGTAAAAGCAATTAGGTCAAAATCAAAAGCCAGACTATCTATAAAGAGTTTAGTAAGTTTAGTATTAAGGCCTCTGACGTTCTGATAGCCGACAGAGAAGGAAGTTGTTAGTTTTTTGATAGAGTAGAAGAAGGAATAGATAAGGAAGGAGTGGGAATAGATGAGGAAGAAAGAGGAATAGATGGTGAAGAAATCCTTGTTTGGCCCCGTGTCTTCCTTTTTCTGGATGTAAACTCCTTCACAATTAAGCTTTTCGGCCAGAAGCTAGAACTGCAGATACAGTCAAAGAACTCAATTGGAACACTGATTTTAAAAGATGAAATTTCTCTAGAATATGAAAATTTGAATTTTTCTATTTATATATTGGAGACATTCAGTTAAGCCCGAATGTGGGCCATGACATCATCCGATGTAGCATCAGGGAGAAGTCTCGAAACAAAAATGTGTTTTTTAGGTGGCACTCCCACCAATGGTTTCGGCATTGCAGGTATTGCATCAGCTACCGCATTTATTGTAGCATCAGTTGTAACAAGTGGCACTCCGGCACTACTATCACTAGAATCCCTATCGGCAAAATCCATCGGTGTAGATTCTTGCCCAGACAAAACGGACACTACAGACATCGTCTGCGGAATTAGAGTTGGCATTGGTTGAGAGGGGGTCGGAACCGATATCGATGTGGAGACCGGCAAACACAAGGGCAAATCAGAAGTCTGTTCTCCTGCCTTCTTACGCTTTCGAGACTCAGTCAGTAGCGTTAAACTACTAAACTGTGACTCGACAGCTTTAAACTCTTGCGAGAGTTTAAGAAAATTGGCGAGCGCGGGAGCTATAAATCACAAAAACACTGCAACAAGAACTCACAGAAATTGCAAGACAACAACAAATGAGCGTTGTTTGTGATTTACAAGAAAGAAAAAAAAGGTGGGAAAGAGAGAAAGAAAAGAAGGGAAAAAAAACCTACAAAGGTTTTAACAGAATTAAGGTTGTTAAAAATTATTAACACAAACACACAAAAACGCAAACGAGTGATATGGTTAAATTTAATGTTATAATTATAATTTTCGATCGCGATGCCGATAAAACAAAATAAAAAAAATTATAAAATCAGTTAAAATGCGGAAGCTTAAAAAAAACACGTCCGTCTCCCACGAGAGCGTTGATGTATTTGTTATGCTCAAAAGAAAGACTATCTAAATAGAGATTAGGAAGTTTTGATTTCAGTCGTCTAACGTTCTGGTTAAGGGACGAAGCTAGTTTTTCGACACACCAGCACATGCTGATGTGGCAGGAATAGTATTAGTTGTTGTTGTTGGCAAGCGAATCGGTTGCCGATTTTTCTTTTTTACAGTATATTCCTTAACTATTATATGTTTCGGCCAAAAGTCTCGAAGTCTCGGAGTATAGTCTCGAAGATATTGGCAGAAACACTAATTTTAAAGGACGAAATGTCCCGAGAATAAAAAAATTTTAACTTCTCCACCGCAATATTCGAGACATTAACTTTCTTCCGAATATAGGCTATTACATCGTCAGATGTGACAACAGGGTCTAGCCTAGAAACAAATATATGTTTCGTTGGTGGTATGCCAACGAAAAGCCGCGCTCCCGAAGCGTCAGCCGCAGCAGTAACGTTGGACAAGTCACCCACTGCAGCAGTCAACTTGTTTACGGGGCCCTCAATATTTTTAGAACTATCGGCAATACCCATTGGAATGGGTAATTTTGCCCGGACACATCGGACACTACAAAAGGCATCGTTTTTAAGAGATCATTTCCAGGTGATACCGGTAATTCCTTACTAAAAGCATTCACAACCGGGTTCTTAAACGATATCAATTGCTGTACATTAGAAGTGGAAGGTGCATGAGACCGGTTGGGGACGATAAGAGACGCTGGCGGATCTACAGATACAGGAACACCCCATGGACTGGTCCTTTTACGTTTCGGATACTCATTCATAAGCGATAAACTTCTGAACTGAGTCTCCACCGCAGTTAACTCCGCTTGGAGTTTATTAAAACCTGCTCTAAAGTGTCAAAACTATCTCTAGTCCGCCTCATAAAAGAGCGCATCTCATTCTCGACCTCACAAGCAAGCATCACATCCATATTTTAAGCCACCACCTTTAGCAATAGACTCCTTGATTCTGCCTGTGTAACCTGCACACTTAACGTGAACCGCATTGTCACACAACCAACAAAGAATATAATCATGGGAGTCAACTACGCAATTATATTTTGAGCAGACAACCATTTTATCAAAAAGTTTAATTTAATTAAAAAAGGAAATACAAAAAAAAAAAAAAAAAAAAAAATACAAATTCTAAAGGTAAAAAATCTGTGTATAAGAATATACTGACCAGTTCTGACACAAAGGTTAATGTGCAGAGTAAGCCTTCACAACTAAAGAATTAAAAGAGCAAGAATGCACAAAAACAAAAAACACGTATCACAGAGTCGCGGGTAGGCAAAAGACGAGAGCGCAAATCAAACAAGAATAGGAAAGAGCGGGAGACAACAAAATTCGGATGCTGAAATTATTATTAAGTAAGCCGATAATGAATTTAAGAGTTATGGAAAAGTATTTAATCGCGAGAAAAAAAATAAAAGTTGATAAGCGCAAAAAAAACATGTCCGTCCTCTGCAACGAGTGAAAGTCTTTTTTTGTTTTTTTTCTTTCTTTTTTTTTTTGGTGGAAATTATTTCTTCCTCGGTTATTATATCATGAGTTACCACGATATGCACCTGTATTATTATTATTCCTATAACCGTTATTTTGGTAATTACCTCTACCTCGGTAATTATTTTGTCCATTTTATTGCATGACTGGGTTCGCCTGTCCTGTTTCTGCTGTACTACTGTCTACGAACTTTGTTGTTAGTTCGTTCATGTCATGGAATATGCCTGTACGTTACGTACTTGATTGTTTATGCAGTTCTTTGTTGTTGCCTCTGTAGCGACTGGAAGTGTATACACTTTAGATAGTTCGACAGATGTGCCGTCGTGTATAAAGGGCACCTTCCAGAGATTCAGTAAGCTTTTCAATCTCTTGGGCATCTGACTTGCTGTTTTGTTTCTCTGGGGTAGGTTTTTAATTTTTGCCGTTATTGACGCTACTGATTCTATTTTTACATTAGTCGCAATACTGTTAATTATCACTTCTATGGTCTGTTTTATTAGGCACACTGCTCTTTCCTCATGGTCGCCTTTTAGTGAATTTATCAAATTCAATGCGTCCATAAAGCCCTGAAGACTTTCTCTTCTGCCATCAAACTGTGGAATAAGGTTTGAGGCCATCTTTAAAAAATCAGTAACTGTTTGAGTCCTTTTTGTGTTTTCTGTTGAAATGGCTGGTTTATTAAGGGTTATTTTTGTTTGATCTGAACTAACTGATGGTTCTTCTTGATCCATCTCTTCTTCAGCCGTTAACTGGTTTTTGTCTTCCAGTGATATTGAAATTTCCAAATCAAATCTTTGTTTATATTCAATATTTTATCTTTTCAATACGGATTTTGCCTTTTGTTTGCAGTTATTATAAAATGCATTTGCGGCTGTTTTGCGTAACGCAGTTAGTTTACTATAGTGTTCTATTAACACTGCTCTAATATTTTCTAGGCACTCTATTATTATTTTCGAGTGTTTTCTATTGTACTTTGGGATGTTTCCTTATTCTGCGAGAGGCACTTACAAGATTTATTTAATTCTTGCGCATGTATTCTAGCTTCTCTTATTATGTCATCCCAATTAATCATATTTTGTTAAAAAAAATTTACACTCCCTTTTTTTTTAGTTCCCTGAGAGATCAATTGTCTCTATGGGTTGTTCAAATAGTTTATGTACCCAGGTGGGTAAAATTCTGTTTTTTCGCTTTAGGCGGTTATATGCTGCGTATGTGTACTATTTTCTATTGGGTCGATAGAAAAAAAAAATTGTATGGATTCGGTTGTTATATATTTTTTTTTTTTTTTAATATAACTGAAAAATTTTCAAAGACAGAAAATTTATCTCAACTGTGTTTTGCAGATAGAAGAGTAGACATGCGTAGGCTTACAGCTTGAACAATGTTTTAGTTAAATCTATGCCCACGCATGTTTTTAGTATTAGCCTATCAATGGTTGGTTAATATTTATCAGTGTTGAAATTGCTGTAGTCGAATAAGTAAAAGTCGAAAATTTTGTGCTATTCTGTAGTATATTCATACAAGTAATCATTCAATACAATGAGCTCAACTTGTAACACTCTGTTGCAAGTATAAACAATTAAACATATACGCATTAAAATATAATTGTGCACTTGAATATGTTTATATATATATGTACATTGATGTATGTACATAAACATATTCACATAAATGTACAGCTAAGCATGATCATATATGTATGTACATTTGTATATGCACATACATATATTCACATAAGCAATGTATGCACAAGCGTAACATGAGCTAGAGCCAGGTAGCGTGTGAACGCTGACCAAGCACTTTGATGCAAGCGCTCCAACAATATGTATGTATGTACTGACACTCTCCCTCTCTTTTGTAGCTGTCGCATAAGTCGCAGCATAAGATTATATATGTTAACTTAGCTTAAGCAAAAGAATAATTTGGAATAAAGAAGCAATCTTAAAACTACACTCAACTGACACTGACGTGTCCGCCTATATTTCTATATTAATGAAACCCGGTCCTTATTACATGGCGACCGTGACATGGCCCTAAAGGACCTACAAGGACTCTGCAAGGAGAAACTATTCTCTAATAGAATTATATATATATATATAACTCAGCAAAACAAGAAAGCAAACAAATTATGATATAAGGAAAGAATTTTTTTCCCCAAGTCGATAATACAACAACAACAACGACATTAAAAATAAAAGGGAAACAAACCAACAAGAAACACGAATGAACAGTGAAAATATTCCCTTTGCGGAATCTGCTCCTATCGAGCAAAGGGATGCACCGACGCTAGAAGAAGCGTTAGAGTTGTATCCCAACGATGGACCGCGCCCACTCACAATAGTTGAGTACCGGGTCCGCAACACCAAATCAACAAAGCCAAAGAAGACCAAAAGAGGAGGCCAAGTACTCAAGCTACTCCAGAAGAAGAGGCTAGAAGTAGACTTACTGTCCACTCTAAAGACGGAGGAAGACCGACAACGCTGCATAGAACGTATTGACATCCTAAAAGCTGAACTTCGCCAAAGAGCTAGGGGACCGCAGAAATGCGCAAGCCTTAACTTGCTTTAATTTAATAATTCTAATTATAAGCTTAATAGCAAGTTGAAGCACGAAAGTGCAACTTGCGAAATACTAACTTTCTGCTATTACTAACAATGTGGTTGGAGAATTTTTTTTTTTGAGTAATTTCTAAATAACAAATGACATGTATACTTGAATTGTGAGCCAACCACATGCTCTATAATTTTTTCCACGTCTCTGGCTCGCTGTGCAAGACACAGTTGAGATAAATTTTTAGAGCAAAGCTCTCTTAGGCGCGTTAGGGTGGTCGGTCGCGGTAGGAAATTTTTTTAAAATTCGTCAGACGTCAGATCTGCAGCGCGTAATACAAATATTACGAAAGAGCAAAACAAAATTGGTCGTCAGAAAGTAAGATTTAAAGGAATAAGGTCGTTTGGTGCTGATAGCTAAGAGCTTGTCAGTAAAGCAAATGTTGAGCGGAGTTTCGGACCCGTGTCGGGACATTTGTTTTTTTTTTGGTAATTTTATTAGGGCGCATTTTATGATACGTTCCTACAGGGGCTCAAATCCTAGCGGAGATGAAATTTTTTTTGTTTGTTTTTTTTTTTTTTGGCTTTTTTAAAAGATAGAAAAGAAGTCAATTAGAGACATGTCAATTTATATATATATGCGTTTACAAATAAATTTAAAAGAAAGCAAAAAATTTTGTTGTTAACATGTATACATGTTTATGATTTTATATATAAATTATGTCAAGGCTCGAGACCTAGCGAAGGATAAATTTTTTTTTGGTATAAGAATTTCTTTTTTTTGCTTCTAATTTCTTTCTCGTATCAGAGAGAGCTTTTTTTGTAATAGTGTAAAATAATGTGTCTCAATAATAATAGAAATAAAATACAAAAAAAAATGGTGATACAAATGGTCATACACTGGTGCAAGCCTTATTTGTTTACAGCAAATTTGTTTGCAATTGCATGACCATATGTACATATATGTATATATATACATAAAACCAGATTTAACAATTACATATTTCATTAACTTTATTTAAATTTTCTAGTACATAGGTATATATTATATCTTGAATCATATTTGTCAAAAATTCTTATTAACTAAAATCACAATTTATTGGTGCAGTCGTACCACTATACCAAACCCCCTATTTAAGCGAACCTGTATTTGCCTGATCCCCCTATCTCAGCGATGCTTGAGCGGCGAAATGTTGGAAACATATTTTCCCGCTGTTGGTACCCCTTCATTTTGACAATTTTCTCGAAAACGTAACGCTATTGGGTATTGGGACTATAACAAGCATATTCCAAATAGAACTCCAATGATTCTGGCATTCAATCTTAATTGAGCCGTGTTTTTTGAAGCTAGTTTTTGCCCAACAAAGTTAGCCCATTTTTTTATACAATTTGTGTAATCAAAGATTGTCATTAAAAACTTTGGAGACTAGGATTGACGTGATGGCGAATGTCCTGAATAATAAAAATGGAATTTCGTTATATACATTCAACTGCCAGAGTTTGCAAAGTCATAGCCTCGACTTAACAGATGTCGTTTGTGAAATGAGTAATATTCTATTACTAACCGAGACGTGGATCAAGAACGATAATGTAATAGATATGCCGAATTTCAAGTACATTGTGCATTATAAACTACCAGCGGTTCGATCTGGAGGAGCAGCAATCTGTGAAAATCGAAATTATAGAATTATACAGATATGGATATAATCATGAGGAGTAATACAGATTCATTGTTGCGAAGTTCAAGTATCGGGGACATTTGTGCCGCCACATGCAGGATGGAGGAACTAGTTATAGTAGTCCTTTACATATCGCCGGGTAATAGACTTGAGGACATAATTTTTTTCATCCACCGAGCACTTCTGGAGTATACTGAGGAAGGTTGTCGTCTACTTGGACAAAATTTTCGTAAACTCCCACTGATTTTGGCTGAAGACTTCAATGTCAATTTCGCAGATGAAAAGTCTGCGCCGCTGAAAACTTTTCTTTTCGAAGAATTAAATTTAACAATGAGCAGTAATCCTGCAGAATCTACAACAAGATACAATTAGGTTCAACGAAAATATTCGGGAAACTATCTTTGTAAAAAACTGTCACTGTTAGAAAAAAATTGAATACTCCAACGAGTCAAAATTTAAACAAAGATAAATATTATTGCTTTCATGTTTTGGTCATGTGCAAGTTTAATAAAAATATGTTTTTTACAAAAGCCACTGTAAATAAACCTTTGTAATACTACGATGAGCTGAAATATAGTATAATTTATCAGAAAAATACTATTGCTTTCATTTGTTGTTTATGTTCATTCATTTCTGCTATTGTATATGACTGTAGTTCATCGTTTACTCGACGAATTCCTAGAGAGCTTCGCACAACTGGTCCAGGATATAAAATGTCGTTCAGTGATTTTCCTGATGACGTTTTGCATGATGCATCAAATACCACTTTTAGCTTGGGGGTGGTACTCTCTGGCTTTGGTACACAGTGATGCGGGATAAAGTAATGGTTCTTGAGAATTTGTTCTACCATTACCTGCTTCATATGTCCAAGCTGTTCATATTCTGGCATAAATTTCACATACTCCTTTTTTATGCCTCTCAGCAAATGGAAGCTTTCCAGTTAGTCGATTGTCCGCCGCCGTGTGTAGGTTATCCATGAAGAATTTTTCACAATACTCTTCCTCCGGAGTTCTGTACCTTTTCCTTAGCTTACGTGTGTCTAGCTGCCAGAATCTTTCTAGACATTTCTTTGGATTCGCCATGCCTACCATACATGTGATTGCAGATGACGTTCACATATTAATTCTGCCAGCCTCGATCCATCCAAACTCTGAATTTTGTAATATATATTACGGTGTTGGAAGGTTTCGATTGCCCCTTTTTCTTTACCAGTCTCTCTGAGACGATATTTACTTGTAAGCCGCTATCCAGGAGTGCTTGAAATTCTCCTCTCCTTTCATTGATCCCTTTTACCACTACCTTGGTCGTTGCCAACAGGGTGTATTTTCTGCCAATTTCATATGCAGAAACTGCAGAAGCAGATTGAGCAATTTGGTTGCCTGTTTCTAAATGCAACATTGTGTTATGTTTTTTATCGCACTTAAAGCATCCCCTCCAAGAGCAATTTTTTGCCATATGGTCCGGCTTGAAGCAATTGACACACAATTTGTGTCTCTGCACCCAATTAAGCCGCTGTGCTGCGGATTTGATTTTAAACTTTTCACATTGCAATGTGCAATGCAATGCATTGGAAAAGTTTCTGCTTTGCTTTTTCGCAGAAAGCACACAATGTACTGTTTGTCCCAGATGCTGTCGCGCATGTCTTCTTTGGGTTTAGTTTTTCAATGCTGCGATTTTCGTTTCTTGGTTTCCCGATCGCCTCCAATGTTAGGAAGCGCTGTTCCAAGAATGATAGGAAATCCTTTACTCCTTTACTTGGCACGTTATTTAATTTGTCCATTAGATCGTGAGGACTTTTCTCAAAGTTCTCCCACATGTATACATAAGATGGCTTCGATTTCCTGGCGATAGAATCCTTTTTGCTATTCCGAATGAAGGCCTGAATTGCCTCTCCTCTTTCTGTCTGCTGCTGCTCATAAAACTCCTCCATGTTCTTTTGTGTTCTTATGTACTTGCTTATTTGTACTATTACTTGATCCCATGGGAGTTTATTTATTTTGTCAAAGACAGGGAACGCTCCGACTCGTTCCTAAAATTGGTCAAAACTAGCAGAAATAAGAATAAGAACGAAAATAGAAGTCGCCATTTCTTTAGTGTTTAACAATAGTTTATTTTTATTTCCAATATACCTATTCTTTTATATTGATAAACGCTACGACAGTGAAACCAATTTTTTTGAGTTTCTTTTATTTGTGAAATTTTTTTTCAAATCTGCTGACTAATGCCAAACATACATACATACTTATTTTGACATACATTTCCATTTGTTCTATAATAAATATAATTGTCTTAATGTTATATTATTAGAGCGAAGCTCCCTTAGGCACGTCGCGGTAGGAAATTATTTTTATAAATCGTCAGACGTCAGATCTGTAGCGCGTCAGATTTTTTTTTTTCTTGCAGCGCAATAAAACGATAATTTATCCATTAACTTCTACATGCCAATGTAGTTCTGAAGGTGTGTGTTGGCCTCCCCTGCACCTGGCCCGTGGTTCAAATGATGTAGAGGTCGTCGAATATTTTTTTTTTTTTATTTTTTAAATTATATGCTTTTATTATAAATATGTACATACATATGCATATATACATTGTACATAAATATATCATCTGTACTTATATATGTATATTTTGTATAATAATTATGTTAACAAATTTTTTAGAATATATGTACCTATGTATGTATGTATATATATGTGAAGAGGTGTTGTGCAGACCAGAAAGGTTATGCCCGTCCCTGGTAATTGAGAGAGCGTCTACAAGAAGAAAGAGAGAGCGAATTGGAACGAGAGTCGACAGTAGTCAGTTGCAGTTGAGAGTTGAAAGTCGTCAGTTGTCAGTTGAAAGTTGTCAGTCGAAAGTTGTCGCAAAACTCAATTAAAGTTGTTCTCAGTTGTATTTCACAAAACCAATGTATTGTAACCTAACCACTCAGAATCGTCTATAATACTTTAGTTAATAAACATAATCAATATAATAAACTTTACATTTGGGGGCTCGTCCCGTTCTGAGTTGGATTAGGAGTTACAACTGTGTCGTCATACTCGTCCCGTTCTGAGTTGGATTGGGAGTTCTGAAAAATCGTTGCCTAGTGGAGGAGAGGTGTAAGGAGAACGGAAAGTGGACAAAGTTGAACCCGTAGCAAGCAGACAAACTACCCAATGACAGAACGCACACCACCTTACAAGTCAAAGTCTCAGAAAACGCCAAGAAAAACGCGAATCGCTGTGGCTGTAGAGCCAGCGTCAGCAGAAAAAGCACCGTTTTTGCCGCCAAAAAATCAGCGTCAGAAGCCGAAAGAGGAAAGAAAGAAACAGATAGATACAGTGCCCGAAACAGTGATCGATACAGTGCCCGAAACAGTGATCGAAACAGTGACCGATACAGTGATCGAAACAGCGAGCGAAGAAATCACAGAAGCAGAAACCGAAACAGCGCTTGACCTAATGAACAAAATTGAAACAGTGGAAACGGAACAAGCGATGGCTAACGCCGCGGAAATGCAAAGTCAATTGCAACAGATGATGCAATTACTGACACTTAAAATACAAGTCGACGAGCAGCGAGAAAGCCAAGTTCATATGGCATCGAATTGCCTTGAAAACATTGTTGGAGAATTTAAGGGATCTGGCCCAAGGAAATGGTTTGAAGTTTTCGAGTATAATGCAGATGCATTTGAGCTTAACGAAAAGCAAATGTACGCACAGGCGAGAGGCAAGATGAAAGGTGCTGCCAAACTGTTTTTGGAATCAGTAAGTGTTAACAATTATGCCAATTTGAAAAGCTGTCTAATCGAAGAATTTGAGTGCGAGTTGAGTAGCGCTGAAGTCCACCAACTGTTGAGAGAACGGAAAAAGCATAAACAGGAATCGATTCAGGAGTATATTCTCAGTATGAGAAAGATCGCCTCCGATGGGGATGTAGAAGAGTCAGCTGTTTTGCGATACATCGTCGACAATCTGTTTCTTAAGAACGAATTCAAAGTTGGTCTATATGCATGTAAAACCTTTAAGGAGCTAAAGGAAGCCTATGAAATCGTGGATAAACTGGCAAAGAACGATCCAAGGAGTATTTTTAAAACCACAACAGATGTAGCAAAGACGCAGCTTCCAAAAAGGCAGTTTTGTTTTAAATGCGGATCAGCTGAACACAAAATAAAAGATTGCTTGGGCGAAACAAAATGTTTTAAGTGCAATGAGAATGGACATTTTGCTAGGAATTGCCCTCTTAATGTTGGAAACGATAAAAAGGATACTCGTGGAGATTTTAAAGTCCGCAATATAGTTAATCGTCGACGAGTTAAAAAAATTTCTGTAAATGGGGTTTTGCTTGACTTGCTTGTAGACACAGGATCGGATGTGTCAATCCTCTCGGAAAGCACTGCGAAACAGTTGCCAAACATCGAAGTGCATAGGAACGAATCTACGTTGACTGGTCTAGGCAAAAAGAAACAAAACCGATAGGCGCAGTTGTGGCCGATGTTGTTGTTGACGATCTGCATACAACTCAGAAATTTATCATTGTGCCTGATGAGGCAGTTGAGTGCAATGCCTTAATTGGTTTCGACTTCGTTGAAAAGTTCACCGTCACATACGCCGATGGGGAATACACATTTTCGAAGGGTGACGCCGTTGGAGACTCAGATAAGGAATGCATTGCAGGCTCATACAACGTCTTTGAGGTTGCCAGTGTATACGAAGCACCAACAATCTATCAAAAAGCAGTTCGCGAATTAATAGAAAGCATAGAAGAGCAGCCGAAACAAACCCAGATGGAATGTCCAGTTAAACTTCAAATTATTCCGGATGCAACAACAATGAAGTCGTTTCACCAGTCGCCATCACGATTGTCTGCCTGCGAGGCAGAAGCAGTAAAAAATCAAGTAGACGAATGGCTGACCCAAGGGATAGTACGGAAATCAACATCGAGTGTGGCTAGTCGGGTAGTTGTTGTTCAAAAGAAAGATGGTACACCAAGGATTTGCATTGATTATCGAAAACTCAACAGTATGTCCCTGTCTGATCGTTTTCCAGTCCCATTGATAGAAGAAGTTCTGGAAAAACTTCAAGCGGCCACATTCTATTCAGTTCTGGATTTGGAAAATGGTTTTTTCCACGTGCCGGTGGAGGAATCCAGTAAATACCTAACAGCATTTGTAACAAAAGAGGGTCTTATCGAATTCAATAAGACGCCGTTTGGATTTAAAAATTCACCTGCCGCATTTATAAGATTTGCCAATTATGTCTTTCAAAATTTAATCAACGATAATATAATGCAGTTGTACATGGACGATATAATCGTGTATGCCCATTCCGCTGAAGACTGCTTAGAGAAGACACAGAAGGTTTTGCAGTTGGCTGCGCAGTATAAGTTGAAAATCAAATGGAAAAAATGCAGTTTCTTACAGTCGCGAATTAACTTTCTTGGTCACATCGTTTGCGGTGGGAAGATTTGGCCAGGCAAAGAAAAAAACGGATGCCGTCAATCGATTTGGAACGCCCAAAAATGTTAGAGCCGTTCAGTCTTTTCTTGGACTCACCGGATTTTTCCGAAAATTCATTAAAGACTACTCTCAAATCGCAAGACCATTAACAAATTTACTTCGAAAGGATGTAAAATTTTATATAGGTACAGCTGAACTACAATCTTTGCAGAAGCTAAAGGAGTTGCTAACGAGCGAACCACTGTTGCATCTATACTCGAGAGATGCTCCCACCGAGTTGCACACAGACGCATCAAAGCATGGTTTTGGAGCGATGCTACTCCAAAGTTTTGAAGATAAACTTTACCCGGTGTACTTTTGGAGTAAAAAAACGACCGAATCCGAAGCTCAACGTCACAGCTACATATTAGAAGCCAAAGCTATGTATCTGGCTCTACGAAAGTTCCGGCACTACCTGATTGGGATTCACTTTAAATTAGTGACGGACTGTTCAGCGTTCAAGCAGACGACAAAGAAGGAAGACGTTCCAAGAGAGGTGACATCGTATGTGCTGTATTTGCAAGATTTCACCTGCGATATTATTCACAAACCAGGAAAAAGTATGCTGCACGTGGATCATCTGAGCCGCTATCCACAATCAATTTATAATATATCAACGGAGGTATCGGCACGCATCAAAAAGGCGCAAAGTATTGATAACCACATTAAGGCTGTGATAACTATTCTCAATCAACAGTCGTACGAGAATTACAGGATCAAAGGCGGTGTACTGTACAAAGCAATAGATGGAAATGATTTAATCGTGGTGCCAAAACAGATGGAGAATGAAATAATTCGAGAAGCACACGAAATTGGCCATTTTGCTACCCGCAAGACAATGCATGCGATTTGTCAGCAGTATTGGATCCCTCATTTAGAGCGTAAAGTGTCTAATTTTATTGATAACTGTATCCGTCGTATAATTCACAGCAAAAAACTTGGCAAGCAAGAAGGTCAGATGCATTTAATTGATAAAGGTGACACCCCGTTGCATACTCTGCATATCGACCATTTGGGGCCGATGGATGCCACGTCTAAGTCGTATAAATATATCCTTGCCATGGTAGACGGATTTGCGAAATTCGTGTGGCTCTTTACCACGAAGTCAACAGGCCACGATGAAGTCATAAAAAAGCTGACAGAATGGTCTCACATATTTGGTTTCCCGAAACGTATTATAAGTGACCGAGGTTCTGCCTTTTTGTCGAACGCATTTGCAGAATTTGTCGCCGAGAATAAAGTCGAACACATCCTTACAACCACTGGAGTTGCTCGAGGCAACGGGCAAATAGAACGCGTGAATCGATCCATACTGGCCGTCATATCGAAGCTGTCTGCAGAAGAGTCGAGCAAATGGTACAAATATGTCCCACAGGTTCAAAAGGCTCTTAACTCACAGGTCCACGCATCTACAAAAGTTTCACCATTCGAGCTGATGTTTGGAACGAAAATGTGTGCACAAGCAGGAGATCGAGTATTATGTCTAATCAACGAAGAATTCATCAATAACTTTAATGCTGAGCGAGAAAGTTTGCGTGACGAAGCCAAGAAGAATATATTAGAAGCACAGATGACTTCTTGGTCCTTATGAGGTAACTAAGATAAAGAGGAACGGCCGCTATGATGTACGCAAAGCAGCCCAAGTGGAAGGACCAAATCAGACCATCACAAGTTCCGACAATATGAAGCTGTGGAGGTACGTTGCTGACAATGACGATCCGGAATCATCTGGGACAGATGATGATGATCAGGAGGGCCGAATGTGAAGAGGTGTTGTGCAGACCAGAAAGGTTATGCCCGTCCCTGGTAATTGAGAGAGCGTCTACAAGAAGATAGAGAGAGCGAATTGGAACGAGAGTCGACAGTAGTCAGTTGCAGTTGAGAGTTGAAAGTCGTCAGTTGTCAGTTGAAAGTTGTCAGTCGAAAGTTGTCGCAAAACTCAATTAAAGTTGTTCTCAGTTGTATTTCACAAAACCAATGTATTGTAACCTAACCACTCAGAATCGTCTATAATACTTTAGTTAATAAACATAATCAATATAATAAACTTTACATATATGTATGTATGTACATACATATATGAACGTGAAACTTTATGTATACATATGTATAACTTTATTATATGTACCTATGTATGTATGTATGTAACGTACATTTTTCTCATTTAGCTTTGAAAACGCATGCATGTATGTACATACATATATACAACTATGTAAATGCATTCATATGTATGTACATATTTATGTATGTTATCATTACTATTGAATACGTATGCGTACATACATATTCAAATGTTTGTACACACTTGTCCTTAAAACCCATGCGTACACACATCTATGTATGTACATATGTCTGTATGTATCATAGCTCGCAAATAACTGTCGACCGTTTTTCTTCTTGCGTTCTCGTTGCGAACACAACCGAAAAAGTTCATACTCTCTCGCTCTCGCTCTGAACAAGAGACTCTTGCTGTCTTGATTTATATTTTCTGTTGAGCTCTTTTCGTTGAGCGCTTTGTATATCGGTCTTTCAATGAGCAGTGCATAAAGAGCGAAACGAAAAACGCTCGCACGATGTGAGTCAACAAAAGACCGATTGACCGAAAAACTCAACGCAAACGGTCTTCACATTTATTTTTGTTGTTGTGAAAAATAAACATAATTTTTTGATTTTTTCAATTTAAACTTTTAACTTAAATTTATTTTAAAATTTTTTGGTCTTTTTTTCATATTTTTTTTAGAAAACCATATTTTATTTCATTTTGATTTCATATTCCATTTAGAGCTATAGTTAGTTAACAAAAGAGTTTAAACTATTCATACTTATATTTTTAGTAATATTTTTCATACATTATGTGTTCAGCTTAATGACAAGTAAGGCGTTCAGATTTTCTGCGCTAATCGAACTTCGTCGTTCACTTAATATAAAGTGTAGGGCTGAGAATGCCCGTTTGACCGAAACTTGCGTTGCAGGTGTAGCCAACACAACCTGCGCTAGTGCACTTAGATGAGGAAACTTAAGCTGCATGTCGTTAAAAAATTCCAATATATTTGAATTTAATGGCAATCGACCATATGTAACGTCAAAATTTTCGATGTCAGCATAAATTTTGACAAGTTTTGCAGAAACAGGGTCTTTTTTGTTTTCTGACACTGTCTGAAAATCGTCCAAAAATGCCGAGAATAGCGACTTCTCTTCAGATGAGGATGCTGTCGATAAAATTGATGAAAATGAGGATTCAAACATCTTTCCCGCACTTTTGAACTTCCCGGACTTTCGAGCTCTGGAACATTTTGTGTTTGTGCCTTAAATAATAAATTAATGATAAGTATGAAATGTTTTTTGGATTTTAGTTTAGTACAAGTATTAGTTTTTGACGAAGACAGTTTTAATTATAAAAATAGTTTCTCAAAATTACAACATAAACAAAACAGGACCCCAATTTCAAACATTCTACGACATACAGCTTACTTGTTTCAACTCAAATATGCGAAAAGCTATTTTTTTTAAAATTAACCTTTGCTAACGATTTCTGATAGCTCGTAACCGATAACCCGAGGATCCAAGTAAATGTCTGCCAACAAAGCTTCATTTTCTAATAATTTACTTTCCCTTATTTTGATCTGTGTCGATAGTTTTTTTTTAATCAAATTGTGGCTATTCTCGCATTTAAATTTTAGTTCCATCCATACTACGAAGAATTCACTATAAACTAAATTTTTGTCTTGTAGATTTAGGGTTGCCTGCTATGTGTCACTGAAAGCGTCAATGTACGTATCCATCCAATCCCAATCGGCATCTACACAAATACAAGACTGCGTGGCCAAGAAATCCTTTAGGTCCACTAATTTTTTTAGCATTAAATAGGTCGAATTCCACCTTGTAACAACGTCGAGCGATGGTATGTTTCTTTTGTTTTCAATTAGGATACGTCTGCATAGATTTTATAAATACATAGTATGTATACATATGTACATATATATAAAAAACTAATTATTACTTACCTATATGTTTCGGTGCGCAGCGATTTGCATAATGTGCGACAGGAACTTATTTTATCGGTGATCTCCTTTGTCTTGTTCACATCGAATACGCAGAGTTGCAGAGTGTGTGCTGCACATCTCACAAGGTGTATATTAGCAAGTTCAATAGTGTCCAGTTCATTCAGAACATTCTCACTTTCTTTGTCGTTTTGAAAAAGGGATTCCTCTGTGGCTTCATTTAACACTTGGACGGCTTTTATCATGTTTCGCCCATTATCCGATGTAATGCTGTGTGCATTAATATGAAAATTCTTTAAAAAGTGACATACATATATCGAAATTGTATGTAGTCAAATTTTTACCTGTAGATTTGATCTAATGATATTCCATAATCATCCAAGATTTCCAGAATTTTCTTCTTTATGTATATTCCAGTGTGAGATTCCCCGAGCTCAATCATGCCTAAAGTCTTTACAATGATCTCGGTTTTAGTCAGGCTTGCGTGGACCATTTGCAGATTTATTCCTAGAATGGCTTTATCCATTCTGGTGGCAACATCTATTTTCAGCGACACAAGCTTTCCCTTCACGAGAGCCCTTATGTTTTCTTTGACAAGCTGCTCTTTGACTGACACAAAGTTCATAATATTTCGAGACGTTACAGGGTTCATGCCAAGTGCATTATATATTGGATCCATTTATTCTTTGAACCCTTCACTGTCTAGAAATATAAATGGTTTTCCGTCCGTGGTTACTATTTTAATCAAAGAAGAAACAATTGCTTCTTCGCTTGTTGGACAGGATATTCTTCGTTTCTCTTCACTTTTGGTTGATTTTGAATCTTCAGAATAGTTCCACTCGTTGAAAATGTCCATATGTTTCGTTGTTAAATGCCGTCGTAAGTTTGTTGAGTGATTGCCGGACAATTTAATACCGCAAACATTACAAATTGACTTTTTCTCTTCCAAATTAAATTTAAAGAATTGGTGCACTTTTTTATTCAACTCTCTTCCCATTTTGCACAACAAATTTTTCACAACTTTACACACTCAATTCACAATCGCAATTAATAAATGTATTCGTCTGCACAGACGCTTAACGATTTGCTTGCCTATGCGTGTGAATGTATACCAATACATACGCAAAAGACTTTTTGCTTGATTGAACACGACGAAACGGTCTTAAAACAACCAGAACAAAACAGTACAGAAAAAAACGGTTTCGCTCCGAGCGCGAGCGAGCTCATTTAAGAACCGAAAAATCGGTTGCTCGCTGAGTCTTTTCGTAGAATGTCGGGAAAAGACACTTATTTATAGACAACGAGAAACGGTCGACAGTTATTTGCGAGCTATGGTATGTATACATTTTCGGCAGGCAAGTGTGCATGCATATAAGTATGTATGTATGTACATATGTATGTAAGTACATTTGTCAATGCTGGCCGGGGAAACTAAAAAATTTGCAGAGTTCTTGCAAAGCTTTGGAATGGCGTGTTTGCTAAATTGTTGAATAAATTACTAATCAACTTTTTTTTCACGGGTTCTACCTGTAGCAGCGGCTGCCAAGTATCCTCAGCGCATGTTTTTTTTCTTTTTTCTTTAAATTACATACATATGTATGTATGTACATAAGTTAACACCATACAACAGCAATTAGTGGCTGGATGGAGAACACCCAAAAGAAATGAAAATAAACTATTATAACGTGAGATGAGACCAAAGGCTTGATGATTGGGTGAAGTGCGTGCCGTTGGGGGACGGAAACCAAATCCTTGCTACGGCAAGGTGACCTCCTCAAATAAGAGGAAGTTAACTTGTATGTACATATATTATTTTTCATACATACATATTTAATCTTATATACATATGTACATACATATGTTTTGTGCTATGTACATATTCATTTACCTGTAAAACCTATACATGTGTATATGTACATATATGTATCTATGTCAGTACATACATACATACATATAGATTATTGTGTAGTTTTATTACATTAAGTTTATATTTAGCTTAGGATATTTATATTTTACGTCTTATAGTAGGCAACTTAAACAACTTTAGGCAACTTAAGCAACTGACGACTTGCAACTTGATTCGACCGACGACTTAACTCTCGACCGACCGCTCACGACTTCTTCTACTACTGACGCTCTATTTCTTCTTCTCCCATGATGGCAACCTCCGACCGAAAGCCTGCCCTCTTTAGGGATGCCACACCGTCGGTTCATGCATTATTGCCACCTTACATTCGGTCATCCTGATCCTCGTCGTCTGACCCAGACGACAATAGTTCTTCGTTGGTCTCGACGTACTTCCAAAGTTTCATATTGTCTGAACTTGTTGAAGTTGTTGTGGGACCTTCTACCTGAGCAGCTTTTCTCACTTCGTATCGGCTGTTGCGCTTGATGTTAACTACTTCATATGGTCCAAGAAAAGTGGTTGCTAGTTTTCTACTAGCAACAAACTGAGTACGTTTTATTGCGACCAGGTCGCCCAGCTGGTATTTACGATCGTCTTTGCGTTTTTTGTCATGGTTCTGCTTATAAATTTTTTGTGCTTGTTCTATTTGGCTCTTTGCTTCCACACGCATTTGCATCCTGTCGTTTTCAAAATTTTCAATAAGCTCCTGTTCCAACATAGATAAAATTTTGTCGTTTAGTTTGTTCTGCATCTCTACTCCAAACATTAACTGAAACGGGGTTTTTTTTGTTGAGCAGTGTACATGCGAATTTATAGCTCTTTGGACTTGAGCCACGAATTTATACCATTTTGAGGAATCCTCAGCCGACAGCTTGCAAATCATCGAAAGAATAACCCTGTTTACTCGCTCTATCTGACCATTACCCCTGGCCACTCCAGTTGTTGTCAATACGTGCTCGATTCCATTCTGTTCCATGTAGTCAACGAAGGCGTTTGATGTAAATGCACTTCCCCTGTCGCTCACTATGCGGTGGGGTTGTCCAAAAACGTTCGACCACTCCTCAAGTTTTTTTAAAACTTCTTCAGTTCCTGTACTTTTAGTGTTGAATAGCCATACAAACTTTGAGAAAGCATCAACTACAGCGAATATAAACTTGTACTGTTTTGCCGATGAGTCCAAAGGTCCAAGGTGGTCAACATGCAGAGTGTGTAATGGTCTGTCCCCTTTTTCAATACAGTGCAGATATCCCTCCTGTTTTCCTAGTTTCTTATTGCTGATGATACAAGAAATGCAATTGTCTATGATTTGTTTTACTTTGTTCTCGACATGGGGAATCCAGAATTGCTGTTGAAGAGCGTGAATTGTTTTCTGCACCGCAAAGTGTCCAACATTATGACTATCTGTGATTATTTCTCGTTCCATTGCTTTGGGTAAAACCAGTAAATCATTTCCTTCAACGACTTTGTACAATATTTCACCTTTAAGTTTGAAGTCATCATAAGGTTGAGATTTAATAATTTCCAGTACTGCTTTTATGTAAGGATCCTTTTGTTGCGCAACTTTCATGCGAGCTGAGATTTCCGACGAAATGGGCAATACATCTATGGGATATCGACTTAAACAATCGACATGTTTTATTTTTTCTGCAGATCGATGTTCAACCTGAAAATCAAAATCCTGAAGGTGTAATATCCACTGTGCAACTTCGCGTGGCACATCCTTCTTTTTAATTGTTTGCGTGAACGCGGTGCAGTCTGTCACCAACTTAAAGGGCGTACCAAGAAGGTAGTGTCGGAACTTCTGAACGGCAAGATAAGCGGCTTTAACTTCCAGTATATAGCTGTGTCGTTTTGAATCACTCGCCGAAGTCTTTTTACTCCAGAAAAATATCGGGTGTAACTGCTGTTCGAACTTCTGAAGCAATGCTGCGCCGAAGCCATCTTTGGATGCGTCTGTATGAAGTTCTGTAAGCGCACCTCTGCAGTATATTTTCAAAATTGGCTCCTGGGACAGTGAATCCTTTAATTTGTTGAACGCGTTTAGCTCAGCAGTCTCAAATTTGAAAACGACATCCTTCTTTAACAGGTCAGTCAACGGACGTGCAATGTATGCATAACCTTTTATGAACTTCCGGAAAAAACCTGTTAGTCCTAAAAAGGACTGAACTGCTCTTATATTCTTCGGTGTTACAAATTTTTGAATCGTATGTGATATTTCCTTTCCTGGGAGAATTCTACCGTTTTCTACTGTATGGCCCAAAAAATTAACCTTATTTTGGAGAAAGTAGCATTTTTTCCAGTTGATAATCAATTTGTACTCAGCAGCTTTCTTGAGCACAATATTCAGTTTCCGAAGGCAATCCTCATTTGTCTGAGCATAAATTATAATGTCATCCATATAAAGTTGCATGATATCTTGAGCGATTAAGTCTTGAAATATGGAACTGATGAAACGGATGAAGACCGCTGGTGAATTGCAAAATCCGAATGGTGCTCGATTGAATTCAAAAAGTCCTTCCTTCGTGACAAATGCTGTGAACTTGCGACTTTCTTCGTCTATTGGAACATGGAAAAAACTGTTTTCTAAATCCATTACTGTATACACCTTTGCCGCTTGCAGTTTTTCCAACACATCGTCCATCAAGGGCACTGGAAAGCAATCTTTGAGTACCATATTGTTGAGTTGGCGAAAGTCAACGCAAACTCGATAATTTCCATCCTTCTTTTTGACTACAACCACTCTGCTGGCAAAATTCGAGTTTGATTTGCGCACTATATCCTTGGTTAGCCATTCTTCAACCTGTTTTTTGACTGCATCAGACTCTACGGGCGGGTGACGACTGGCCTGCTGGCGGAACGGAACCATTTGTCCCTCTGGTACAATTTTCAGGAAAACGGAGCATTTGGCAACTTGTGGAGCTGGTTTGTATTCATCCACCATCGTCTGAATGAGTTGTTTAAACTGTGGAGGTGCATTTACATCAGTTTCTGTTTCAACAATGTTATATATACTTAGCTTATTTGTTTCAGCGCTATTCGGTCGCGCTGACACCGTCGAAAATACGTAGCCCTCTCCATTCCATTCGTAGCAACATTTTGACAAAAAGTCGAATCCTAGTAATCCCTCATAAGCAATGTGACCGTCGGGAACAACTATGAACTTCTGTTGCACCTCATCTTCGCCAATCTGCACTGCAGCTATAAACATACCAATCGGTTGTGTTTTCTTCTTTCCCAAGCCATGAAGTTCTGAATAGCATTTCTTCAAGATGACATTTTTGATTTTATTGAACGTTGAGAGACATATAATTGACACATCAGAACCCGTGTCAATCAAGCAAAGGATATGGACATCATTAATCGTAATGCTTTTTATGCGCCTCTTGTCCTTGACTATCTGCATGACGTGCTGTACTTCGGGGCAATTCTTCGAAATGTGCCCGAAAGCATTACACTTGAAGCACTTTGTTTCAACATTGCAATTTTTTCGAACATGCTCAGTCGAGCCACAATTAAAGCAACGATTTATTTTTGTAGTCGACATGTTATTTTGGCCATGACTGTGTCTGACGCCGTGCTGCTTGTATTGCATCTCGCTTCCACACTTACGTTCATATATGTCGTATTTTGCCTTTAGCTCGTACTCTGTTTTGCACCCATACATATTAAACTTGTATTCAGTTTTTATGTCTAGGCCATCCACTATGTATCCAATAACTGAGTCCATATCTACTTTACCAAGCATAGCAATCTTCTTCATATTCAAAACGTAGTCGTGAAAGCTTTCATCTCTTTTCTTCTTTCTCTCTTTTAACTTCTTATGAATTTCTGCGCTCTGCACTGTACGTCGAAATTCTGCTATTATCGCGGTCTTTAACTGGTCGTAAGAACTTACAAAAGTGGATTCCAAAAACAATTGTGCCGTTTTAGTCATCTTACTTCGTGCCTGCACATACTTTTGTTTCTCCGTTAGCTCATACGCGTCTGCATTCTGCTCGAAATTTAGAAACCAATGTTCCACAGGGACGCAATCACCATCGAATTCAGGCACAACTTTGGAAAAATTATCTGCTGTAATTTTTGGTTCGCTTCGTGTATTCTGAGTAATTTCGTCCGCCTGTATTTTAAGTGTTAACAACTGGATGATCTGCTGCAGACTCTGATTGTTCATCTCGTTTATTCCTGAGTCGCACCCTTGACCAGAATTTTCGCTGCATTCTATTTTGTTATATATCTGTTCAGGCTGATTTTGTTTAATGGCGTTACTTTTCTGCCGCTGCGACTGTGCTCGAGTTTGAACACCGGTATGATGTTGTCTCTCTTCCGCTGCCTCAAAGAATGTAGCTCCCTCTTCGTCGCTCATATTGGCACTTATGCGTTTTTTGGATGACGCAATCTTTCTTAGAATTTCACAAACTTTGCGGCGTTTTGGTTTTAGACCGGGTTGAGCCCCCCAAATGTGTAGTTTTATTACATTAAGTTTATATTTAGCTTAGGATATTTATATTTTACGTCTTATAGTAGGCAACTTAAACAACTATAGGCAACTTAAGCAACTGACGACTTGCAACTTGATTCGACCGACGACTTAACTCTCGACCGACCGCTCACGACTTCTTCTACTACTGACGCTCTATTTCTTCTTCTCCCATGATGGCAACCTCCGACCGAAAGCCTGCCCTCTTTAGGGATGCCACACCGTCGGTTCATGCATTATTGCCACCTTACATACATATGTACATAATGTACAAAATCGCCAGATATTCCGAACTACTGACGTCGACAGAAAAAAATTCTGCCAGCGCATTTCATGCTGAGGTTAGCCGAAGGCACCCGAACGAGCTAATGTCGTCATTGTACATACAAGTATATATATTTCTCATTTGAAAAAAAAAAAAATTGGAAGAAGTAAAGCATGATGATTTTTGTCTACGCCAATTCACTTCGTTCGTCAGTGCATTGTTGTTATTGTTTTTTCCAACTCCTGCGCGCGTCGCTTTGTACATTTCGTTTCTTTGTTCATTCGCGATTGAATTTCGTAGGGGCAGGAACTGTTGAATTTTTTCAAATTCAGTGTATACAGTAATAAAGGTAAGTGTTATTAAAATATTATGAAGTTTTCATTCCCTAATCAATTTTGTTCTTTTTAGAATCCATCCAAAATCTGATTCCGGATGAGCCGGCGGAGAATGTGCTAAGACATTGGTTGGCACAAGCTAAAAGAAGTAAAGTAATAAAAACTTAAGAAAAATGTAAATATACATAAATATTTAAATTTAATGTAATATATTTAAGAATAAAAATAAACAAATTTAAATGTATATATATGCTATTAAATAAAAACTAATGCGTGTTAAAAAATCAAATCAAGTCAAGTTTTTATTTATTTTTGGAAAAAATGCGGCGATATTCCATCGACAATGTCGCCGCAATGTCGATTGTAAATCCGAGGTATAATTTTGATGGGATATTCTATCGTAAATCCGAGGTATAATTTCGCTGGGACATTGCGTCGACATGTCGCCGCTAATTCGATTGAAAAATCAACCACTATTTTGCGGGGACATTCCGTCGACATGTCGCCGCAAGTTCCGTTGAACACACGAGCGACTTTGTTATTCTTCTTCAGAGGAAATTCCGTCGACATGTCGCCGAAAAATCGATAGAATGTCCGAGGCGCTAGGACACACAATGTTAAATGTCGCCGCAAATTTGTATGGCATGTCCCCTGAAAATCCGAGGCGACATCTGAAAAATTGCCTCGGATTTTCTGAGGAATTTGCGGCGACCGGTACTGAAGGGTAACTACATATACATATGGAAATACGTATGTACATATGTATGAACATACATACATATGTATGTATAGGAGTTACGCTTAAACCAGAGGGCCGGGGCTAACTTTGACCGCGTCAAAGTTTGTATACCCTTGCAACATTTTTGGTAACTCTTTCCTTACCTATAGCCATCAAAGTGGAAAAACGTTTAAGCTATAAAGGCTAATGTTTCCGAAACGGCGTACAATCTTAGCATAGGAAATAACGAAGTTATTGACAAAAGTCACTGTTTTCGAAAGATCGTTCCTATAGGAGCTATATGATATAGTCACCCGATCTTGATCAAATTTGGCATAGTCGTTTCACGACAATAGCTCAGAAAATAACGAAGTTATTAAGAAAAGTCACTGTTCGTGACTTTGTCATTTGTATGGGAGCTATATGATATAGTGATCCGATCCGGCTGAATCCGAGATATACAAGCCTACATGCAAAATTTCAGCTCTGTAGCTCTTACGGTCTAGGAGGAGTTTGCGTTGATCCAGACGGACGGACGGACATGGCTATTTGAACTCGTCTCGTCGTGCTGATCAAGAATATATATACTTTATATGGTCGGAGATGCTTCCTTCTATGCGTTGCACACTTTTGACCAACATTAATATACCCTTTTTGCAAGGGTATAAAAATGTGTGTACACAAGGGCGTCGCCTAGTACTTGCATGGGGTGTTACCCTCACTCCCCCAATATTGCTATCAATTTAGTGAGACTTCAAATCGAAATGTATTAACAAAATTCAGCTACACTTCAGTAATCCCCTAAATTCGACGAATTCCTAGAGAGCTTCGCTCTACGCGGGTGTCCCGTGACACCTCATTGCTTTTTTTTTCATATATCAAATAATTATTCGTAATAAAGCAAATAAGACCAAAGCTTGAAATACTTATATAAAAAAAAATTTTTCTTTTTTTTACGCAATTTCTAAGCAAAAAGTTTTTAGCTGTCTTTATGGGCCTTTGTTCCCTATTTCTTTTTCCGTATTTGATATATTCATATTGTTAAATTAAATTCGTCTTATATAGGACCATAAGTCAGTAAGGTCATTATCAAAAAAAAAAATTCTATATTATTTAAAAATAAACTACTTATATTCGATAATACCATAAGTAAATTTGATGATATATCTCTTATACCCACAATGGGGTTAATAGAAACAAAATCAGTGGACTCCACTGCTAATGTTATAAATAAAATCGAATCATCAAATACGGACATGAGATTAACGAACATATTGTTATTAATAATTGTCGTAATAATGTGCGCATATGTATGTATTATACTACACAATAAATGTGTAACAAAAAGAGCTCTAAGCCAAGCTAATGATCTAGATAAGATCTAAAAATATATATGCACACAAGCAACTATAAATCAAGACAATTTTTAACAAAAGAATAAATATATATGTAAAAAAAAAATGACTCATGTTGACAGTTACTTTGAAAAAATAAACAACAGGCACCCTGCCATAGTCCAAGACTTAATTGAGGTTTTTAGGAGCGAGGGAAGTAACTCAACTCAACGCTCCATAAACTTGGTACAAATTAGGTTAGCTTACCTTGACATAACGGGCAAACAATTCCCAGTTAAAGGAGGCACTAGGGTACAAATGAGTTTCATTTTTACGGTACCATATGTATGCTGTTTTTCAAACGCAGCAGGCACACTGCGTTTCTACCTAATGGAGGAACCACAGTAGTAAAAAAAAAAAAAACAAAAATATTTTTTTTTCCCCTTCTCAAAGAACTAAATACACCCATAATCAGTTTAATAGGCTTAGGCAGTTAGTGTAGAATATGGATAAAACAGAATCAAAAAAGCTACAAAAATATTTACCTTTCCTTGATTTCCTGATACACTCAGGTGAAACAAGTTACAAATACAAGGAAATAAGGTATTGGATAGCCAACAACTACAAATTTAAAAAAAATATTGTAGATCTTATGGAAAAATCCATAAAGGTAGCTTATAATAGATTGTTAGCTAAGACTCCTTTAAGAAAAGACGTGCCTGGATAGGTCCACGATCTTTTCAAGGACTCAATCGCATTGATAGATATAGCAGAATCAAGTTTAGAAACAATAGATTTAACAGACTCAGATGTAGAAATAATAGACATAGAATAGTAAAACCTTAACCATTTTCAAAATTTTTTCTTAAATTAACAACAGGTCTAAACGACAAATTTCTTTTTTTTAGTAAAATGGGTTCTCAAGAATCCAAAATAGAAATAGAAATTAATCTTAGAAATTAATCTTAACAAACTATGGTTACTTGGGATGATATAATAGGAAAAGCTAGAATACACGCACAAGAATTAACTAAATCTTGTAAGTGCCTCTCGCAGAATAGAGAAACATCCCAAGACACAGTAACCAAACACACGAAGATAATAACCGAAAATCTTCAAGCTATTAGAGCAGTATTAACTGAACACTATAGCAAACTAAAGATATGGCAAAAATCAGCCGCAAGTGCGTTCTACAGTGATTACAAACAAAAAGCAATAACTGTGTTTAACAGACACAATATTGAATTTAAACAAACATCAGATTTGGAAACTTCAATAGTACTGGAAGAAAAAACGCAACTAATGGCTGATGAAGAAATAAGTCAAGAAGAACCATCAGCAATAAGTCTTAACAAGCCAACAATTCCCAAAGAAAACAACAAAATGACACAAACAGTGGTAGAATTCATAAACACAGCCACCAGGCTGCTACCATACTTCGATGGTGATATTAAAAATCTACCTGGTTTCCTTGGAGCGCTTCGCGTACTTAACAGCATAAAAGAAACGCACGAAGCAGTAGCTATCGAAATCATAAAATCAAAATTAAAAGGTCAAGCGGGTAATACCCTAAGTTCTGAAACAACGATTGATGAAGTAATACGAAAACTATCAACAATCTTCAAGGGGGAATCAGTGGATCTTTTAACAGCAAAAATTAAAAATCTGCAAAGAAACCCCAATAACTGTGTTTCATACACAAAGGAGATTACTGAGTTGACCGACGCCCTTAAAGGCGCATATATTTCGGATGGTCTTCCAACTGAACAAGCAATAAAATACACCACCAAAGTGGCAGTAAATGCTATGGTAAGCCATACCAAAAGTCAAAGAGTCCAGCTATTAATGGAATCAGGAAACTTTGATTCGGCTAAAGAAGCCATTGCTAGATTCACCACTCTTTCAGTAGAGACGGGCTCCACAGAAGGTTTCCAAAATAATACCATTTTTTATGCCCAGCATAATGACCGCGGCAGACGCCGCTATAACAATAATGGTAACTGGAGAAACAACTCGAATTGGAACAATAACAACTCGAATTGGAGCAATAACGATGCCCACAGAGCCCAACGAGGCCGAAATTATTCACGCTACCGAAGAGGCGGCCGTGGAGGTGGACACAATAATAATAGACAAAATACAAATAACCAACAGAATGGTTACAACAACACAAATGTCCGAATTACCCAAAGCGACCAGGGAAACGGACAAGATCCTCCAAATGCTCAAAATTAAAAAATAAAGTCTATTCCATTAACCTAAGTCTTAATAATTTCGTATCATTTAAGAATGTTAAAACAAATAAGAAAATAACATTCTTAATTGATACCGGTGCAGACATTTCAATAATAAAAGAAAATTCGGATGTATTTCACGACATCCAAGTAAACAAAACTGTAGACATTCGAGGCATAGGAGAAGGAGTAATAAACTCCAAAGGCCTAGTCTCAATAGAATTGCAGACAGATAAATATATTATTCCATACGAATTTCACCTGCTTCATTCAGATTTCGCCATCCCATGCGATGGAATAATAGGATTAGATTTCATAAAAACTTTTAATTGCAAATTAGATTACAGCAATTCAGAAGATTGGTTTATACTTAGACCACAAAAATTAACGTACCCAATTTATGTTCCAATAACATTCAATTCTGGTAATAACTCAACACTTCTACCAGCAAGATCCCAAGTGGTACGCAAAATAGAACTATCTTCAGCAGAAGATAACATTTTGATTCCGAATCAGGAAATTAAACCGGGCGTTTATGTCGCAAACACTATTGCAACAGCCCAAAGTACTTTTGTCCGATTCTTAAATACCACAGATAAATGCCAAATAGTAGGCGTTAACAATATAAAATTTGAATCACTTTCGAACTACGATATAGTTCAAAATACCAGAGATATAAGAAAAGAATCTGTAATTCATAAGTTGAAGAAAAATTTCCCAATACTATTCAAAGACAAACTCGAAAAGTTATGCACTGAGTATAGTGATGTGTTCGGACTTGACACCGAACCGATCACAACAAATAATTTTTATAAACAAAAGTTAAGACTTAAGGATGATGAACCGGTATATGTAAAAAATGACCGGAGTCAGCATAGCCAAATAGACGAGATCCAGCGACAAGTTGGAAAGTTAATCGAACAGGGTATTGTTGAACCGTCTGTTTCGCCTTATAATAGCCCACTCTTACTAGTCCCAAAGAAAACACTTTCGGGATCTAAAGAAATAAACTGGCGATTAATAATTGACTATCGTCAAATAAACAAAAAATTGCTGTCAGATAAGTTTCCGCTCCCCAGAATTGATGATATTCTTGATCAATTGGGAAGAGCAAAATATTTTTCTTGCCTTGACTTAATGTCAGGTTTTCATCAAATTGAACTAGAAGAAAAATCAAGAGATATAACGTCTTTTTCAACGAGCAATGGCTCATATCGTTTCACACGATTACCCTTCGGTCTAAAAATAGCACCTAATTCATTTCAGAGAATGATGACAATAGCATTCTCGGGGCTTGAGCCAAGTCAAGCGTTCCTCTGTATAGATGATTTAATCGTTATTGGTTGTTCTGAACAACATATGATTAAAAATTTAGTAGATGTTTAGACTTTGCAGAAAAAACAATCTAAAAATGCATCCAGAAAAATGCTAATTTTTTATGCATGAGGTGACATTCCTAGGTCACAAATGCACAGACAAAGGAATCTTGCCAGAAGGCACAAAATTTGACGTCATCAAGAATTATCCAGTCCCATATGATGCAGATAAAGCTAGACGTTTCGTTGCATTTTGCAATTACTATAGACGTTTCATAAAAAATTTCGCCGAATATTCCCGGCACATAACAAGATTATGTAAAAAGAATGTTCCATTCGAATGGACAGCAGAATGCGAAAATGCATTCCAATACTTAAAATAAAAGCTCGTTCAACCTAATCTATTGCAGTACCCAGATTTTAGCAAAGAATTTTGCATAATCACAGATGCAAGCAAACAAGCATGTGGAGCAGTTTTAACACAAAACTATTGTGGACTCCAGCTTCCAGTTTCATATGCATCAAGAGCATTCACTAAAGGTGAAGAGCTAGCAGCAATACACTGGGCAATAACATATTTTCGACCATATATATATGGAAAACATTTCACAGTGCGAACAGACCACAGACCATTAACATATTTGTTCTCCATGGTCAACCCGATTTCAAAACTAACACGCATGCGGCTATAATTGGAAGAGTACGACTTTACAGTAGAGTATTTGAGAGGTAAAGATAACTTTGTGGCAGATGCCCTATCAAGGATAACAATATCCGATCTAATTGACATGAACAAAAAAGTCCTGAAAGTCACTACCAGGTACCAAAGTAGACAAAACAATTTCTGCGCAGAAAATAAACAAGAACTATTGCCAAGGCAAAATCTTGGAAAAGTGTCCAAGCCCAGCTCGAAAAAGAAGCCGGTATACTTAGTATCACCAAAGTCAAAGTGGCACCGAGCGAAAAGATCTTTGATAATAGAATCTTTCAAAAATATGGGCAATAAAATTTTACAATTTTTAAGAGTAGCGCTACTCAAGCCGGTGACCCAAGTAAATAATGAGAAAGATTAAGAAGCTTTATTGTCTACATTCCATGACGATCCAATTCAAGGAGGTCATACAGGCATAAATAAAAAAATACAAAAATGAGACGATATTATTGGAAAAACATGACTAAATGTGTAAAAAAGTACATTAATGAATGTCCAAAATGCCTGACGTCGAAACCGACGAAACATACGAGATCACCCACAGAGTGATAGTAGACACAATTGGTCCACTACAACGTTCTGAAAATGGGAAAGAATACGCAATCACATTAATATGTGACCTGACAAAGTATTTAGTAGCAATTCCTGTTACAAACAAAAGTGCAATAATTATAATTATGTAGGTACATAATTATTGTCTATATGAACTATTATTTGGTAGACAAAGTAACCTACCAATTCAATTTAATAGCGTTAAACTATAGATCCAATATATAATATAGAAGACTATTTTAAAGAAGTTAAGTTTAGATTAGAAAACGCGTATAATAGAGCTAGAATACTTTAAGAAAACAATAAAATTAAGCGAAAAGAAATAAATGATAAAAAAGTATCAGATTTTAAAATAGAAATAGGAGACAAGGTTTTCTTAAAAAACGAAACTGGTCATAAGCTTGATTCAGTGTATTTAGGACCCTTCGATGTTGTAGAAATAGGTAAAAATAACAATATAAAAATTAGAAACAATAAAGGTAGGATACAAAAAGTACATAAAGATAGATTAAAAAAAAAGAAAAGATATATATAATATCAAAAAGTAATTTAAAAAAAATATATATAAAAATTTTTTATGGATTCATCTAATATTGAAAATATATTCATATGATTTGGATAAAATAAAAATTTGTCTCACCAGACACAAACTAAAACAAAAAAAAATTTGTTCCTAATATACACATTTACCTTACCTATTTTATCTTTACTCAATTAATGATTATTAATAACTCCATAATATAACATTATTCTCTAAAAAGGGAAGGTCTAGTATATTCATACAAATAACACAGGCCGACATTTTTGAGGTCATGAAAAAGTGTTTGAAGTTCAATAGGTCTCCTATAGTAATTGGGGGCTGCTAATCACGGCCCTGTACTTAGTTTTTCTCCATCACGTCAGGATTTCGAAAAAAATGCGTTCAAATTATTCAAAATTACCTAATTTGCAATATATTTTTCCATGATATAAGCATAATATTGTACTAAAAACATTATTACTTTATCCTATTAATATATTAGGCTTGATTGAAAATGAATTTACAAAATATCAAAGAGTTATTTCTTTGTTACAATGGATAATATCTTACACTCCGGATATAGTTCTATAATGAGTAAAATTTTAACCAAAAAGTATGCTATAGGGATTTCAAGAATTGTCTGCTTTTAAATTTTAAAAAATTGTGGGAATTTGCTGCGTCTTACAAATTGTATATTAGTTATATGTGCAAACAAGAACTAATTTCCTTACACAAAATATTCTAAAATCCGTAAAAAAAAATTTAACATTTTTGTTTAAACTTTCTATAGTATACTTTTGGGTGCCTATTTTTCAACACCAGATCTCCAGATTTTACAAAATCTAGACGTGATGGACAAAAACCAAGTATGCAGTTATAATCAGCGTACCCGAATTAGTTAAGAACACCCTTAAAGTTAACGTCAGCAAAAATCATGTCGGCCTGTGTAATCATTCAATACAATGAGCTCAACTGTCCGCCTTAAATATTTCTATATTAATGGAACCCGGTCCTTTTTGCAACTTTATTACAATTCATTGCTGTGTAATTAGCAAATATAAAAACTGTAACAAATCGTAATTTATAGTTTAACTATACTTTATTTAAATATTAATTTATTCTTTAGTTCTTTGTACATCTACACTTGTTCGCTGTCACGCTCCAAGTCCCCGAGCGTTCCCACCTTACGTCCGATATCTCTTCGATATTCGTTATCGGTCTGGCAGGGTTGCCACACCTCTCCTTTTTTTATAAGCTTCAGTTTTAACCCGGTTTTCGGTTTCTCTGGAGTTGAACGTCGAGTCGAAAGATACATTTGCTCTGAAGATGGATCGGAGAGTATCACTTGAGGTTGATCAGGAATCACTGAATATGGTGATGAGTGTATTAAGCGTTGAGAATCAGTCTGCGTTAGTGCGTCCTCATTCGAGTTATTAGGCGGCCCCTCATTCGACGGTATCCTCTTGCAATGGCTCACGTTCCGTCTGACTTTCCTCCCATATCCAAAAAGCTCCACTTCATTTCCATTCCTTTCAACAACTTTATACTCCGTTGTTACAAAGTTGGGTGTCAATTTGGAGGGAAAAATAACGTTCTTTAGCAAAACTTTGTCGCCCACCTTTATGTCGGATTCCTTAGCACCTCTAACCTTGTCACCTGTAAGCTTTCCTTTTTGTTTATTGATCAGGTCGTTATTTCTTGCCGAGGTGTCTACTACTTATTCTAGAATATCTCGAATGTCCGGCAGCTTGTCTCGAATGGTCCTATTAAACATAAGTTCCGAAGGTGTAGAGCCAGTAGTAGGTTAATATAAATTTTTGTAGCTCCTCTTTAACATTTCCTTTATTTATCGACGCAATTTTAACTTAAAATTTTTAAGGCGTTTGCCCAATGAACGATTTATGTTTTCTACTTCACGGTTGGCTTGCGGCCAATATGATGGAGTCGTAATCAAAGTGATGCCACTAGCTTCACAGAAGTCCTTGAATTGGGCGCTAACGAACCGCGGGCCGTTATCTGTCCTTAACGATCTCGATATGCCAAGCCTGGAAAATATTTCCTTAAATGCCGTAATAATTGTTTGCAAAGATATTGAGCCGATGAATTTTATCTCCTGATAACGCGAAAAATAATCTATCAGCACCAATACATGATCATTGTTCGGTAGAGGCCCCAACAGTTCGTCAGGAAAAACGTGCCGCTTCATCGGCGGTGCACGGTTTGGCTGTGACACCACACCGCTTCTGCACATTTTCACATGCTGTTCGACATCTCTGTCCAAACGTGGCCACCACACCTTCGCTTTCATTCGTCGCTTCATAGCCGATTCGCCAGGGTGTCATTCGTGCCCTAACTCTAAAACTCTCTGCCGTAGAACTTCTGGTATCACTATACGGGTACCACGCAACAGAATGCTACCTACTGTTGATAGCTCAGCTCTAAACGGGTAATAACAGCTTGATAAACCTTCATTCCAGTTATCGTCATTAAGATGTGAAACAGCAGCTTATATCTCTCGGTCCACAACACTTGTTTTTGCTATTTCTGGTATAGCAATTGCTTTTGGTGTAGCACAAGAAACAATTTGACAGATGCTATAGTCACCTCCTTTATCGAAAGAATCGCATGACTGAGCCTTACAAAGTCTTGATATTGAGTCGGCAATGTTCTCCTTTCCAGGGCGATACGTAACCTTGAATTTAAACGCCTGTAGTCTCAAAAATCGCCTCCAGTGGCTTATGATCAGTGACGAGTTCAAACTCCAAACCCGCAACGTAATAGAAAAATTTTTCAACAGCCCAAACTAGCGCCAGATTTTCTTTTTCGGTTTGCGAGTAGCGCCTTTCCACTTCGGATAAGCTCTTACTAGCGAAGCTAATGCTAACCGATTCATTTCTCTCATCAAATTGTAACAAAACACCGCCAAGTGCCACCGGACTTGCGTATGCAATTATATGAGTGCGTCTATTTGGATCAAAATATGAAAGTTCCGGGATACGAGCTAGCCGATTTTTCAAGTTAACAAACGCTTTTTCTTGTTCGCTCGACCACCCGAATTTGCTATTGATTTTAAGTAGTACTCCTATTGGCTCTGTAATATGCGACAAGTCGGCGATGAATTTTCCAACGTATGTAACCAGTCCCAGAAAGCTTCTCAGTTCCTCCTTTGTCTCAGGTGGTCGAAAATCCAAAATCAATTTTACCTTCTCTGGATCTGCCGCAATGCCGTCACTCGATAAGATATGTCCCAGAAATTTAAGCTCTTTTGCCTTATACACGCATTTATCTTTGTTTAACAGAACACAATTGATCTCAAACAGATTCAACACTTCTTGTAACGCTTTATCGTGCTCAGCTTCAGTTCTTCCAAAAATTATTACATAGTTATGTGCATTTTTGCACGGTGCCAAGATCTCCGTCATCACCCATTGAAAAAACCCATGGTGCCGAATTAATGCCAAAAAGAAGACGTTTATATCGAAACAGCCCTTGCTGTGTCACGAAAGTTGTTATTTCGCGGCTAGATTCATGAAGTTCAAGCTGATGATAGGCATCCTTGAGGCCCAGTCTCGAAAACCATTTCGCACCCCTGGCTTTTGTCATAAAAGTTTCAAAGGTTGGTAGTGGATAATTTTCCCGTTGGATAGCCCTGTTTGCCATCCTCATATCAACGCATAGCCTTATTTCGCCGCTTTCCTTGAACGCAATTACCACCGGCGAGATCCATGCACTCGGAACCCTTACTGGTTCTATTATGTCACGATCGCAAGCGTCTTTTATCTTATCTGCCACTTTATATTCAAATGCCACTGGAACCCGTCTCATAGGTTGGTGCACTGGTTTCACGCTGGAATCAATGGCCAATTTTATCAATCTGTCTTTTATTTTTGAAAACGGCAATGAAGTCTCAATACGGCAAACATCTAACCCTAACGTTAGGACCTTGAGTTGAATGGCCGTTTTCTTCCCCAGAAGCGATTGACTACCCTTTTCTATTACGTAAAATGTAGCAATCATTTCTTGGTTCGCTTTCACACCTATTGGTGCTTCAAAAACTTTAAGAACCCTGAGCGGATCTTCAGTCGCGTATGCTTTAAATCTGTCAGTCGTCTGGGATCTCATATTCCACATAAAAGCGTTGCTATTACACAACATTTTCCAATGCTTCTCACATAATAAATTCGCAGGCGATCCTGAATCAATAATCATTCCGATTGACACATCTCCAATGTTACATCTAAACACTCCAACTCTTTGTTCTCATCATCATCGCTTTTCACTTGGATTGGAGTATCCTCCCGTGTCCGAAGACCTCTTTGAGTTCCGAGTTCTACATTGCCTGCAAAATGACCAAGCAAATTGCAGCGTTTGCAAACTTTATCCCGCGATGGACATTTTCCATTATTAGCATCATGATCCTCAAGCCCACATCTGGTGCAAGCCTTAGGTGGATCCCGCCCGAAACGTTTCCTTGCGAAGATTTTGTTGACGCCGTCGCTTACCAAGCATCTATTAGATCACTCAGCTTTTGCTCTTTCTCTAAAAATCTTTTCTTCAAGTCATTTGAAGCCCATGAGTCAATTATTTTATCGGCAAGACAAATATCTTCATTTTCTGCCTTTGTTGTGTTTTCTGTTGTTGTTGTCTCAGACGAATTACATATCTGTTGAATGTCTCGCCTTCCAATGGTGACAAATTCCTAAAAAGGTGTCTCTCGAACGATGAATTCCTTAACGGTGCAAAATATTCGTCCAGTTTGCCCACTAAAACCTTGTAGACATCATTGTTTTCTTGAGCATCATACTCAACTAACGCTCCGGGAATGTTGTAAATTATCTCTTGCAGTTGTGGGCCACCCAAATGTAAAAGCTTGCTCTTTTTCTTGGGTATTGATCTGATATTTTCCGCGTCAAGATGTAATGTAAAAGACCTTAGCCATTTTTCCCACTCATGCCGGAGTAGCGATTTGTCAATCGTGTCGCAAAGGAACGGTTTTATTTCCGACATGATTTTCAAAAGAAAGTTCCACTACCTAAAATATAAACAAAAATTATATGTTTATTCTTATGTGTAACACATTCAATTGAATATGCCACTAGACACATTTGCGTCCATCGTGCCCTCCTGGCACATTTGTACCACTACTTTGATACATTTGTATCATCTTCCTGTGTCCTTCTCGTACATTTTTACGATTCGTGCTAATTTTTCTTTTGATACCTTTGTACGATTCTCCTCGTACCTTTGTACGATTTGCGCCATTTTGATACCTTTGTATCAATTTCTTGTAGCCTCTATCCTGATACCTTTGTATCATTTTCATGTAGCCTCCTCGTACATTTGTACGACTCGCGCTATTTCACCACAGTCGCTTAACAAGAAAAATTGAATTACAATTCAATCTACTCAACTTAGTTTAACGTTTCTCTTTTCCACCGAGTTCTCCCAGTCGTCGCCAATGTAACAACTCGTAATTTATAGTTTAATTATACTTTATTTAAATATTAATTTATTCTTTAGTTCTTTGTACATCTACACTTGTTCGCTGTCACGCTCCAAGTCCCCGAGCGTTCCCACCTTACGTCCGATATCTCTTCGATATTCGTTATCGGTCTGGCAGGGTTGCCACAAAAACGAATACTTTCTGTTGTTGTTGCTTCCGAAAAAAACCGAAATCAGAAAATCTGATAGCAAAAGCAGAAGCAAATAACCGAAATAGAAAATTTTGACAGCAGCACCAAACAGCAAAAATCCGATAGCAAAAAACCCGACAGCAGCAGCAAACAGCAAGAATCCCGACAGCAGCAGCAATAGCAAAAATTCCAAACAGATTTGTTTGATAGCAACAGACAACTTATACATTTTAATACTGGAAACTGTTCCGACTGTTGCTTTTATCCAATTTTGGCAGTCGACGAAAGCAGCAATCGAAAAAATAGTCGCAGCAGAACTGATTTTTGGCCTCTCTCATTAAATGTAAATTGTCAATTAGTCATTTAGTTTTAACTAGAACGGCAACAAGACCCCTCGCGTTGTGGAGAAAACTCTGAGACTAATAGCAAATAGGAAAGAAATATGGAAGTACTTTGATAATAACTTAGAAGAAGGAGTCGCTGTGTGTAAAACGTGTAAAAGTGTGCTAAAAAATAATAGAGTGTTCAATTTAAAATCACACCTTTTGAAACTGCATAATATTACTGTTAACGCTAACGCTAAGAACAACATTTTACAGGTGTCAAAAAATTCAAAGTTAGTTCGGAAAAAAAATTAAAGTGGAAGTTAATAAAAAAGACCTATTACGAGCCTATATAGGCTTAGTTACGGAGGACTGCATTCCTTTCAATGTGTTGAATTCGCCAAACTTAAAAAAGTTTATAGACCCTTTATTCGAAAGGCTTAAAGCCGCGGGTGGAAAGGAATGAAGTTAAATGCCTCAAACTGCAAAAAAAAACATTAAAACTAGTGGCAGACAATATAAAAAATGACATATGTAAGTAAAGAAGTGAATAATCAATTGATTTCATTAAAAATAGACAGTGCAACAAGGTTAACGCGCAATATATTCGGTGTAAGTGCACAATTTATGCATGCGCACATAAAATCCGTCATTTTAGGAATGGTCGAACTGAAAGGTGTAGGTTCAAGTACTGCAAAAAATCTTCCAGCTAAAATACTGAATGTCCTTACAAAGTATGAAATAGACTTAAAACAAATAATTTCTATAACATCAGACAACGGCGCGAATATGCTAAAAGCGAATAGAATATTGTCTGTGTTATCTGAAGAAGACGAAAATTATGAGACCTGTGACAGCGAGGAATATACAAAAAAATTGAGTTTATAGAAGCAGTGCTTAGTTTTCAAATAGGAAACATTGAAGTGTGTCGATGTGCAGCACATACAATTCAACTAGTTGCTCTGGACGTGGTCAAATCATCTTTCATGGTGCAAAACCTTCTGAGTTGCCGCAACCTGACGTAATACATCAGAAAATCGTCCAATAAGTTTCGCGAAATTTTTGAAATGCGACAATTGAAACTCCCCCAATTAGATTGTCCGACCAGGTGGGGTTCAAGTTATAACATGCTGAATGATTTGATTCAAGCGAAAGAAGCCTTGCTCAGAATTGAGTCAATCAAAAACAAATCTGAGGAAGAGAATTTTGAAGTCAATTCAAAATTATGGTCCTTCATAGAAGATTTTTGTAATATTTTTACTCCATAATTATTTATTTAAGCGCTGATTCTATACATACAAAAATAGTATCATAAAGAAACTGATGTAGCTGCTGTTGTTGGAGCTGTTGTTGCCAATGCATAAACTGATTCTGCTGTTCTTGAAGTAGAGCCTGAACTTGGGAAAACTTGTGTTGTTGTCGGTTATGCAGGTCATGTTGCTGATGTTTGTTGTATCCTGGGGAGTGTAGACGTTGCTGTGCGGGTCCAACTTTTCTTGTGCTTGCATTTAAATTACATTTTGTTACATCAGCATAAGACACACTTGTGTTGTTACGCTGGTTTGATGTAGTTGCTGCTGTTGCTGTGTTTTTGATCTTGTAGCTCTGCGGTTGATTAATAGTAATGTATGTATGTTTGTTAGAAAAATTGTATTATTTGTGTCTGGCAAGACAAATTTTCTTTCTCAAAAAAAATTTTTTTTTTGTATATATTTTTAATAAAATGAAGTAGTTAATAGTTGAATCCATAAAAAAATTTTATATATTTCTTTTCGTTTTCCTTTTTTATTATTTTTGCAAATTTTTAACCTATCCTTATGTACTGTTTGTATCTTATTTTTATTGTTCCTAATTTTTATGTTGTTGTTTTTAGATATTTCTACAACTTCGAATGGTCCTAGATAGGCTGAGTCAAGCTTATGACTAGCTTCGTTTTTTAAGAAACCTTTATCTCCTATTTCTATTTAAAGTCTGCTGACTTATTGTCATAAAAATTTTCTGGTTTTCCTTACGTTTTTATACCCTTGCAGAGGGTATTATAAAATTGGTCAGATGTTTGTAACGCACAGAAGGAGACGTTTCCGACCCCATAAAGTATATATATTCTTGATCAGCATGAGAAGCTGAGTTGATATAGCCATGTCCGTCTCTCCGTCTGTCCGTCCGTCTGTGCGTATGCGTTTTACTCAGCCGTCTTAAAAGCTATCGGGCTGGAATTTTTTTTCGGGGGTTTTTATTACCCGGGAAAAATAAAGTATGAAAACTATAAGGATCGGACCACTATATCATATAGCTCTAGAAGAACTAGAAGAAACATTTTCATAAAAATCGAGTATGCTATGAAATTTACATATGTGATAATATCCCCAGAACCCAAAATTTGAATGTGATCGGATAAATATAACACAAGTTACAGTCAATATAATAATCGGCTCTGCTCCCAGCTCTGCCGGCAGCGCTGCTTGCTGTCTACTACGTTTTTCGTCATCAACAGAGTACATGTATACACACACAGACGCAACGTTACATCAAGTGTATGTGTATGCGTGCGTTGCTTTGCTTTGGAAATGAGGGAAGAAGAAGTACAAATTGTAAAATAGAGAGTAAAATTGTTTTGTTTGTATATTGATGAATTGAGTTGCAGAAAACAAATTTTAAACATGTAAAATTATTATTACCAAGGACTGCAAGGGTATATAAATTTCGGTATAGCCGATGTTTGCTTCTTTGATATATCTAACATTATTCTAGCTCTACTGTATGCTAGTTCTAATCTTAACTTCTTTAGCATAATCATCTACGTTATATAATGGTTCTATTCTATTTATGCTATTAAAATGGGTTGGTAATTATTTTGTTTACCAAATACAAGTTCATGGGGACAGTATTTGTATGTTACTGGCGGGGTTGTGTTAAAACATTACACAAAATATTGTAACCATATGTCCCAAACAGTTTTATCTACTGATATATATGATCGAATGTACTCATTGAATGTCCTAAGACTTCTTTCAACGGTACCCAAGGTCTGGTGGTGGTGTGCAGTAGACGTAATGTTGTCTATTTTTAGATATTTGCACAAGTCATTTATTATTGAATTTTTCTATTCTGTTCCCATGTCCGTAATGAACGTCTTCATTGGACCGTATTTCAGAATGAAGCATTCAAAAATAGCTTTCGAGATTGTTGTAGCGCTTTTATTGGGAACTGGTATTGCTACTAAGTATTTCGTCAAAGTTTTTGTAACGCCTGTATGGCCACCCTGTATCGGATCATCATGGTATGTAGACAATATTGCTTCTTTATCTTTATCTTTTTTTATAATGGTCACCGGTTGGAGTAGCGCTACTCTGTTTTCAATATTTTATTGCCCATTTCTTTAAAAGATTCTATTGAAAATGTTTCAAATATCTTTTCACTCGGTGCCAATTTGAGTTGTTTGATTTCGAGTATACCGTCTTGTTTTTAAAGCCTTTGAAAAAACTGACCTAAATCTAGATTTCCATTAGTGTACAGATCTCCAATCTCAATTCTGGCTATAACTTTCTTTTCATGTTTGAGGAAACATAAATCGTGTGTTTTGCGCAAGGTCACTACTTTTCGTACTTCATCATTGTAGAGTACTTCATGTATTTTGGACTTAGAAGCATCATTAATTGTATTTTGATTTTTATACCATACACCCATAGGGTGAAATGGTATATTAAAGTCGCCAAAATGTATGTAACAGGCAGAAGGAAGCTTCTCCGACCCTATAAAGTATATATATTCTTGATCAGGATCAACAGCCGAGTCGATCTAGCCATGTCCGTCCGTCCGTCCGTCCGTCCGTCCGTCCGTCCGTCTGTATGAACACGCAGATCTCGGAGACTATAAGAGCTAGAGCCACCAAATTTGGTATGTATACTCGTGTAGTATGCACATGTTCAGAGTTACTTGGAATTTCTGCCACGCCCCCTTACGCCCCCTGGAATCACATAAAACTGTTTTTCTTAAAAAGTATGACAGCTAGAGACATCAAATTTAGTTTGTATACCCGATTAGTTAGTGCGCATAAATTAATTGTTCAAACTTTTTGCCACGACCCCTTACGCCCCCAGGAATCACACAAAACTTTTTTTCTCAAAAAGTATAAAAGCTAGAGACATCAAATTTGGTTTATATGCTCGTTTAGTTAGCGCGCAGAAACTAATTGTTTAAACTTTTTGCCACGCCCCCTTCCGCCCCTGGAATTTACATAAAAGTGATTTCCTTAAAAACTATGATAGCTACCGACATCAAATTTAGTATGTAGACTAGCTTAATAGACGCGCAGATATTGGCTATTTAAACATTTTGCCACGCCCACTTCCGCCCCCCGCAAATTAAACAAAACTGATTTGATCAAAAACTAACAAAGCTAAAGTCACCAAATTTAGTATGTATACTGGCATAGTATGCGCGGAGAATTTATATATTTTCACATTTTGCCACGCCCACTTCAGCCTCCATAATTTAGAAAAAACCGATTTCCTCCTGTAGTTTTTTGACTATCGCATTTAAATTTGGCAGACTAATTTTACCAAATTTTATTGAAATCGGATAAGAAACATGCAAAATATGAGTATGAACGTATTTTACTAAGCGGTCCACAAGGCCAGAATTGGCCGTTGGCTAGTGGCGGCGCTAGAGTGCTCGTGTGTTCGTAGAGTGAGCGAGATAGCACATAGTATAAGACATGTAAAAACAATTTAATAGACATACATTTGGTCTTCGAAATTTGAAATATTTGTTTCACCAGGTGTATGGTATACCCAAGTCGACGAGTCGACTTACTTGCTTCATTTTTGTATTGGATTTTTCTTATTGTAATGTTTCTAAGATTGAACCATTTGTTCTTGCTTTCACCATTACTTGGTTCAAATGAGTTACCTCTAACTAGGTGCTTTCGTAAGACTGACTTTGCCAGCCTTAATGAAAACATTGCTACTACCGATTGGTCTTATCTGTACAATTGTAGAGATATGAACTCAGCTGTTCGTTTTTTCTATGATACTCTGAATTCACTCTTTGATATTTGTGTTCCTCTTGGTAGGCTGGAGCGGCTTAACAAACCTCCCTGGTTCTCTCGTGAGCTATCCAATTTGAAAAATGTGAATACACGATATTATAAGAAGTTTCAAAAAACAAGTCGTTCATCAGATTATGCTCTGTATACAGTCGCTCGTTCACAATTCATGATGCTTAATACACAATGCTATAAAAGTTATCTTCAGCGGTGTAAGCTTCAGTTTTCTTCTGACCCTAAACAATTTTATAATTTTGTTAATTCTAAACGTAAGACCTCTGTGCACCCATCTTTTTTGTCTTTTCAAAATAAAAAAGCGAGCACTGATTAGGCAATTGCCGATATGTTTGCGAGTTTTTTCAAAACAACTTATTCCTCAACGGAATATCAAGCAAGTCCGTATCCTTATCATTTAGAAAAGGCTAATTGCATTTTCAATCCAGTGATTGATGAAAGTTCTATTCTTAGCGAACATAAATTAGTTAAACCTGTTTATTCTCCGAGGCCAGATGGTCTTCCTGGATGTGTACTCAGGGTCTGTCGAATCTTCCTCTTTTCCATCTATTTGGAAGGAGTCGTGTATCATTCCTCTGCATAAAAATGGCAAAAAGTCCGAAGCCTCTAACTATAGGGGGTATCTCAAAATTGTCCGCTATTCCGAAAGCTTTTGAGAAAATTATAACTTCTCAATTGCAACATTTTTGCAGCTCTATTATTTCGCCATCCCAACATGGGTTTGTGAAACGTAGATCTACAACCACTAACCTTTTAGAATTTACATCAATAATTATCAAGGGGTTCAAAAATGGTAAACAAATTGAAGTAATATACACTGACTTCAGCAAAGCCTTTGATTCCGTTAATCATACCCTATTTTTTTCTAAGCTGAGCGACATTGGGTTTCCACCCCTTTTCCTTTCTTGGGTTCGAGAATATTTAACAAATAGAAAACAGAAGGTACTTTTTAAGTCTTCTTTTTTCGTTTCCATTCCTGTGACTTCTGGTGTAGTCATCTTGGCCCTCTGCTCTTCACACTATTCATTAACGATCTTCCATCAGTCATTGTTCATTCGCGTGTGCTTATGTATGCTGACGATGTCAAGCTTTGTCTTACTTATAAACATACAGATTCATTTAGTCGGCTACAAGCTGATCTTAAAAACTTTCAATCCTGGTGCCAGTTTAATCTACTAAATCTTAACACTACCAAATGTAAGGTGATGACTTTTTTTCGTAAGTCTCCTCAACTGGTCACTTTTCTGAACAATAGCCCTTTAGAACGTCTAAACAATATGAATGGTTTGGGCGTACTTATGGACCATATGTTCAATTTTAACACCCATATTTCCTAAAGGCCATGAGTGTCGTGCGTTTCATTAAAAGATGGTCAAAAGAATTTGATGACCCCTATACAAATAAAGTTCTTTTTACTTCGCTTGTCCGTCCTATTTTAGAGTATGGATTTTGCATTTGGTCACCTCAATATGAGTCGCACCAGATTAGACTTGAATCCGTTCAAAAGCAGCTCGTGCTATTTGCCCTTCGTGGCTTAAGCTGGGATCGCAATGTCAATTTGCCTTCGTATTCTAGTAGACTTCTCTTGATTAACCTTCCGTCCCTAACTAACCGTAGAATTATGCTTGGTGTCATTTTTATGCACAAGCTCCTGAGTTATTAGCTGAGGTAAATCTGTCGGTACCATGTAGACGGAGTAGACATCCTTTGATACCTTTATTCCTTAGTTGTTGTTCTTCTAACTATGCCTTGCATGAACCTTTTAGGGTCCTCTGCTCTGATTACAACCTTCTATTCCCTGTAATCGGCTCAGGGCTTTCTATTAATATGCTTAAAACATCTATCCTATCCCATTTAGTTAATAGATAGCTATAGTATTATTTGTTGGTCTGTTTTTTCTATTGTGTATTTGTCCACGCGATTCGTGCCGTGCGTTATACGGCTGCACCCCTCGGTCGGTCGGGTGGGAGGTGGGCAGTTATCTCCTTGGGCTCGCGCGTAACAGGCTTTGTCCTGTTGTCGTAGGGGCCACTTGAACGTACTGCGCATAGTATCGTCAAGGTCCGCTAAATTAAACAGCTCCACCGAGGTAATTCCAACCGACGTAATTCCAATAACGGAAATGGTAGTGTACTAGTTACCCAAAGTAATTCGGAAAACCAATAGATCCCTACAGATATTCAGAAGAAACTGTAAATGTATACACATTCAATCTTAGCCTAGGTAATTCATCAAAGTTAAAAACGAAAATACATACAACACATATACTTTCTTGTTAGATACGGGTGCAGACGTATCAATAATAAAAGAAAAAAACACATACTTTCGAACATATAGATGCTTCAAACACAATTGAAATATCAGGAATTGGTGATCCAAAGGTCTAACCCTTATAGAACTAAGACAAAATGAATTCATAATTCCACACATTCCATTTGATGGAATTTTAGGACTAGATTTCTTCAAAACATTCAATTGCCAATTAGATTTCAGTGAACCAAACTATTCACTAATACTAAGACCAAATAATTTAAATTTTGCAATAAATCCCAATATTACACACTTGTGACAGCAATACCACAATCCTCCCAGCGAGATCTGAAGTAATCCGACAAATAAATATTCCAAATGATTTTAAACACAACAAAAAGAGTACAAACTTTAAATTTAAAAAAACATAAAATATGAATCATTAAAGAATTATCAAATAGTACAGAAAACTGTTGACCAAAGAAGTCAATCAGTAATGCAAAAACTAAAGCCAAACTTCCCACCTATGTTCAAAAACATACTAGAAGAGCTCTGCAACAAGTATACAGATATATTTGGTTTAGAAAACGAACCAATTACTACGAATAACTTTTATAAACAAGAACTAAGATTGAATGACAACCAGCCAGTATACACAAAAAATTACAGAATACCACATATGCATAAAGAAGAAATAACTAGACAAGTCGATAAACTCATTAAAGATAAAATAGTTGAACCGTCAGTGTCCGAGTATAATAGTCCGTTACTACTGGTACCGAAAAAGGGTTTACCAGGATCAGAAAAGAAATGATGGCGATTGGTAATAGACTATCGTCAAATAAACAAAAAATTGTTGTCCGATAAATTCCCATTACCAAGAATAGACGATATTCTTGATCAACTAGGCAGAGCCAAATATTTTTCATGTCTAGATTTAATGTCAGGTTTTCACCAAATAGAACTAAAAGATAAACCGCGAAGTATTACGTCATTTTCCATTAGCAATGGATGTTATCAGTTTACTAGACTACCGTATGGTCTGAAACTAGAACCAAATTCCTTTCAAAGAATGATGACAATGGCTTTCTCTGGATTAAATCCGCCACAAGCATTCCTTTACATGGATGACTTAATAGTCATCGGCTGTTCTGAGGATATTTTCGACATATGCAGAAAACACAACCTAAAACTGCATCCAGAGAAATGTTCATTCTTCATGCACGAAGTGACATTCTTACGTCACAAGTGTACCGACAAAGGAATATTGCCAGAGGACCCCAAATATGACGTCATTGAAAAATACCCTGTACCAACAGATGCTGGTAGTGCTAGAAGATTCGTAGCCTTTTGTAGCTATTACAGACGTTTTATTAAAAACTTCGCAGAACATGCACGTCCGATAACACAACCATGTAAGAAAATCGTAGATTTTGTTTGGTCTGAAGAATGCCAAAAAAGATTTGAATATCTGAAAAAAGCCTGATAGAACCCACACTGCTGCAGTATCCAGATTTTAGCAAAGAATTTTGCATAATAACAGATGCTAGCAAATATGCATGTGGAGCAGCATTAACTCAAACTTATGGCGATAAGCAGTTGCCAGTAGCATACGCGTCCCATTCGTTCACTAAAATGTGAAAGTAATAAAAGTACTACTAAGCAAGAACTAGCTGCGATACACTGTGCTATTACACACTTTCGCCCATATATATATGGCAGACACTTCAGAGTCAAAACAGACCATAGACCACTAACGTATTTATTCTCTATGATAAATCCGAGTTCAAAATTAACAAGAATGAGACTTGATCTAGAGGAATATGAATTTATAGTAGAATATCTGAAGGGAAAAGATAATTTTGTCGCGGATGCATTATCCCGCATTACAATACAGGACCTAAAAAACACAAAAGCTAATGTCCTGAAAGTCACTACCAGGCAGCAAAGTAGACAAAATGATGAGACAGATGATAATGAAGCAAGTAAGTCGACTCGTCGACTTGGGTATACCATACACCTGGTGAAACAAATATTTCAAATTTCGAAGACCAAATGTATGTCTATTAAATTGTTTTTACATGTCTTATACTATGTGCTATCTCGCTCACTCTACGAACACACGAGCACTCTAGCGCCGCCACTAGCCAACGGCCAATTCTGGCCTTGTGGACCGCTTAGTAAAATACGTTCATACTCATATTTTGCATGTTTCTTGTCCGATTTCAATAAAATTTGGTAGTTTGGTAGAAACAGATAAGATAAATTAGTCTGCCAAATTTAAATGCGATAGTCAAAAAACTACAGAGGGAAATCGGTTTTTTCTAAATTATGGAGGCTGAAGTGGGCGTGGCAAAATGTGAAAATATATAAATTCTCCGCGCATACTATGCCAGTATACATACTAAATTTGGTGACTTTAGCTTTGTTAGTTTTTGATCAAATCAGTTTTGTTTAATTTGCGGGGGCGGAAGTGGGCGTGGCAAAATGTTTAAATAGCCAATATCTGCGAGTCTATTAAGCTAGTCTACATACTAAATTTGATGTCGGTAGCTATCATAGTTTTTAAGGAAATCACTTTTATGTAAATTCCAGGGGCGGAAGGGGGCGTGGCAAAAAGTTTAAACAATTAGTTTCTGCGCGCTAACTAAACGAGCATATAAACCAAATTTGATGTCTCTAGCTTTTATACTTTTTGAGAAAAAAAGTTTTGTGTGATTCCTGGGGGCGTAAGGGGGCGTGGCAAAAAGTTTGAACAGTTAATTTCTGCGCACTAACCAATCGGGTATACAAACTAAATTTGATGTCTCTAGCTGTCATACTTTTTAAGAAAAACAGTTTTATGTGATTCCAGGGGGCGTAAGGGGGCGTGGCAGAAATTCCAAGTAACTCTGAACATGTGCATACTACACGAGTATACATACCAAATTTGGTGGCTCTAGCTCTTATAGTCTCCGAGATCTGCGTGTTCATACAGACGGACGGACGGACGGACGGATGGACAGACGGACATGGCTAGATCGACTCGGCTGTTGATCCTGATCAAGAATATATATACTTTATAGGGTCGGAGAAGCTTCCTTCTGCCTGTTACATACATTTTGGCGACTTTAATATACCATTTCACCCTATGGGTGTATGGTATAATAAGATCTAACGATTTTCTATTAGAATTTAAGACAGGATTGACTTGGGATAGAGATAAGCCTAGAAGGCCATCAATAAAGTCATGTGACAAAGAGGGCAGCAACGTGGTAGATTCACCAGTTAGTGACCATGCTAAAGCGGGTAAATTAAAATCACCTACAACTATGAGCATGTCTTGACTGAAAACTAAAGAGGAGACAAACTGAATTGCTTCTAAATGATTTAAATATACCACCATGTCTGACAATGGTGGAATATAGGAACAAGTAATAAAAGCATTAAAAGATTTATAATTTACTTTAACACTGACAAACTCAATCTCCTGGGTACTACAAAATGGAATCATTTCAGATGATAAAGCAGCATCAACAGCTATCAGAATGCCACCACCTATGCGAGAAATCCGGTCACGTCTGAATATAGAAAAGTTTGTGGAAAAAACCGATGCATCAATATCAGGTTTAAGCCACGTCTCTATAAAAGCTGGAATGTTATGCTCAAAAGAAAGACTATCTACATAGACATTAGGAAGTTTAGATTTCAGTCCTCTAACGTTCTGGTTAAGGGACGAAGCTAGTTTTTTGACACACAAGCAGATGCTGATGTGGCAGGAATAGTATTAGTTGTTGTTGTTGGCAAGCGAATCGGTTGCCGATTTTTCTTTTTACAGTATATTCCTTAACTATTATATGTTTCGGCCAAAAGTCTCGAAGTCTCGGAGTATAGTCTCGAAGATATTGGCAGAAACACTAATTTTAAAGGACGAAATGTCCCGAGAATAAAAAAATTTTAACTTCTCCACCGCAATATTCGAGACATTAACTTTCTTCCGAATATAGGCTATTACATCGTCAGATGTGACAACAGGGTCTAGCCTAGAAACAAATATATGTTTCTTTGGTGGTATGCCAACGAAAAGCCGCGCTCCCGAAGCGTCAGCCGCAGCAGTAACGTTGGACAAGTCACCCACTGCAGCAGTCAACTTGTTTACGGGGCCCTCAATATTTTTAGAACTATCGGCAATACCCATTGGAATGGGTAATTTTGCCCGGACACATCGGACACTACAAAAGGCATCGTTTTTAAGAGATCATTCCCAGGTGATACCGGTAATTCCTTACTAATAGCATTCACAACCGGGCTCTTAAACGATATCAATTGCTGTACATTAGAAGTGGAAGGTGCATGAGACCGGTTGGGGACGATAAGAGACGCTGGCGGATCTACAGATACAGAAACACCCCATGGACTGGTCCTTTTACGTTTCGGAGACTCATTCATAAGCGATAAACTTCTGAACTGAGTCTCCACCGCAGTTAACTCCGCTTGGAGTTTATTAAAACCAGCTCTTAAAGTGTCAAAACTATCTCTAGTCCGCCTCATGAAAGAGCGCATCTCATTCTCGACCTCACAAGCAAGCATCACATCCATATTTTAAGCCACCACCTTTAGCAATAGACTCCTTGATTCTGCCTGTGTAACCTGCACACTTAACGTGAACCGCATTGTCACACAACCAACAAAGAATATAATCATGGGAGTCAACTACGCAATTATATTTTGAGCAGACAACCATTTTATCAAAAAGTTTAATTTAATTAAAAAAGGAAATACAAAAAAAAAAAAAAAAAAAAATACAAATTCTAAAGGTAAAAAATCTGTGTATAAGAATATACTGACCAGTTCTGACACAAAGGTTAATGTGCAGAGTAAGCCTTCACAACTAAAGAATTCAAAGAGCAAGAATGCACAAAAACAAAAAACACGTATCACAAAGTCGCGGGTAGGCAAAAGACGAGAGCGCAAATCAAACAAGAATAGGAAAGAGCGGGAGACAACAAAATTCGGATGCTGAAATTATTATTAAGTAAACCGATAATGAATTTAAGAGTTATGGAAAAGTATTTAATCGCGAGAAAAAAATAAAAGTTGATAAGCGCAAAAAAAAACATGTCCGTCCTCTGCAACGAGTGAAAGTTTTTTTTTTTTTTTTTTTTCTTTCTTTTTTTTTTGGTTGAAATTATTTCTTCCTCGGTTATTATATCATGAGTTACCACGATATGCACCTGTATTATTATTATTCCTATAACCGTTATTTTGGTAATTACCTCTACCTCGGTAATTATTTTGTCCATTTTATTGCATGACTGGATTCGCCTGTCCTGTTTCTGCTGTACTACTGTCTACGAACTTTGTTGTTAGTTCGTTCATGTCATGGAATATGCCTGTACGTTACGTACTTGATTGTTTATGCAGTTCTTTGTTGTTGCCTCTGTAGCGACTGGAAGTGTATACACTTTAGATAGTTCGACAGATGTGCCGTCGTGTATAAAGGCACCTTCCAGAGATTCAGTAAGCTTTTCAATCTCTTGGGCATACTGACTTGCTGTTTTGTTTCTCTGGGGTAGGTTTTTAATTTTTGCCGTTATTGACGCTACTGATTCCATTTTTACATTAGTCGCAATACTGTTAATTATCACTTCTATGATCTGTTCAGAGGTTACCAAATTTCTTATGTGACCTTTTAATTTTGTGTTTATTAGGCACACTGCTCTTTCCTCGTGGTCGCCTTTTAGTGAATTTATCAAATTCAATGCGTCCATGAAGCCCTGAAAACTTTCTCTTCTGCCATCAAACTGTGGAATAAGGTTTGAGGCCATCTTTAAAAAATCAGTGACTGTTTGAGTCCTTTTTGTGTTTTCTGTTGAAATGGCTGGTTTATTAAGAGTTATTTTTGTTTGATCTGAACTAACTGATGGTTTTTCTTGATCTCTTCTTCAGCCGTTAACTGGGTTTTGTCTTCTAGTGATATTGAAATTTCCAAATCAAATCTTTGTTTATATTCAATATTTTATCTTTTTAATACGGATTTTGCCTTTTGTTTGCAGTTATTATAAATGCATTTGCGGCTGTTTTGCGTAACGCAGTTAGTTTACTATAGTGTTCTATTAACACTGCTCTAATATTTTCTAGGCACTGTATTATTATTTTCGAGTGTTTTCTATTGTACTTTGGGATGTTTCCTTATTCTGCGAGAGGCACTTACAAGATTTATTTAATTCTTGCGCATGTATTCTAGCTTCTCTTATTATGCCATCCCAATTAATCATATTTTGTTAAAAAAAATTTACAATCTCTTTTTTTTTAGTTCCCTGAGGGATCAATTGTCTCTATGGATTGTTCAAATAGTTTGTGCACCCAGGTGGGTAAAATTCTGTTTCTTCGCTTTACGCGGTTATATGCTGCGTATGTGTACTGTTTTCTATTGGTTTGATAGAAAAAAATTTGTATGTATTCGGTTGTTATATATTTTTATTTTAATATAACTGAAAAATTTTCAAAGAGAGAAAAATTATCTCAACTGTTTTGCAGATAGAAGAGTAGACATGCGTAGGCTTACAGCTTGAACAATGTTTTAGTTAAATCTATGCCTACGCATGTTTTTAGTATGTTTGGTTAGTAGGTGTACTGTGCAGCAAATGAAAGCTCGAACGTGTTTATGCTTAATATTTATCAGTGTTAAAATTGCTGTAGTCGAATAAGTAAAAGTCGAAAATTTTGTGCTATTCATTGCTGTGACTAAATAGCAAATATGAAAACGAATACTTTGTGTTGCTTTTGCTTCCGAAAAAAACCGAAATCAGAAAATCTGACAGCAAAAGCAGAAGCAAATAACCGAAATAGAAAATTTTGACAGCAGCACCAAACAGCAAAAATCCGATAGCAAAAAACCCGACAGCAGTAGCAAACAGCAGTTCACCTTGTGCATCACTTGAGTGCGGTTGTCTAAGAGCGAACCTAGCAATCGTTTTATTTTCTTTTCTCGCGCTGTCAAAAAGCTTTACCTTCTGCATCGGTACGAACTACTCCACAATTCGCGTACGAAAACCTCCAAAATTAAGAGGCGAAAACTCACAACAGGCGTTGCAATTGCAACTGCATCTGCCGGTCGAAAGATGCCTAGAACCACGAAATCCACTCAACGAGAGCAGCAGAGCTGAAGACTTCAGCATTGCCGAAGAAATCGAGACTGACCCGCAAACGGCTCCCTCCAAGCCTCCACCTATTACTTTGCTTAAGCAAAACGCAACATTTGTACACGACCTTCTTGCTAAATGCAAGATCACGGATTACTTCATTAAAACTATTTCCATTGGCATAAAAATTTTGTCCCAAGTATGGAGCACTTCAATCATTTTTTCAGCAAATTAAAGGAATCCAACTGTGAGTTTTACACATACGACTCAAAAAGCTCAAAACCATATAAGGCGGTACTGTCCCCAAACGAAACAGTGAAAACAAAGTTGCTCAACCTGGGTCTACAATGCACCGATGTCAAAACAGTAAAAAAAACAACAAGAGTAAATCACAAGCTACTGCTTTACATCGTTTACTTCGTCAATAAGAGCATTACCCTACAACTGCTGCGGAATAATTATATGTATGTAAATCACACCAGGGTACGATGGGACTACAAAACTAAGTCCCCCAACAAATTGACACAATGCTAGAAGTGCCAACTATTTGGTCACGGCTCCCGAAACTGCGAAGTAAAAACATCGTGTGCCCACTGTGCTGGACCGCATCTAACGGCATCGTGTAAAGACAACGCCGATATTAAATGTGCCAACTGTAAAGGCGCCCACCGCTCCACCGACCCCTCCTGCCACTGCTAACAATCTTATCGGAACTTGCTTTCGAAACGCTCTCCACAACGAAGCAATACGACGAACCATGGCATCACCAACAACACAGCCCAGCATCTTTCACGAACAGCCTTTAACACGAACTCTTTCCACGCTTTGACTCCCAACACAAATGCTCAACAGATGATCTATTCGAGCTACAGTAATGCAGTGACCAACAATGCCTCTCCACCGAACATTCAGACAAACGGGTCTTATTTGTTTTCCATGGAAGAGTTAAACACCCTTCTAGCAGAAATGATCTCAAAGCTGAGTAGCTGCTCTAATAAAGGCGACCAGTTCAAGGTCTTAACACAACTTGCAATTAAATATGTGTACTCCAGTAAATAATTCCACAAACAGAATAAATATCAGCTCTTATTAACGAAACTTGGTTTACTCAAACTGATCGTTTTGATTTACAAAACTATTACATATACAGATGTGATAGGACTGGAAGTAAAGGCGGCGGAGTCGCTGTAATAGTCAGCAAGAATGTAAAGCACAAACAGATCTCCAATATAAACACGCATCTCATTGAAAACGTGGGCATCCAAATTACCTTAAGCACTAACAAATATCTTACTTTCCTGACAACACAGCTAAAAGCATACCCAGAACCTGTAACTCAACAGGAGATTCTAATCATATGAAACAAATGTATAAAAGCGACCTTAACAAATTATCACAGCTAGATATCAAATATGTTGCCTTTGGCGACCTAAACTCACGACATATAAACTGGAACTGTGCTCGAGCCAACAGCTGGGGAAACATTCTCAACGAGCTTAAAAATTTAGGCAAACTTCACATTCTCTATCCAAATGACCCTACCTACATTCCGTCGTGCCATAAAAGTAAGCCCTCCACCCTCGACCTTTGCTTAACTATTACTCCTAATCGTCTAAGTAACCCAGTCGCTCACAAAAACTTTCTTTAGCATTATTTCAGAAACTAGTCAATGATTCCAGTTGCAAACATCGATTGTTCACAAATCTCAAACGGTACCATCGACTCCATGGTCCATTTCTTTACCAACCTCATTAATCTCGCCGTCATAAGATTTACTCCTCACAATCGTGTTGAAGATGTAAAGCTCAAACTTCCCGAGCACATAACTAATCTCTTCAAAATTAAAAATATGAATAAAAGACAATGGATCCGTACTTGGTTACCCTTATTTAAAGCACGTTATAATCACATATGCCACTCTATCCGAAAAGAACTTTTTATATTAAATAATGAAAAGTTGAACACTAAACTTGGCAAACTAGACAAATTTAGCAAATCTTTCTGGAACATCACAAAGGCAATCAAGAATAGAAAACAGTTTGTTCCTTGCCTCTACCGCTCTGAAGTTCCCTACGTCACCAACAAAGAAAAATGCAATATTCTATCAGATACTTTTGTAGCGAAACATAGTCTTACGTCCTCATTTTCTAATCAGCGAACAATCGATGAAGTCAACAGTGCCCTAAATTGCCTCGCCTCCGTCTATAATTCAAGTTCCCAAATTGAGAAAATTAGAGCTAGCGAACTGAAAAGCGTTCTGGCATCAAAACTAAAAAATCTCCTGGGACTGATGGCATACACAACGTTTGCCTTAAAAACCTACCATCCAACGCGATAACCTACTTGACTCTAGTGTTTAACTTATTTCTGCAAAAAGGATACTTCCCTAGTGCCTGGAAAATTGCTAGTGCCCTAGTGCCGCTGCTGCCGCAACCGCCCCTGCTGGGTCAACCGCTGCCACACTCGCCCCTGCTGGGCCAACTGCCGTCATACTCACCCCTGCTGGGCCAACCGCTGCCACACTCGCCCCTGCTGGGCCCGCTGCTGCCGCATCCGCCCCTGATGGGCCAACTGCTGCCATACTCGCCCCTGCTGGGCCCGCTGCTGCCGTCATACTCGCCCCTGCTGGGCCAACCGCTGCCACACTCGCCCCTGCCGGCCCCTCTGCGGCTATATTCGCCCCCGCTGTAACCGCTGCCGCCGCACCCGCCCTTGCTGTACCCACCGCTGCGGTGTCCGCCGCTTACAGGCCACCTCTGCAGACTGCCGCCGCTGCTCCCGCTGCCGCCTCTGCACCCGCTGCCGCCGCTGCACCCGCTGCCACTGCTGTGCCCGCTGCCGCTGCTGTGCCCACCACCGCTGCCGCTGCTGTGCCCACCGCCGCTGCCGCCTCTGCACCCGCTGCCGCCGCTGCCACTGCTGTGCCCGCCGCCGCTGCCGCCTCTGCACCCGCTGGCGCCGCTGTACCCACCGCTGCGGTGTCCGCCGCTTACAGGCCACCTCTGCAAACTGCCGCCGCTGCTCCCGCTGCCGCCTCTTCACCCGCTGCCGCCGCTGCACCCGCTGCCACTGCTGTGCCCACCACCGCTGCCACTGCTGTGCCCGCCGCCGCTGCCGCCTCTGCACCCGCTGCCGCCGCTGTACCCGCTGCCACTGCTGTGCCCGCTGCCGCTGCTGTGCCCGCCGCCGCTGCCGCCTATTCGTCCGCTGCCACTGCTGTACCAGCCGCCGCTGTGCCCGCTGCCACTGCTGTGCCCGCTGCCACTGCTGTGCCCACCGCCGCTGCCACTGCTGTGCCGGCCGCCGCTGCCGCCTCTGCACCCGCTGCCGCCGCTGCTGTGCCCACCACCGCTGCCGCTGCTGTGCCCGACGCCGCTGCCGCCTCTGCACCCGCTGCCGCCTCTGCACCTGCTGCCGCCGCTGTACCCGCTGCCACTGCTGTGCCCGCTGCCGCTGCTGTGCCCGCTGCCGCTGCTGTGCCCGCCGCCGCTGCCGCCTATTCGTCCGCTGCCACTGCTGTACCAGCCGCCGCTGCCGCCGCTGCTGTGCCCGCTGCCACTGCTGTGCCCGCCGCCGCTGCCGCCTCTGCGCCCGCTGCCACTGCTGTACCAGCCGCCGATGCCGCCTCTGCACCCGCTGCCACCGCTGCTGTGCCCGCTGCCACTGCTGTGCCAACCGCCGCTGCCACTGCTGTGACCGCCGCCGCTGCCGCCTCTGCGCCCGCTGCCACTGCTGTACCAGCCGCCGCTGCCGCCACTGCTGTGCCCGCCGCCGCTGCCACATCCACTGTGCCTGCGGATGCTGTGCCCGCCGACTATGTGTCTGCCATGCGGGCTGCGGCCTCGCTCGCCGCCCCCGCCACTGGTCCCGACGCGGACCCATGGGAGGAGATGCCCGCTTTAGTGCCCTCCGTATCGACTGCCGCGGCCGCCATCACACCGGCCACTTCCGCCTTCCCCAGCCTGGATGAGCAACTGGGGACGCTGCAGAAACAACATGAGTTGCTACAGCTACAGCATCAAATCCTCAAACTGCAGCAGGGGATTGACGAATTCCAAGCACCGAGACAGCAAGTCAGCGACGTGAGTGTCATTGAGAGCATGGTGGCTCGATTTTCAGCGGATACCGCATACGATGTGAAGAAATGGCTGAACGATCTGGAAGACGCATTTGAAATTCTGCAGTTGAACGACCGCCTACGTTTGGTCGCATGCCGTCGTATGCTGAAAGGTACGGCGGCGGTGCTGCTGCGCACGGTATCGGTGCACAGCTACGAAGAATTGAAGGCAATCCTCTTGCGAGAATTTGGACGCTCGTGTAGCATCGAGGAAGTGTACCACGCTCTGCGTGGCCGGCGCATCAAGGCAGGCGAGGGATATTTAAGATTCGCAATCGAGATGCAGGAGATTGCCATGAATGCTCCGATTCCGGAGAACGAGCTGGTCGACCTGATCATTGATGGATTGCGGGACAACTCTACTCGAGTCGGCATGCTGTACTCAGCTCGGACGGTGGCTGAACTGAAGCCCCTACTGGAACGCTACGAGCGCCTCCGTATGCAGGCCGCTGCCTCCAGACAAAGCAATAGTGTGAAGGCGCAGCCAACAACAACTACCGTGGCGCCTGGAAACAAATCGTCAGGCACCGTCACGAGTGAGACCAGATGCTTCAACTGCTCAGAATGGGGGCATTACAAGAGTCAATGCCGGAAACCAATTAGACCTCCGAATTCATGTTTCAAGTGTGGCATAGTGGGCCACATCTACAAAAACTGCCCGTCTCGAATTGGAAATGCCACCAATATCACTGCTGCCGCCGCCGCTGATGAAGCAGGAGATCGACTAGACCATTTACAACTGGTGAGTGTTGCTTTTGTTTGTGATGAAGTGCAAGATAGGAAATTTAGAGATATGTTTTCTCTCCTTGATTCGGGCAGTCCAAAGAGTTTTATCCGTCAATCTGAAGTCCCCTCTTACTGCCGTCTTAGCCCCCGTACATTGAACTGCCGTGGTTTAGGAAATAGCCAACTTCTGTCCTTAGGCCAAGTCCAGTGTAGGGTTCGCCTCCGCAACACATACGTTTGAAGTCCTGACGAACCAAGCAACCGAACTGCCGATGATTATAGGTAGAGATCTTCTGTATAAAATTAATATTAGACTCTATAAACGGAAAGAACTGAAATATGAAAAAGAATCGTTAATAATCATGAATAAACCGACTGAATGTATAAATCCAAAACTTACTGCTGTTCTGAAGTCCTTTGACATATTTAGGGAAGAGAGAGTGATACTGCCGTATGATAGGAATGAGATTGTATCTGCCGAATTGTTGTCTGATTCTCCCCTTCCGAAAACTTCTGCTGTACCTTCGGAAACACTGAACGATGCACTTATGGCGAATGCCATTGAGCTCCCTGCTGTCAGTGAGTTAGACTTTGATATAGAGCCCACGTTACGGGAAGAGCAAACCGCAGCCCTTAAGTCTATTATTTCCACTTCGTATGTACAAGTTGATCCAGATTTAATCAAGCCCATGAACTATGAGATGAAAATAGAATTGACTAGCCAAACTCCGATTTTCTGCCGCCCCCACCGTCTGTCGCACCACGAACGCACCGAGGTGCGTGAGATTTGTGACGATCTCTTGAAAGCTGGCATTATTCGCCACAGTAGTTCCCCTTACGCTGCCGCGATTGTCCCTGTACGCAAAAAGGACAACACCCTAAGAAAGTGTGTAGATTACCGCCCCTTGAACAAAATTACAGTTCGAGATCATTTTCCGATTCCTCTGTTAGATGATTGCATTGAACATCTGGGTGGCAAATCATTCTTCACTATCTTGGACTTGAAGAATGGTTTCCACCATGTGAAAATGCACCCAGACTCAATCAAATATACTGCCTTTGTAACCCCTGATGGCCAGTTTGAATATGTACGCATGCCCTTCGGACTTTGTAATGGCCCTTCCGTGTTCGCTAGGTTCGTTTATTTTGTCCTTAAGGGATTTATAAACCGAGGTCAACTGGTGATATATATGGACGACATTCTAGTCGCGTCGCATGACTTTGAAACCCACCTTGAGATTCTGAAGGAAATATTGTATGTGTTAAGAGTGAACGGGCTATGCCTGAAGCTGACGAAATGCCGTTTTGCGTATAGGGAACTAGAGTACTTGGGCTACTTAGCCAATTCTGCCGGGATCACGCCTAAACCAGCTCATATTCAGGCGATACGGGATTTGCCAATTCCAAGGGATGGCAAGGAATTAGAGCGTTGCCTAGGCCTATTCTCATACTTCCGCCGATTTGTATCAGGTTTCGCTAAGATTGCGTGTCCGCTGTCCCGATTGTTAAGAAAAGATACCCCTTATGTCTTCTCCGAGGAATGCCTTGAAGCATTCCGAACACTGAAGTTGAAATTGATCGAATCCCCCGTGTTATCTATTTACAACCCGAAGTCTGAAACAGAGTTACAATGCGATGCTAGTTCAATTGGTTTCGGAGCAGTGCTCCTCCAGAAACAAACAGACGGTAAATTACACCCAGTGTCCTACTTCTCTAAGATGGCCTCCGCCGCTGAATCGAAACTACACAGTTATGAGCTAGAGACGTTAGCTATCGTGTATTCCTTAAAACGTTTTGAGACATACCTTAAGTTCATCCCGTTCAAAATCGTGACCGATTGTAATTCCCTTGCGCTGACACTGAGAAATGGTGGACATTCCGCCAAGATTGCTCGCTGGGCCCTGCTGTTGGAAAACTATAACTACACGATTGTTCACCGTTCGGGGGTTGGTATGCCCCATGCTGATGCGCTAAGCAGAATAGAAACTGCCGCCTACGTTGACGATATAAACCTCGACTTCCAACTGCAGTTAACCCAGAACCGGGACCCTGAGATTGTCAAACTCCGAGATGAGTTAGAGAAATATGAGATAGCGGATTTCGAACTGCGAGATGGAGTAGTGTACCGCCTGTCCTCGACGAGTGTACCCCTACTTTTTGTCCCTTCCGAAATGATAAATCATGTCATACGAGAAGCTTGGCCATATGGCCACGGAGAAATGTTGTGCACAGATCAAGAAGCATTACTGGTTCCCGTGTATGAAGTCTTATGTTAACAATTACATTAAAAATTGCCTCAAGTGTATCTACTACTCCGCGTCCGCTTCGGACCACCGTGTCACGCTACATAGTATACCAAAAGTGCCCCTTCCGTTTGATACCGTCCATATTGACCATTTGGGCCCCCTTCCGTCCATACGTTCTAAGAAAAAGTATCTTCTGGTTGTCATTGACGCTTTCACTAAATTTGTGAAGCTGTACCCTGCCGCCACGACTAATTCACGTGAAGTATGCCAGACATTAGAATCTCAGTATTTCGCAAATTACAGTAGACCCCGCCGAATCATCAGCGATCGAGGTACCTGCTTTACTTCCTCCGAGTTTGAAGAATTTCTGAAGGCCAATAATATAATTCATGTGCTGAATGCCACTGCCTCACCCCGGGCCAACGGCCAAGTCGAGCGGGTTAACCGTGTGTTGGGCCCCATGTTGGGTAAACTGACGGAACCTGTGGACCACGCAGATTGGGTCCAACATCTGCCGAACATAGAGTTTGCATTGAATAACTCCGTCCACTCCACAACCAAATTTGCCGCTTCCGTACTTCTATTCGGTGTTGAACAACGAGGTGTGGTAGTAGATGAACTAACCGAACGGTTGGGTGAGAGAACGGAGGAGGTCGATGCCTCAAAGGTAGACGACCGGAGATTAGCCTTCCGTAACATTGTTAAGTCCCAAGAATATAATTCGGAATATTATTCGAAGCATCACCTCCCTGCCGTTAGTTTTGAGGAGGGGGATTTCGTAGTTATTAAGAATGTGGATACTTCGGCAGGCACAAACAAAAAGCTTATCAGGCGGTATCGTGGTCCGTATGTGGTTCATAAAAAACTTCCGAATGACCGATATGTTATCCGGGATGTAGAGGGCTCCCAAATCACCCAACTACCATATGATGGGGTCCTAGAAGCCTCCAAATTAAAGCTATGGGTTGCCCCTGATCAAGATTGCACTTCTGAAAGCCAAACAAAGGCGACACCAGCCACTTAAGATTCTTATTTACCCCCCTTCGTTGTTAACAATTGGAATCGAGGTCGATTCCTCGTCAGGACGGCAGAGTTGTAAGATTCCAATTATTTACAAAGTCTGTTAAATGCTCATGTATATACCGAAAACCAGTATTGTAGTATCGATTGTTAGTGATAAGTATCGATTGTTAGTGATAAGTATCGATTGTTAGTACTAAGTATCGATTGTTAGCGATAAGTCTTCGATAGGTTGAGAGACGGCGTCTCTCTTCTCTTCCGGCGACGCAACGAGCAAGTTGCATCTGCGCAGAAAACCAAAGATTAAATCCGAGAAATATAAATTAATCGTTATCATTTTTACCCAATAATTAGGTGTTTACAATGACATCAAAATTTTTTTTAAGATTCCTTTATCTGTGCACCTGTGACCTAAAAATGTCAATTCGTGCATAAAAAATGAACATTTTTCTGGATGTAATTTGAGATTGTGTTTTCTTCAGAGTTTGAAAACATCTGTTAAATTTTTATCATATGTTGTTCAAAACAACCAATAACGATTAAATCATCCAAATAAAGGAAAGCTTGCGAAGGCTCAAGGCCTGAGAATGCTATTGTCATCATTCTCTGAAATGAATTAGGCGCTATTTTTAAACCAAATGGTGATCGCGTAAAGCGATATGAACCATTGCTTGTTGGAAAACACATAATATTTCTTGAGTTTTTCTCAAGTTCAATTTGGTGGAAACCTGACATTAAATCAAGGCATGAGAAATATTTAGCTCGACCCAATTGATAAGGAATATTATCAATTCTAGGGAGTGAGAATTAATCTGACAGCGATTTCTTATTTATTTGGCGAGGGTCAATTACTAATCGCCATTTTTTCTCTTTAGAGCCCAGATATAGATATAGATATAGATATAGATATAGATATAGATATAGATATAGATATAGATATAGATATAGATATAGATATAGATATAGATATAGATATAGATATAGATATAGATATAGATATAGATATAGATATAGATATAGATATAGATATAGATATAGATATAGATATAGATATAGATATAGATATAGATATAGATATAGATATAGATATAGATATAGATATAGATATAGATATAGATATAGATATAGATATAGATATAGATATAGATATAGATATAGATATAGATATAGATATAGATATAGATATAGATATAGATATAGATATAGATATAGATATAGATATAGATATAGATATAGATATAGATATAGATATAGATATAGATATAGATATAGATATAGATATAGATATAGATATAGATATAGATATAGATATAGATATAGATATAGATATAGATATAGATATAGATATAGATATAGATATAGATATAGATATAGATATAGATATAGATATAGATATAGATATAGATATAGATATAGATATAGATATAGATATAGATATAGATATAGATATAGATATAGATATAGATATAGATATAGATATAGATATAGATATAGATATAGATATAGATATAGATATAGATATAGATATAGATATAGATATAGATATAGATATAGATATAGATATAGATATAGATATAGATATAGATATAGATATAGATATAGATATAGATATAGATATAGATATAGATATAGATATAGATATAGATATAGATATAGATATAGATATAGATATAGATATAGATATAGATATAGATATAGATATAGATATAGATATAGATATAGATATAGATATAGATATAGATATAGATATAGATATAGATATAGATATAGATATAGATATAGATATAGATATAGATATAGATATAGATATAGATATAGATATAGATATAGATATAGATATAGATATAGATATAGATATAGATATAGATATAGATATAGATATAGATATAGATATAGATATAGATATAGATATAGATATAGATATAGATATAGATATAGATATAGATATAGATATAGATATAGATATAGATATAGATATAGATATAGATATAGATATAGATATAGATATAGATATAGATATAGATATAGATATAGATATAGATATAGATATAGATATAGATATAGATATAGATATAGATATAGATATAGATATAGATATAGATATAGATATAGATATAGATATAGATATAGATATAGATATAGATATAGATATAGATATAGATATAGATATAGATATAGATATAGATATAGATATATATATGTACTAGACATCTGCATGAATACATTGTGAATACTGAACAGTGAGTTATGATTATTTGTTTATTGCAAGCAAAATTTAATGGAAGCATTAAAAATAAATAAAAATAATAAGGAAAATAAATTAAAAAATCAGAATGGCATATTCAAGAAAAAGATAGCCAATATAGTTTTTATTATTACAAATTTATTTCAGAAAATTACTCATTATTTAAAACTTGAACATTTGAATAATTATTGAATATTAAAGGATTGCCCATTATTTACTGTCCATTCAGTTGCTAGCTTATTGCACATCTTTTTTGATTCAACATCGACAAAACTTCACCATGGTTGCGTTTACGACTCTTTGCCATTACGTAGCATTTGTGCTTTACTAAATTCGATGTGCTTTTGTTTATACACATTTTTACATGTATTACACACCACTACGTCAGGTTTTTCTAAGCCGTTATTTGCTTCGACCTCTTTTAAGAGATGGTTTAAGTTCATTAGCCAATAACTTTAATTTAATGTTGGCGGCGTACTATTTAAAATGAGTTCCTGCATTTGAACTCTCCAACGATGAGTACTGCTTGAATATTTGAATTTATGAAAAAATACTTGAAGCAAAAAAAAGGCGATATTTACATATGTAGATACATACATACAGACAAACACAGTTATACGTGAGACTTTGCGGCTTTATACATAATTAACCTTGCAAAAACAATTACAAAGGCGAAACAAACACAATTATGTATTAAAATAACAAATTTGTTTGTAATTTATTTATATATTTATAGTCTGAATTGAACCGAAATTGCAAATTACGGACAATTCTAAAGTCTAGCTATAGCTACTAGGCCTTAAGCTAATTTGTAATTTAAAATTAATCACTAATATACAATTTTATTTTAACAAAAACTTACGCTATTAGATTGCTCTAATAGAAATAATTACTAAGTTGCAAACCCCCAGCTGGACCAAAAATCACCGTCAACGCCTCTAAAACTACACCGGAGGTATTCTTCGCCAAGGCTGTTAGATCATCTAACATGTCTGCTACATACAGTCCTAGTGTATCCTTCGATAGTGTGCTCCGAACTGGACAGACGGAGCCCGCAAAAGAGACCCCGTCACTCCACCATCTACAGAATCCGCAACCTAGCGCGCCAGAGCTTGGCCAGCAAACTCCAAGTGGCTTAGAAGCCCTATTGATCTCACTCAATGAAAACATGACCACTTTTATGACGTTCATGCAAAACTGTATGCAAGAACTGATATATAGATATAGATATAGATATAGATATAGATATAGATATAGATATAGATATAGATATAGATATAGATATAGATATAGATATAGATATAGATATAGATATAGATATAGATATAGATATAGATATAGATATAGATATAGATATAGATATAGATATAGATATAGATATAGATATAGATATAGATATAGATATAGATATAGATATAGATATAGATATAGATATAGATATAGATATAGATATAGATATAGATATAGATATAGATATAGATATAGATATAGATATAGATATAGATATAGATATAGATATAGATATAGATATAGATATAGATATAGATATAGATATAGATATAGATATAGATATAGATATAGATATAGATATAGATATAGATATAGATATAGATATAGATATAGATATAGATATAGATATAGATATAGATATAGATATAGATATAGATATAGATATAGATATAGATATAGATATAGATATAGATATAGATATAGATATAGATATAGATATAGATATAGATATAGATATAGATATAGATATAGATATAGATATAGATATAGATATAGATATAGATATAGATATAGATATAGATATAGATATAGATATAGATATAGATATAGATATAGATATAGATATAGATATAGATATAGATATAGATATAGATATAGATATAGATATAGATATAGATATAGATATAGATATAGATATAGATATAGATATAGATATAGATATAGATATAGATATAGATATAGATATAGATATAGATATAGATATAGATATAGATATAGATATAGATATAGATATAGATATAGATATAGATATAGATATAGATATAGATATAGATATAGATATAGATATAGATATAGATATAGATATAGATATAGATATAGATATAGATATAGATATAGATATAGATATAGATATAGATATAGATATAGATATAGATATAGATATAGATATAGATATAGATATAGATATAGATATAGATATAGATATAGATATAGATATAGATATAGATATAGATATAGATATAGATATAGATATAGATATAGATATAGATATAGATATAGATATAGATATAGATATAGATATAGATATAGATATAGTGAATAGGGATTCCGGAGGAGAAGAATAACCCAATCTTCATTCGTTGAATTCAAAATATGAACTGATTTTATTAACACAAGTATTGAGTTTATATAGGGAATCTTAGGCTCTAGGAGGTAACAATTGTTCTTAAAATATCTTATCCTAATGAGACTCAAACCCAAGATTTCGGGGGTTGAAAATTATTATTATTTTGGGCACGGCTTCGGCCACTTGACATCCTGCCGTTGTGATCTTTTGGGTTAGTTTAGAATTTCAAGTGTTTTTCTACAATGTGTGTGGCTGATTGTAATTCTAGTCATATGCTAGATTACTTGTTTGTGACAAAAGTACAGTTGTATTATGTTTTCTTTAGTGCATCTGATTTGGTGAAGCCGCTTCAGATGAACACGATGTTTATTCTTAAACATTCTGCAAAGGGCCGCCAAATGTGACGTTTTGGATTTTATTCTTATTTAGTTGCCCTAAACAAATTATTATTATTAATATTATTTTTAGTAAGATTACTGTTGTTAAAGAAGCATGACGAGCTACATAAGAGAAGTTAACCCTAGCAAATCAATGTTTGTATCATTTTCCAAATTGGTTTATTAATATCGCCCGATGTTTAACAATTTTTGCTTCGGGATATCTACCCACTCCTGATGTGTATTACTGTGCTGACTTCTAGCCTTTTTATATGGTGGAGACTTTAAAGACCAACTACTTTTACCTCTAGGCTTAAACCAATGTGGCTTTTGCTGGTATTTGAATTCTGAGTGGTTATTCGGATTAAGTGTTGTCCCTTTTTGTAATACAGCCTCGGACAATTTGTTACCCGAATTTATTTTAACACTATTTCTTAGATAATCATTATTTAATTTAACGTTTGCCATCTGAATATTTTCATTTTGTACTGGCTCTGGGATATATACCTTTTCTTCCCCAGATTTTACTTTACCTCCGAACTGAGGTCCTGCCGGGGGCCATAAACTTCTTTCTTTCACCTCAGCTTTTATCTTACCTCTAAGGTGAGGTTCTGCCGGGGCCCGACAGGTTATTTCTTTTTTTGTTTCGTTGTTGAGTCTGTTTGGACTTGTGTTGTATTTATTTTCACATTTACCTTTTTTCTTCTCCCAACGCTTTTTAAAACCTGTAACATCTATTGTTGGTGCCACTACAGATATATTCATTTTTGATTTGGTGCATCCCGAGACGATCCAACCAAATTTAGTATTTTGACCTAGTAGGCCATTTATCTTTCTAACTCCCCCTTTTAAGATTTGGGTATAGACGTCTACCCCTATTATCATGTCAACCCTACCAGGTTTATTAAAGGTGGGGTCAGCAAGTACGTAGGAATGCCATTTTGACATATCCACATTTGCTATTTTTAACGGAAGAGCTTTCATTAACTTTGGCAAAACAATTGCCTCAACCTTAAGAAGATTATCCCGTGGATTCCGCGTCTTCACATCTATTTTTACTTTATATTTTGATTTTTTGGCTTTTACTAAGGACACGCCACTTATTTTTGTATATTGTTTAATTTTACGTAACTTTAATATTTGAGCGGCTTCTTCAGATAATATAGTACTCTGACAACCACTATCAACCAAAGCTCTTAATATTTCAAACCCTCCATTTATTTTTTTAACTTGTATTAGGGCTGTGGTCAACAATTTTTGTTGTGCCGTTACACAGGTATTAACGCTCTCCTGATTTTCTTCATAATGGAGTAACGTATGGTGTCCTCTGCTGCAAAATGAGCAGACCATTTCATTATTGCATCTCTTGTTGCTTGAATGCTTCAAGCATCGTGTGCACAATTGTACTTTTTTTGCTATTTCCAGCCTTTCTATAGGTGTTAGCGCTTTAAACTTATAGCACTGAAGTGCGTTATGCCAGGGGGCTTTGCAGATCGGACAACTGTCTTTAAACCCCACAGCCGACGTGTTTTGTAAAGGTTTTTTCTCTTCCTTTCTCACGGCACTTAGCGAGCAATATCTTTGCTCCAAGAATTCCATGACATCCGATAGCAATTGTATTTGCCTTGTTTTTCTAATCTGACTCTCATACAACTGTAGAGTCTCTCTGTCAAATTTCCGAAGTATGTGTTGAGCGAGTATTACGTCAACTTCATCGGACAAATTTGCTTTGATTTTAATTAAGTGTATTGACTCATTAATTATGTCAATCACTCCTTTTATACTCTTTGCGGATTCATTGTTGATCATCGGTAAATCAACGATCCGATTTAATTGTTCGGAAAATACCCTCCGATTATTTTCATACCGCTTGGTTAACAGTTCCCAAGCGGCACTATAATTGTCAGCTGAACCTGACAATAGATGAGCTACCATGCTCCTTGCTTCGCCCTTTAACGCGGATTTTAAATAATTAAATTTAAGAGCAAGACTTAAATCTTCTCTTTTTTCAATTAATTCTGTAAATAACTCCACAAACAGGTCCCATTCTCTAGCCTCTCCAGCAAATGTGGGCACCTGAATCTTTGGCAACACCGGTAATTCGCCCCTCACGGTAACATTCTCACTCTTACAATTTTCTTTATTGTTCAATTTCATTTCTAACACTGATAGAGAATTCCGGACATCGAATTCTAAATCATCCATAGTATTCTTAAATCTTTCATTACTTGTCAGTACCTGGCACGCCTGAACTTTCTCCCATAAATAATTGATCTTATTAACATACACTATGCATGTCTCATTGCCTGTTGAATTGTCTAAAGTGTGTAAATCTTTGACTATTCTATCCAAATATTCCTGGAGCTGTTGGACTCTATCCATAAATATCTCCTGGTTAACCTTAGGGTTTTCATTACTGGAGGTCGCATTCCCGCGCGACTCTCCTATGCTATCATCAACTATCTCTGACATGTTTGCCTCCGCTTCAACGCACACCGACTTACTAGTGCCTGGTTTTTCTGACTCTCCTATGGCTATAATTTTGGCAACTATCGTTAATGCTTTTTCATGTATTTTATTTCTGAAATAATCATGATCTAAATTTGGAGCAGTCTCAATCAATTTTTTGTTATTAGGTATCCATTGATTCCTTATCTCTTTTACTTCCTCTACAACTTTGTTAGTTATGCTTCTAGGATCTAGTGCTTCCAACTGCCTTAACCTGGTATGTAACCCTGCCTGCTTCTCTAACACTTTTGCAGCCTTATTTGTGAACATTTTTGTCTTAGAGGATATCGATTTAATTTATAATGATAATATTAAAATATGTAGGTTGATGTAAGTACTTATGACTATTTTAATTTATATCTTATCTGATGATCCTGTTCGCTGCTGCTTGTCCGCCAATGGGTAGAGTTCGCCGTTTTATTTTTACTGTTTCGTCGCTCAGCTGCTGTTGTCCAGGGCCTATGGGCTCAGGCGGTACCGGTGCCGGATATCGCACCAGATTTCCTTATACTGGCACTTTTCCAGCCTCTTCTTTGCAACTATCTTGTTGCTCTGCTGCTGTTGGTAGTTGCCGACTTGCAACTACATATACTGCCAGCCACTTTTTTTTTCGATATTAGGGCTTCGAATACGCCACACACGAACTTTATATTGTTCTCTTTTTTTTTTTACCGCCGCCGAAATTATTGCAGTTGCTCGACTAGCCAAACTGCCTTTATATACTCGGTCGCACGCACTTTTTATTTATTAAGCAATATTTTGCTTTAATTTTATACTCTGTCTCTTACCACTGGTGGGGGAAAACAAGAGTTTTTTATTTTGCTACCTTTAGCTGGTCTAAGCATTTACACTTGCATTAGATCTCAAACTCTTAAGGAGCTGGTTGAACCTCTGAGTCTCTTACCACTGGTGGGGGAAAACTACAGAGTTCTTTCTTATTTTGCTACCTTTAGCTGGTCTTAGCATTTACACTTGCATAAGATCTCAAACTCTTAAGGAGCTGATTCATTCTCTGAGTCTCTTACCACTGGTGGGGGAAAACTACAGAGTTCCTTTTTCTCGAAGGACCAAAATGAATAGGGATTCCGGAGGAGAAGAATAACCCAATCTTCATTCGTTGAATTCAAAATATGAACTGATTTTATTAACACAAGTATTGAGTTTATATAGGGAATCTTAGGCTCTAGGAGGTAACAATTGTTCTTAAAATATCTTATCCTAATGAGACTCAAACCCAAGATTTCGGGGGTTGAAAATTATTATTATTTTGGGCACGGCTTCGGCCACTTGACATCCTGCCGTTGTGATCTTTTGGGTTAGTTTAGAATTTCAAGTGTTTTTCTACAATGTGTGTGGCTGATTGTAATTCTAGTCATATGCTAGATTACTTGTTTGTGACAAAAGTACAGTTGTATTATGTTTTCTTTAGTGCATCTGATTTGGTGAAGCCGCTTCAGATGAACACGATGTTTATTCTTAAACATATAGATATAGATATAGATATAGATATAGATATAGATATAGATATAGATATAGATATAGATATAGATATAGATATAGATATAGATATAGATATAGATATAGATATAGATATAGATATAGATATAGATATAGATATAGATATAGATATAGATATAGATATAGATATAGATATAGATATAGATATAGATATAGATATAGATATAGATATAGATATAGATATAGATATAGATATAGATATAGATATAGATATAGATATAGATATAGATATAGATATAGATATAGATATAGATATAGATATAGATATAGATATAGATATAGATATAGATATAGATATAGATATAGATATAGATATAGATATAGATATAGATATAGATATAGATATAGATATAGATATAGATATAGATATAGATATAGATATAGATATAGATATAGATATAGATATAGATATAGATATAGATATAGATATAGATATAGATATAGATATAGATATAGATATAGATATAGATATAGATATAGATATAGATATAGATATAGATATAGATATAGATATAGATATAGATATAGATATAGATATAGATATAGATATAGATATAGATATAGATATAGATATAGATATAGATATAGATATAGATATAGATATAGATATAGATATAGATATAGATATAGATATAGATATAGATATAGATATAGATATAGATATAGATATAGATATAGATATAGATATAGATATAGATATAGATATAGATATAGATATAGATATAGATATAGATATAGATATAGATATAGATATAGATATAGATATAGATATAGATATAGATATAGATATAGATATAGATATAGATATAGATATAGATATAGATATAGATATAGATATAGTGAATAGGGATTCCGGAGGAGAAGAATAACCCAATCTTCATTCGTTGAATTCAAAATATGAACTGATTTTATTAACACAAGTATTGAGTTTATATAGGGAATCTTAGGCTCTAGGAGGTAAAAATTGTTCTTAAAATATCTTATCCTAATGAGACTCAAACCCAAGATTTCGGGGGTTGAAAATTATTATTATTTTGGGCACGGCTTCGGCCACTTGACATCCTGCCGTTGTGATCTTTTGGGTTAGTTTAGAATTTCAAGTGTTTTTCTACAATGTGTGTGGCTGATTGTAATTCTAGTCATATGCTAGATTACTTGTTTGTGACAAAAGTACAGTTGTATTATGTTTTCTTTAGTGCATCTGATTTGGTGAAGCCGCTTCAGATGAACACGATGTTTATTCTTAAACATTCTGCAAAGGGCCGCCAAATGTGACGTTTTGGATTTTATTCTTATTTAGTTGCCCTAAACAAATTATTATTATTAATATTATTTTTAGTAAGATTACTGTTGTTAAAGAAGCATGACGAGCTACATAAGAGAAGTTAACCCTAGCAAATCAATGTTTGTATCATTTTCCAAATTGGTTTATTAATATCGCCCGATGTTTAACAATTTTTGCTTCGGGATATCTACCCACTCCTGATGTGTATTACTGTGCTGACTTCTAGCCTTTTTATATGGTGGAGACTTTAAAGACCAACTACTTTTACCTCTAGGCTTAAACCAATGTGGCTTTTGCTGGTATTTGAATTCTGAGTGGTTATTCGGATTAAGTGTTGTCCCTTTTTGTAATACAGCCTCGGACAATTTGTTACCCGAATTTATTTTAACACTATTTCTTAGATAATCATTATTTAATTTAACGTTTGCCATCTGAATATTTTCATTTTGTACTGGCTCTGGGATATATACCTTTTCTTCCCCAGATTTTACTTTACCTCCGAACTGAGGTCCTGCCGGGGGCCATAAACTTCTTTCTTTCACCTCAGCTTTTATCTTACCTCTAAGGTGAGGTTCTGCCGGGGCCCGACAGGTTATTTCTTTTTTTGTTTCGTTGTTGAGTCTGTTTGGACTTGTGTTGTATTTATTTTCACATTTACCTTTTTTCTTCTCCCAACGCTTTTTAAAACCTGTAACATCTATTGTTGGTGCCACTACAGATATATTCATTTTTGATTTGGTGCATCCCGAGACGATCCAACCAAATTTAGTATTTTGACCTAGTAGGCCATTTATCTTTCTAACTCCCCCTTTTAAGATTTGGGTATAGACGTCTACCCCTATTATCATGTCAACCCTACCAGGTTTATTAAAGGTGGGGTCAGCAAGTACGTAGGAATGCCATTTTGACATATCCACATTTGCTATTTTTAACGGAAGAGCTTTCATTAACTTTGGCAAAACAATTGCCTCAACCTTAAGAAGATTATCCCGTGGATTCCGCGTCTTCACATCTATTTTTACTTTATATTTTGATTTTTTGGCTTTTACTAAGGACACGCCACTTATTTTTGTATATTGTTTAATTTTACGTAACTTTAATATTTGAGCGGCTTCTTCAGATAATATAGTACTCTGACAACCACTATCAACCAAAGCTCTTAATATTTCAAACCCTCCATTTATTTTTTTAACTTGTATTAGGGCTGTGGTCAACAATTTTTGTTGTGCCGTTACACAGGTATTAACGCTCTCCTGATTTTCTTCATAATGGAGTAACGTATGGTGTCCTCTGCTGCAAAATGAGCAGACCATTTCATTATTGCATCTCTTGTTGCTTGAATGCTTCAAGCATCGTGTGCACAATTGTACTTTTTTTGCTTTTTCCAGCCTTTCTATAGGTGTTAGCGCTTTAAACTTATAGCACTGAAGTGCGTTATGCCAGGGGCCTTTGCAGATCGGACAACTGTCTTTAAACGCCACAGCCGACGTTTTTTCTAATGATTTTTTCTCTTCCTTTCTCACGGCACTTAGCGAGCAATATCTTTGCTCCAAGAATTCCATGACATCCGATAGCAATTGTATTTGCCTTGTTTTTCTAATCTGACTCTCATACAACTGTAGAGTCTCTCTGTCAAATTTCCGAAGTATGTGTTGAGCGAGTATTACGTCAACTTCATCGGACAAATTTGCTTTGATTTTAATTAAGTGTATTGACTCATTAATTGTGTCAATCACTCCTTTTACACTTTTTGCGGATTCATTGTTGATCATCGGTAAATCAACGATCCGATTTAATTGTTCGGAAAATACCCTGCGATTATTTTCATACCGCTTGGTTAACAGTTCCCAAGCGGCACTATAATTGTCAGCTGAACCTGACAATAGATGAGCTACCATGCTCCTTGCTTCGCCCTTTAACGCTGATTTTAAATAATTAAACTTGAGAGCAATACTTAAATCTTCTCTTTTTTCAATTAATTCTGTAAATAACTCCACAAACAGGTCCCATTCTCTAGCCTCTCCAGCAAATGTGGGTACCTGAATCTTGGGCAACACCGGTAATTCGCCTCTCACGGTAACATTCTCACTCTTACAATTTTCTTTATTGTTCAATTTCATTTCTAGCATTGACAATGAATTTCGGACATCAAATTGTAAATCATCCATAATATTCTTTAATTTTGCATCACTTGTTATTACTTGACATGCCTGTACTTTCTCCCACAAATAGTTAATTTTATTAATATATAATGTCCATGTCCCATTGCCTGTTGACTTCAACTCTACTACCTCCAAATATTCCTGGAGCTGTCGGACTCTATCCATAAATATCTCCTGGTTAAGCTTAGGGTTTTCATTACTGGAGGTCGCATTCCCGCGCGACTCTCCTATGCTATCATCAACTATCTCTGACATGTTTGCCTCCGCTTCAACGCACACCGACTTACTAGTGCCTGGTTTTTCTGACTCTCCTATGGCTATAATTTTGGCAACTATCGTTAATGCTTCTTCATGTATTTTATTTCTGAAATAATCATGATCTAAATTTGGAGCAGTCTCAATCAATTTTTTGTTATTAGGTATCCATTGATTCCTTATCTCTTTTACTTCCTCTACAACTTTGTTAGTTATGCTTCTAGGATCTAGTGCTTCCAACTGCCTTAACCTGGTATGTAACCCTGCCTGCTTCTCTAACACTTTTGCAGCCTTATTTGTGAAAAGAAATATTAGAAAACGTGAAACTTAAACTGTGCCAAATTTGATAACTTACTTTTAACGCGATTGCTTTCAAATTAAACATTTGTTAGTTTAAGATATCTGTTAATGATAAGATATCTGTTAAGATATCTGTTAATGTCCCATAGGAACGATCGGTGGAAAACGGTGACTTTGATCAATATCTTCGTTATTTCCTATGATTGTAGGCGATTCTTTCGCAAACATAAGCCTTTTTAGATAAAACATTCTTCCAGATTGATGGCTAATAGGTAAGGAAAGAATTACCACAAAAGTTGCAAGGGTATACAAACATTGACGCGGTCTAAGTTAGCCCCGGCCTTCTGGTTCCTATTCTCTATAATGACATTATTATTATACTCTTGCAGAGGGTATTATAAAATTGGTCAGATGTTTGTCACGCACAGAAGGAGACGTTTCCGACTCCATAAAGTATACATATATATTCTTGATCAACATGAGAAGCTGTGCTTTTTGTTATCTGGAGTAGATCAAGTATGAAAATTGTCAGGATCGGACCACTATATCAAATAGATCTAGAAGAAACATTTTGAAAAAAATTTCATATAATTTGGAGTATCCCCATGAAATGCTAATATGATAGTATTCGATACCAAAGTTTCAATCCGATCGGATAAATAGAACACAAGTTACAGTCAATATTAATCGGTTCAATCGCTGCTTGCTGCCTACTACGTCATCATTAAATCAACAGAGCACATGCATGCACACACAGACGCAACGCTACATAAACTGTATGTGTATGCGAGCGTTGCTTTGCTCAGGGAATGAGGGAATGGGAGAAGAAGAAGAACAAATTGTAGTATGACAAGTAAAATTGTTTTGTTTGTGTTTTGATGAATTGAGTTGCAGAAAACAAATTTTGAACATATAAATTTATGATTGCCAAGGACTTGAAGGGTATATAAACTTCGGCATAGCGGAATTTAACTTCTTTGATATTTTTTCACTATACTAATAACCTCAAATTTCCAAAGCATATCGTAGAGTTTCGGTTATTGTCATGGGTGATCTTGTGTGTTTTGTCGTTTTCGACGTCATATTGAATTGGATCTTCATGGAATGTAGACAGTATAGCTTCTTTTTCTTCATCGTATTGGATGGGGGTCACCGGTTTGAGTAGCGCTTGTCTTAAAGATTTTAAAGTTTTATTGCCCATATTTTTAAAAGTATGTATTGAAATTGATTCAATGATGTTTTTGCTCGGTGCCACTTTTAGTTGGCTGATTTTAGATACCCCGGCTTGCCATTCAAACCTTTTGAAAAACTGACCTATATCGAGAATTCCATTGGAGTATAAATCGCTAACATTAATTCTTGCTACAACTGTTTTGCCATGCTTCAATAAACATGTGGAATCTGTTATTCGCAACTTTTTTTCAGGACTTTTTTGTTTTTGACAATTAGATCAATTATTGTTATACTTGACAGGGCGTCTGCCACAAAATTATCTTTACCTCTCATACCCTTCTAATTCGAGTCGCATGCGTGTTAATTTAGAACTTAGAAGGTCTGTGATCAGTTTTAACTGTAAAGTGTGTGCCATAAATATATGGTCGAAAATGTGTTACTGCCCAATGTATTGCTGCTAATTCTTGTTCTGTAGTACTCTTATTGCTTTCACCTTTAGTGAATCCTCATGATGCATATGCAACTGGGAGTTGGAGTCCATTATAGTTTTAGGTTATAACTGCTCCACATGCGTTTTTGCTTGCATCCGTGACTATGCAAAATTCTTTGCTAAAATCTGGGTACTGTAATAAATTTGGTTCAACAAGTTTCTTTTTGAGATACTGCAATGCTTTTTCACACTCTGTTGTCCATTCAAATGGGACATTCTTTTTACATAATCTCGTTATGTGCCGTGAATATTCGGAAAAGTTTTTTTATAAAACGTCTATAGAAATTGCAAAATGCAACGAATCATCTAGCGCTGTCTGCGTCCGTAGGGACTGGATAATTATTGATGACATCAAATTTTTTTTTAAGATTCCTTTATCTGTGCACCTGTGACCTAAATATGTCACTTCGTGCATAAAAAATGAACATTTTTCTGGATGTAATTTGAGATTGTGTTTTCTTCAGAGTTTGAAAACATCTGTTAAATTTTTATCATATGTTGTTCAAAACAACCAATATCTATTAAATCATCCAAATAAAGGAAAGCTTTCGAAGGCTCAAGGCCTGAGAATGCTATTGTCATCATTCTCTGAAATGAATTAGGCGCTATTTTTAAACCAAATGGTAATCGCGTAAAGCGATATGAACCATTGATTGTTGGAAAACACTTAATATTTCTTGAGTTTTTCTCAAGTTCAATTTGGTGGAAACCTGACATTAAATCAAGGCATGAGAAATATTTAGCTCGACCCAATTGATAAGGAATATTATCAATTCTAGGGAGTGAGAATTAATCTGACAGCGATTTCTTATTTATTTGGCGATGGTCAATTTCTAATCGCCATTTTTTTCTCTTTAGAGCCCAGAAGAGCTTTCTTCGGGACTAATAAAAGTGGGTTATCACCATATAGGTGATACAGACGGTTCAACAATATTTTGTTCATTTAAGTTTCCAACTTGACGCTGGATTTCTTCTATTTGGCTATGCGGACATCCATAATATTTTACATATACTGGCTCATCATCATTAAGTCTCAAGTCTCAAGTGCCGGTTATTTTCAACTTCAACTGCTATATCTTCCTGGTCGCCTTTGGTTTTTTCTACAAGTTTCAATGCTGTTTTGAAACGATTCAATGTTAATTTTTTTCCATCGAATTCAGGGACTGAGGAGGAAACCTGCTTCACATATTCCTTGTCCAAGGCTACCTGGTTAGTCATTGTAACTTCTGTATTCTCGTCGCGTGTTTCGATGTCACTATCTATATCAGTTTCTGTGTTGATCATTGGTTTAGACTCACCTAAATCTTCCAACTCGTTTTCGTTGAATTTAGCGAGGTTTTTGGATCTTATGGTATTTTTATTACAATATTTTTAAGTCCCCACGAAAAGAACTCTCCACACTTCGCTCCAAGCGGGGCTTGATTCCCCTCTTTTAGTTTAAGCTAGAGTTACTTGAATTATACCTTTGAATACAAATATACTAGTGAAAGAAAAGTCTCTGCCCGTCTCCAATTTTTGACGGAAGAGAAGAAAAGGAAAAATTCATTTAGCTGCCCCAACCGACTAGGAAGTTCAGCTCCACTACCTAAATATTGGACCTTCGAGCCGGATACCGAGATCATCTCGAACATTTTGCATCAGTGGAATTTCATACATATTTCAAGCTAAGTAATTTTTTTCCAAATCATATGTATAAATTAAGATGTTGATGTTAAAGGAGAGATAATTTTGTTCCCCAATTTTTCATACACATATACAAGTTAGGAGTTTCCATTTCCCTTATAGGTGAATTTTTACCATTTCCTTCCTTAGGAACAAGGATTGGACTTGGGAAACTCTGGGTTTTTTATAGTGAGACACAACACAACACTTGATTTAGAACGTTATAAGATTTTATTTAGTTGTAGTTGATTTAGTTAATTCTACATCTAAACTAAGACTGCCCGCTCTGTCGAGCGTGGTCCCTTAAATATACCCTGAGATGCCCTATAGGCGCTGGCCGCGGCGTCATGCCGTTGGCAGCGGCGTTGGGATCGTCTCCAAAGTGAGTCGCCTCTGCGAATTCTGCTCTTCGGCGAATTCTGCTTATCGGCAATATTCAAAGAACGGCTAGGCTAGGTGATACAAAAGTGCTTATGCTAGAAAAGGGAAGTGAAGTGTCTAGTGTGACCCAACATGGGTCGTCTTGGTCACATATCTGCTTGGGTCGCATAAACACTAGGAAATATAAGTTGCTTACTTGGCTAAGCGTGTTAAGTGTTTACAGGAAATGAAAGATATGGGTTTCTTAGTTGACTAAAGTGAGAAGTGATATAGGTCGCGATGCACTTAGGTCATACGCGTGTGTGTGGTCTGTTAGTGTATCTAGAATATGTAGGGGTGTGTGTGTGGTCAAGGGTTAGTGTTACTTAGATCGAGGGAGTGTATTTTACCCGATACTCGTTCAGGCGTTTATGGTAGAGTGTGCCGATCGAGTGGTCCGGCTTGTAAAGGGAAAGGCGTCCCAGGGGTGCTTGTTGTGTGAGAGGAGGAGAAAGTTGCCTCGTGTGAGGATGGGTGTGCTAACTCCTACCCCCTCAAAAATCGACGTCCCGGAGATCCTTTGTACCTATGGGCGGCGATCTTGGGGGAGGGTGGTGTTTCTGGTTTTTGGAGCACCTTCTTCAGAATCCATCCCATGGAGATGGCAAGGAGTACAAAGATTAACGCGCAACTGGCCGTGATGGTGGTCCCTTTTGTTAGAGTGTCGAGGCGGGGTAAATTGTTTATGTGCAAATTGTGAATGTATTCCACATTTAACCTGTGCCCTTCGTTTATGACTTCTGACAAAGTGGATGGTATTGCCACCATTCTTGTAATCGTCTGGCTGTTGAAGGTTTTATTACCAATTGTCACTGATTCGTTTGAGAATTGAATGACAAAGGTACCGCTTAGATCCGCCGTTTGCAACGCCGTTTGTCATCTTCCCTATAAAGTTGCTCGTGAATATGGTGCCATCTTCCAGCAATTCGATGGGGCTTGCCGTGTTGGTTATTGAATGGCATTTTGCGGTTCCTCCCTTTATCAGTCTTGGCAGGCAGGAATCCTCATCCAAGTGGGTGAGGTCTGATTCCTTACAAATGGTGATATTGCCTGTTCACGCCACCGGGTGAACAGCAGTGAGCGGCGAAGAGCAGTGAGCGGTGAGGAGTGAGGAGGGTTTTTTGATCCTCGGCATCTACGGTCACACCAGGAGGAGTGACTCGGTTTTTTCCAATGGGCACCGCCATTATTCTGAATCGAGCTTTTCACCCGAACACCCGTTCTTTTGCCTTTACGATTTGTCAATTTTTTCAACCCGAACCATTTTCGTGTGTGTCGGGCTCTCTGTGAATATTTAATAAAACATAAGTTGATTTAACCGAAGTTTTCGCACGTTTTTAATTTACCACCCGCTCACCATACCTAGAAGAAATCGGCACCCGCCAACTACTTGTATTTGATTTGGATCCTTCCGCCCCTCCACGAACATTGGTCCTTCGAGCCGGATATCCTTCCGCTCCTCCAGCTTGCATCGGCGGAATTCCTGATAAGTACAAAATTTCATTATTCATTTCATTTCCATACTACTAAAAGTGTGAGGTTTTCCCGCTTCTCCAATCCTACGACCTACACACTTTTACATATTGTATGTACATACCTGACCTGTTCCAAGGTTACATGGTAGTTCCTAATCCTTAGCGTGATTGTCCAACGTTCTCGTTTTACATTCCACGAGTATCCATTTTTTATTTATGTTTTTTCCTCGCACTCGTCCAAATCCACCTCTTTTTTTTACATATGCATTCACATGTACATGTATGTAATTTCCACAGCTGTTTGCCAAATCCGCGTAAAAGTTTAAAAAACAAAAAAAATTATTAAAGTGTTATAAAAACTAGGAAAAAATAATAATCAAAGTGTTTACCGCGTTTTCTTATGTGTTGGAATAATTACTTTTAATGCCAAACTTATTTCCGCACGCGCGTATCTACGTACATACATACATCGTCACCTGTTGATGTACGCGCATATGTACATATCCATATACATATAATCCCTTCGCACATTTACCACGACACAAAAGGCAAAAAAAAAAAAAAAAAAAATATTCTTTTTAAAATAGCACTTAACGTATGCATCGCGATTTCTTGCGCGTTCGAATTAGGTGCGAAATTAATTTCCTCACGCGCGTCTTTGGATACCGGTGCACTTGCTTACATACGTACATACATAAATGCTTACATAGTCATTCATTGCACATACATATGTACATATCCACAACACATAATACATTTCGGTGTCGCGCATTGATTTAACACAACCCCACATCTAATTAAATTACAATTACTTACGTTTTTTTTTGTTGTTGTGAACAACGCGTGTGCATACATATCTATATACTCACCTGTGTACTTATGCATGTACGTACATACATAGATCAAAGCATCTGTCCATATGCATTGATCGGTTGTTTTGTTTGCGCACAACACTCGCGGTGTGTAAAAGCGTTCTTTTGTTCTTGGTTTTTCCGCACAACCACAAAAAATTATTAACATAATTAAACAACAAAATCAAAAACCAAATATATAAACAGCGGCCGACAGCTGTTTTCGGAGTAGTGGTGACACGTGAGTCGAGTCGTGATATCGATAGGCGGGTCAAGCGCGCCAAATTCAAATCACATTATTTCCGATTCTCCTTTTTCGCCTAATTATAAATCCGCCCATATTTATAAATAAATACATATATATTTTTTCCAGCACTATCGGGTCCATATTTATATATCCGCCCATATTTATATTTTTCCAGAACTATCGGGCCCATATTTATATATCCGTCCATATTTATAAATTATATATACAATTTTTTCCGGCCATTATTCTGCGCACATATATATATCCAGATCCAGATTTATATAAAAACGTATTTTCTTTTTTATCCTATACATCTTTATTTATATATTTCATCCGTGTTTTGTTTTATACGTACTCCCATCGGTAATTTTCAATCCGCATTCGTGCGTTCGTATATTATTCCGCATCTATCCCCATTAAAGGGGCTTCGTTTCCGAGCCACACGCGAGAAAATCCTCCCGCAATCCTGCGGTGCACAGTGAGGAAGTTCTTGCGTCCCCATACAGTCCACTTCTCACTTCCAAAACAAAAAAAAAAAGACGCTCACAAACGCGGTGTTCATCGGTAAGGTCGTCCCCTGAGTATGTCCACGGAGCCGTCCAAGACTGCGCCGAAGTCCAACAGTCTTTCGTCTCCCTCTGCAACTCCGGAGAAGGTTCGGCCTCCGACAACTCCGGTGACCGTGAAGCGTACGGATATTTCGCGCAAGTTCTCGTCAGTTCGCAGCCGCAGCGAATCCCCAAGGTCCCGTCCGTCTTCGTCCAGCTTACCTGAGGGTCGTAGATTCTCGGTTAAAGACTCGAGGGAACACAAAGGTCGTTCCAAGCTTTCAACCCAGACCCAGATTCCGCACGTTGTTGTGACGCACTGTTCTGACGCTCCCGTCACCCGATCCGTATCACAACAGCGTAGAGAACACTCCAGAATGTCCCTCTCCGATTTCGTTCTAGCGTGCGACGCATTGACTCTGTTTGAAGCTCGCGAGAGTGAAGCTCTAACTTCTGAAGTGCCCTTGTTTTCCATTAAAATGCACTTAGAGCAGCTCAAATCCCTTTGGTCAACTGTCGAGATGGAATACTCCCGTTGTCACAAGGCCTTGACAATCCAAGCCGACGAGGAAAGCTTGGCAAACATAAGCCACATCAAGGCGAAGCACGAATCCGCTTACGCGGCGTATGTGCGATGTGGGACGTTGTTCGGAGAACGCATCGAACAGCTCTCGGCACAGATGACGACTCTTAGGCGTCAGCCAACCGCTCCGTCGGGGCCACCGGGGCATAGAGTTCCTCCGTGTGAGGTAGAGACATTTGATGGCGACAGCCTAGCATGGCCCACATTCCGCGATTTGTTCGCCGCCATTTATATCGCCAATCCGTATTTGTCACAAGTGGAGAAGCTCTATCACTTGAAAGCCAAGATGCGAGGGGAAGCGAGAACCATCGTGGCTAAGTCCCCCCTGACGAATGAGGGTTTCCAGGCCGCGTGGGAGAACCTCACCGCACGGTACGAAAATAGCCGTCTGCTTGTCATGACTCAAGCCAGACAACTCCTTCAGATTCCCGCGGTGGCACAAGAATCGGGCAAATCCTTGCGAGAGCTGCAGACCGCGTTTCAAGGGTGTCTTACAGCACTTGAGCGGTCGGGTGTTAGTACTGAGAATTGGGATGTCTTACTTATCGCCATCTGCACTAGTAAATTGCCGAAGGCCACAATCCTCCTGTGGGAGCAATCAGTGCCCAATAAGACTGTCGTCTCAACGTGGTCCGATTTGAACCAATTTCTTACCGATCGGTATCGTGTCCTGGATGCCACCGAAGAACATAAGTCGGCCCCAAGTGTCCAAGCCATCCCCATTGGGCCCCGCAAATCCTCTGCAACGATGAAGGTCCAAGCGTTTCCAGCGAAAGCTCAGCTCAAACCGGCGTCTTGCAAGCTGTGCCATCGGGAAAATCACCCAATACGGCTCTGCCCTAGTTTTCTTGATATGCCTGTTCAGAGGCGGTTGGAAACCATTAGACAGCAGGGACTTTGTCTGAACTGTTTTGCCCGCGGTCATCAAGTGAAGGGCTGCTCCAGTGCGCATAATTGCCATACCTGCAAGGAACGTCATCATACGCTGTTGCATCCTAGTGATGTGTCCGTGCCCTCGCCATCCGCTGCGCAAGTCCCACCATCCAGCGCCACAGAGCGTCCGTCCACGAGCGACCAGCTCACAAATGCTCAAAGTTATTTTGCATCTACCCCAGGCAGAGGCCTTTTAGGCACTGCGATTGTCACTCTGCACCATCGTGGTGTGGATCATCATATTCGGGCGTTGATCGACTCGGGGGCCGATTCAACTTTTCTCTCCGAGCGTGTCTTCAGCATGGTCCAGCCTCCCTTCTACCCAGTAGACGCCGCGGTTACTGGCATGGGCCAGAGTGATGGAGGCTGCGCCGACAAGGTGTGTCTGCTAATGCTGTCTCCCCCGTGTGACAGATTGAACAAGATTGAGGTCTCCGCCCTGGTCGTATCCAAATTGTCAGGGGCCATTCCAACAGCTCCATTCCTTAATACGGTTCCGACGCAGTGCCTCGATCGCCCCCTGGCTGACCCGTACTACAACAAGCCCGCGCCTATTGACATGATCATCGGTGTAGACCTGTTTCCCCACATCCTCGGAGAACGGATCAAAAAGGATATCGGTGATTTTGTCGGGCTAGAAACCATCTTTGGGTGGGTTCTGTGTGGGGCTATCACTCCTGACCCTCCGGTGTCTCGATCCGTTTTCGCGGCACAGACGCGAGTTAGTCCCGAAGCAAAACTTGATGTACTCCTCACCAAGTTTTGGGAGGTGGAAGACCTTCCCGCAAAGCCGGAAAAGGAGGATGACGCATTCTGCGAGCGGAACTTCCAGGAGACCACCCAAAGGGGAAAGGACGGCCGATATGTTGTGTCCCTACCGTTCAAAGGGCCGAATAGCGTTGACTTGGGTCACTCAAGGCCGATCGCGCTGGCTCAATTCCTGCGGAATGAAGCACGCCTTCTCAAGGATCCAGTCCTAAAAACGCAGTACGATGCCATTATTCAAGAGTACGAGGAATTGGGTCATATGATTCGGGTGACGCCGCCTCAAGATGGGAAAAACTTCTATCTCCCCCATCATGCGGTGTTTAAGCCCGATAGCACCACCACTAAGCGGCCCTCCAATCTGCGGGCTTCCCGCTTCGGAAGTGGACTTCCAATAAGAAGGAAGTACTTCAAGCCATTCCGAGAGAGCACCTGCTGCGAGAGGACTTTCTCGAGCTGGAAGACGCGAGCACTGCAAAAACCTTGGGTATTCGATGGCAAGCTGCTGAGGACGTCTTCTTCTTCACCGTGGCGGACCCCCCCCTTGAAGGAGTCGATCTCCAAGAGGCAGGTTCTGTCCCATATCGCTAAGCTCTTTGACCCCACTGGTTGGCTAGCCCCATTTGTCATCCGAGCGAAGATATTCATGCAGCAAATCTGGCTTACCGAACTGGGCTGGGATGATGTTCTGCCGCCTCTCCTGCTGCAGCAATGGCACGAATTCCTGCAGGATTACCCAGGCCTCAGTCGACTCCGCATTCCCCGTTGGCTAAACACCAGCGATAAGCTCTCGTGGGAGCTTCATGGCTTCTGTGACGCGTCACAGAAAGCGTATGGAGCGGCCCTATATGTGCGGGTTCGGTACGGCAATCAAGTAGACGTCCACTTACTAACGGCTAAGACCCGTGTAGCTCCAGTCAAAACAGTCTCGCTGCCTCGGCTGGAGTTGTGCGGAGCGGTTCTGCTAGCCGATCTCTGGGCGTCGATCGTTCCTGAACTCCCAATCCCGCCTGCAACCTCCCAGTTTTTGGACCGACTCTACCATCGTGTTGGCTTGGCTCAATAAACCCCCGTGCAGTTGGTCCACCTTCGTGGCCAATCGGGTATCCAGGATCTCCGAAAGCACCAGTGGCCAAAGCTGGTCACATGTGCGCTCCGAGGACAACCCCGCTGATCTGGCGAGCCGTGGAGTCTCTGCGGCCGAGCTATCGGCCAGCAGCCTCTGGTGGCATGGGCCGGACTGGCTCCAGCGAGCCCCCCGAGTATTGGCCAACTCCCCATAACGAACTCCCAGACACCCAGCTGGAGCAACGGGTCCAGTGCCACACCACCGCGACCACACTACTCGAGGACGTCAGCGAACGTTTCTCGAATTATGGTAGGGCACTACGAGTCATCGCGTACATCCTACGCTTCGCCACCAAGAGGATTTCGACGCCTTCCACGGTTCGCCTCACCAATGACGAACTTCTTTCTGCCGAGCGCGCCTTGATTCGGACCTCTCAGCGGCGGGAATACCTCGCGGAGATACGGGCCCTGGGTGAAGGGCGACCCCTACCATCATCCAGCACTCTACTCAATCTGAACCCATTTCTCGACCAGCATGGGTTACTCCGCTCCTGCGGACGACTCCGGGCCGCTGAATCCCTCCGATATGATGAACGTCACCCTATTCTCCTCCCCTATAGTACTCATTTCACTCGCCTGCTTGTCGAATTCGCCCACCGCATCACGTTGCATGGCGGCAATCAACTGATGGTGCGGTATTTGCGCACCAAATTCTGGATCCCACGGATAAAGAACATGGTAAAGTCCCACATCAAGGGGTGCAAGGTCTGCATCGTTCATCGTCGACGACTACAGACCCAGATGATGGGTGATCTCCCTCGAGAACGCATCACGTACTCCAGGCCCTTCACCCACACGGGCATTGACTTCGCAGGGCCGTTCGAGATCAAAAACTACACCGGGCGTGCGTGTCTCATAACTAAGGGTTATGTCTGCGTCTTTGTGTGTTTCAGCACGAAGGCAATCCATCTCGAGGCTACCTCCGACCTCACCACTGAAAGATTTCTTGCAGCCTTCTCTCGGTTTGTCGCACGGAGACAATGCCCACAGCGCATTTACTCCGACAACGGCAAAACCTTCGTAGGGGGCCTCAAAGGCGCTCGAAAAAGATTTCCTGAACGCCACCAAGCTTGAAATATTGAAGGCATTTCCCCAGCACATTTTATCCTGGCAGTTCATTCCGCCAAGCGCGCCCCATATGGGAGGACTGTGGGAAGCAGGGGTCAAAAGTTTTAAGACCCTGTTTTACAAGTCCTCGTCCACTGTCAAATACACCTTCGAAGAACTTTCCACTCTCCTGTGTAGGATCGAAGGGTGCCTAAACTCCAGGCCAATCTCTCCCATGAGCGAGGACCCAGAGGATCTGCTGGCCCTAAGCCCGGGACACTTCCTGATTGGAGGACCACTCTTATCCATTGCGGAACCGGAAATTCTGGTCGAGCCTATGTCGCTGATCAACCGATGGCAGCGACTAAAGGCAATCCAGCAGGCTTTCTGCCGCCGCTGGAAGAGTGAGTACCTCAAGGAGCTTCACAAACGGAACAAGTGGAAATCACCGACTCGCAGCATCCAGACCGGCGACCTCGTGATCGTGTCCGAAGATCATCTCCCCTCCAACGAGTGGCGCTTAGGGCGAATTGAGCGCACTCTGCCCGGGGCTGACGGTCTCGTCCGAGTGGCTGATGTCACCACCGCGCGTGGGTCTATCCGAAGACCCGTAGCGAAGCTCATTCTGTTGCAAGACAGCAGGAGTCCTGAGTCTAAAACCTTATCGTGACTCCCAATCCCTCTATGTTTCCTCCGAATGTCCTCGTCTCCGTGGATGTTTCTCGTTCCCGTGCATAGACTAATCCACTCCCCCATACGTAATTTCTTTCGTTACAGTTCATTCAGCTCGCCCCTTCATAGCGACATGGCCCCCACGCGTCTGCCGCACCACCGCAGCAAACGAGCTCCACAGGGCACGAACGTGTACCGATGCCGGGTCTGTCGGGGGGGTTCATGCACTCCGGCAGTGTCAGCGCTTCCTGAACCTCCGACGGGAAAAGCGGCTTCGGGCGGTGCTCATCAATAAGTATTGTCCCAATTGCTTGGCACACGAGCATTCATCCGACGCGTGTCGGACTCGCCATGGTTGCCGACGATGCGGGCAAAGGCACCATACCCTGCTCCACATGGCCGACCAACCGCCGAGACAACGTGCCTCCGCCCGGCGTCGCAGCCAATCACCCCCTCCGGGCGTGCTGCACCCCCGCTACAACCCCGTTCCCGATCATCGTCCGACCGCTCCGCTTCCCCAGAAGGCGCACCCGAGATTTCGCTGTCCTCCCTGCTCCACGCCAGGACGACGACTGTCCTGCCAACCGCAGTCCTCCGGTTGGACAATGGCTCGAAATCCTTCGAGACCCGCGTCCTTCTTGATGCGTGTGCGGCTGAGAGCCGCATCAATCTCTCCTTTGCCCGGTCCCTGGGGTTAGCTGTGACCAAGGTCGGGGTCGACCAAGCCTGTACGGCCGTCCTCGAGTCGAGGTCCGACAAGACGTTCCGACGGAACGTTATATTCCGGGTCGAAGAGGACTTGCTCATCCGCACTCCCATCCGGGAAGTGGCGGCGCCGGTCCGAGAGAAGTTCGCCACCCTGATCCTGGCCGACCCCTATTTCTATCGGCCGGCGTCGGTATCCGTGGTGCTCGGGGCAGACCTCTATCCTGAGGTCATCCAACCAGGCTGTGTGCCCGGTCATAGCGGTACTCCCGCAGCCCAGAGCACCGTGTTCGGATGGGTCGTCTCCGGCTCCTGTGGGATCTAGGCGCTCCAGGACGTTGCCGTCCCCCATCCTTTATATGTCCAGGGTGGCAATTGCAACATGTTGCAAGGGGGCGGTATGTTCACGCCACCGGGTGAACAGCAGTGAGCGGCGAAGAGCAGTGAGCGGTGAGGAGTGAGGAGGGTTTTTTGATCCTCGGCATCTACGGTCACACCAGGAGGAGTGACTCGGTTTTTTCCAATGGGCACCGCCATTATTCTGAATCGAGCTTTTCACCCGAACACCCGTTCTTTTGCCTTTACGATTTGTCAATTTTTTCAACCCGAACCATTTTCGTGTGTGTCGGGCTCTCTGTGAATATTTAATAAAACATAAGTTGATTTAACCGAAGTTTTCGCACGTTTTTAATTCACCACCCGCTCACCATACCTAGAAGAAATTGGCACCCGCCAACTACTTGTATTTGATTTGGATCCTTCCGCCCCTCCACGAACATTGCCCATGGTCTGGCAGCTCCTTGATATAATGAAGGTGTCTCGTGGTCCTACCAGGATTTTTCCCAAGGGAATGTCAAGTTGCTGATTGTTTGTTATGGTTGGCCTGATGATCTGCACCAAATATTCCTGTTGTAGTACCCGTGGCATTGCTATGTTGTATAGGAGCAAGGTACCGTTCACGAAGATGGTTGGTTGAGCGAATTCAATGGCCTCTATGATGTTACTGTAAGGCAGGCTTGGTGTAGTTTTGATGATATCCTGTAGCTCGTCTATGTCCAGCAGGTTTGAGTTTATCACGCCGACTTTAGCGAGTTGGCATGCTCGCACAATTTCGTCCAGCTTTCGTTCAAGCAATAGGATCTTATTTAGTAGAATGGACAATTCGGAGTCGTTATCCTTGTTGATCGTGTTCAAGGCTCCTGCCAATTCGTTTATTTTGTCGAATGCTTCTTGGATGCTGGACAAGAATTGTTTATTTATGGTAAACTGCTGGTTATTCTCCCTAATTAGAGAATCATGGGATTGTACAATCTGGTCCCAGTCAGCTGCATCTGGTGATCTTGCTAGCCATTTCCAAGCCGAACCTAACCATTTGAATGATCGTCTAGCCCTCTTGTTGGAGACCGTAAGTTCCTCAATTTTGGTTTTTAAATCTTTAATTTTGAGAGAGGCCAGTGTTTTCAGGTCTCATGAAGGGTATTGGTCCAGGGCTAGTGACAGGTTCTCAGCAAGGCCCGCAAAAGAGTCAAGAGGAATTACGTGTACCAAGTTTGTGTGTCCTTCTATTCTCCATCCTTTTCATTGCTGTAACGTCACGATCGGGGACTCGTATTTAAAGACTTGGTAGCTCTCCACCGATGAGAGGCACAAAATGAGGGGGCTTGTATTGGAAGTAGAAGGGTGTTTTTAGTGTGATATTAATTTTAGCTTAGCTTCTAGTTGCTTAAGTGCTATGTGTATAAGTGTGTTTCTACTTAATGTATGGCTTGTGTAGCTTCTTCCCTGTTTGTGTGATTTCCGTAACCCTTTTGTCTTGAGCGACCTTTTCCTGTTTTCCTTTGATTTGTTTGTTGGCTACGAGAATTTCTTGGTCAACCTCATATGACAAAGGGTTGTCCCTTTTCAGGTTCTTGGCCCTATTTGTAACTGCTTGTTGATGCTCGAGCAATCCTCGAACGTTTCTTTGGGATTGGCGGTTTTGCCCACGCCTTGTGCCGATGTTTGATTAAAAAAAAAAAACGGGAAACGGCGAGTTCCATTAGATGAGTTTTGGAAAGTGATCCTTCAAGTGCAGTTCCTTGGAGTCTTCAGAGGCATCCGATCCTTCCATGGTCAAATGGTTCAGGGCCTGCCTTTGATTGCGCCCACGATCTTCTGGTTTCTTTTGATCGGTTTTATTCCCTCCGTGGTGGTGACCGTTGTTCCGGCCATAATTATGGTCCCAATTGGTTTTCTCATAGGAATTCTTCCCCCCTGTGGTTGTTATTTTTCGGTTCCCTTGAAATGATTATCGTTGTTTATGTAATTTTTATCGGAGAGTGGGGCCCGATGATCACTACTCCACTGGCTGCTTGGCGTATCGAGTCGGAACTCATGGATCTTGCTGACGACACCTAAAGCTGCTCGGTGTGCGGCGATTAAGGTCGTCGGGACGAAATGCAAGAGGTGTATCCTTAGTTCCCGGTTTAGATTGCGAATAAATTCGGATGAGCTGTTTATTTCTTGTCGTCGGAGTGTGGATTCCTTTAGTATAACCGATAGAGGTCCTTCGTTAATTTTCTCTACATACATCCTGTGCAGTGCTCGAAATTTAAAGTAGTAAGCTTCTACTTTGTCACGTTCTTGTTGCAGGTTCCACATGGCAGACAGGATAGCCTTCGGGGGGCGTTGATTGGAGAAGTGATTTCTCAGCACGCGTTTAATGGCTTCCCATGACGTGTTGTCCCCCTCTTCTTCGTAGTAGATATCAGCGGCTTCGCCGGTCAATTTCAGCCGGACACGCCTTAACATCATTTTATACGCGGTTTAGTTCCCATTTGCCGCGATTTCAGCCAGTACCTTCTCAATCGAATTAATCCACCGGCCGAGTTCGGCATGACCTCCAGAATAGGACGCCAGTCCGTTGCACAAGTTGTCTACGTATGCATTCAAATTGGGAATATAGTTGGGGTACTGGTTCATATTTTCACAGCTCCTTATGAAAGAAGGGCTTGGGTTTTCAACCAAATAAACTTTTTCCCCAGCTCCTTGAAGGAGGGCTTGGCTTTTCAACCAGTCATACGCTTTTACTTTCAGCAGCTCCTTGCTCAGAAGAAGGGCTTGGGTTTTCAACCAAGAATGAACTCTTTCCGCAGCTCCTTGAAGGAGGGCTTGGCTTTTCAACCAGTCATTCGTTTTTACTTTCAGCAGCTCCTTGCTCAGAAGGAGGGCTTGGGTTTTCAACCAAAAATGAACTTTTTCCGCAGCTCCTTGAAGGAGGGCTTAGCTTTTCAACCTTTCATACGCTTTTACTTTCAGCAGCTCCTTGCTCAGAAGAAGGGCTTGGGTTTTCAACCAAGAATGAACTCTTTCCGCAGCTCCTTGAAGGAAAGCTTGGCTTTTCAACCAGTCATTTGTTTTTACTTTCAGCAGCTCCTTGCTTAGAAGGAGGGCTTGGGTTTTCAACCAAAAATGAACTTTTTCCGCAGCTCCTTGAAGGAGGGCTTGGCTTTTCAACCATTCGTTTACTGTAGCAGGGCTTGGTTTTTTAACCAAAAATGAACTTTTTCCGCAACTCCTTGAAGGAGGGCTTGGCTTTTCAACCATTCATTTACTGTTGCAAGACACCGGGGAGGGAGTTTAAATGACATATCCACTCATGGGGATAATTAAACCTTGCCACTGCATGTGGTTAGATTTTCTTTCTTTTTAATTTTTTTTTTAGGGCCCCGCTGTCAAACACGGAAGCGTGACGCTGCCCTTCCGGTTTCTTCAATTTCTATGTTAACGCCCAAAAAATGCAAGACGCGCAAAAATTTCCCTTCGTTTTGCTAATTCCACCTTGCCTGACTCTGCTGGCGTGAGAATGCAGTGGTCAGCAAAACGCGTTCGGGATTGTTACTTGAAGAGTCAGCGGATTTATGCAAGCCGAGGCATGAGTTGGTTTCAAGTATCACCATAATCAGGTGAATCTTTTCCGTTGGCCTGGTGGCCTATATTATTTTTTTTTTTTTTTAAATTGGGATAAGTCAGGTTTGTGCCTGAGCAATTCATTATTTTTTTTATACTCGTTTTGCTGACATGGCTTGCATTTAACCGTGGAGCTCTTCCTACTATTGTCTAGACCCGTAATGTTTCTAGATTCCCCCCGACGGGTGGTTAGCACTATTGTGGCTTCTAGAAAAATTACGGGTCCCTGCTCGGGCGCCAGTTAGGAGTTTCCATTTTCCTTATAGGTGAATTCTCACCATTTCCTTCCTTAGGAACAAGGATTGGACTTGCGAAACTCTGGGTTTTTTATAGTGAGACACAACACAACACTTGATTTAGAACGTTATAAGATTTTATTTAGTTGTAGTTGATTTAGTTAGTTCTACATCTAAACTAAGACTGCCCGCTCTGTCGAGCGTGGTCCCTTAAATATACCCTGAGATGCCCTATAGGCGCTGGCCGCGGCGTCATGCCGTTGGCAGCGGCGTTGGGATCGTCTCCAAAGTGAGTCGCCTCTTCCGGCGAATTCTGCTTATCGGCAATATTCAAAGAACGGCTAGGCTAGGTGATATAAAAGTGCTTATGCTAGAAAAGGGAAGTGAAGTGTCTAGTGTGACCCAACATGGGTCGTCTTGGTCACATATCTGCTTGGGTCGCATAAACACTAGGAAATATAAGTTGCTTACTTGGCTAAGCGTGTTAAGTGTTTACAGGAAATGAAAGATGTGGGTTTCTTAGTTGACTAAAGTGAGAAGTGATATAGGTCGCGATGCACTTAGGTCATACGCGTGTGTGTGGTCTGTTAGTGTACCTAGAATGTGTAGGGGTGTGTGTGTGGTCAAGGGTTAGTGTTACTTAGATCGAGGGAGGGTATTTTACCCGATACTCGTTCAGGCGTTTATGGTAGAGTGTGCCGATCGAGTGGTCCGGCTTGTAAAGGGAAAGGCATCCCAGGGGTGCTTGTTGTGTGAGAGGAGGAGAAAGAAGCCTCGTGTGAGGATGGGTGTGTCCAGTATATAAGGCGCCAGTATATAAGGCGCCATATATATTTGCCTATTTCCAATATATATTTTTTCGCAATTTCTAAAATATTAACACATATGTTTTTTTTAATTCATTTATTTAACAATAATATAACAAAGTTAGATTAAGATGAAAGGGTATAGTGTGGAGAAGGTAGAAGTGGAAAAGAAGAAGTGTTGGGTGCCAATTTAACCTGCGGGACTGCCGGGGGGTATTGCTTCGCAGGCTTAAAAGGCGGGCCTCATGCCCCTCAAGCGTTTCGCTGCCTCTCCAGGCGGCGAAGAGTGTCCATAACTTTTTTAGCAAATGAGCAGGCCGCAGACCACTTTTCTTGGCTAGCACACATTTTGTTGACAGTGTTCTCGACCGTAGGTAGTTCCCCAAAGGTTTCTTCGAGCTCATGGCGTTCACTCTGGAATCTTGGGCAGCAGAAAAGCACGTGCTCGGCATCCTCTACTACGCCGTTTTGGCATAGAACGCATACTGGGCTGCTTTCGTGCCCAAATCGGTGTAGATATGAGCTGAAACATCCATGCCCACTTAGCAGTTGGGTTAACTCGAACGTGACTTCGCCGTGACTTCTCGAGAGCCAGAGCTCCAGGTTCGGGATCAGCCGAAACGTCCATCTGCCTTTGGTTGAGGATGACCATCTTGCTTGCCATTCTTCTAAGCTCGCTCTTCTGGCTGCTCTTTTGGCCTCTTGTTTTGCCAGTGGCGTCCATTCGCTAGTTTGCCGTCTATTGTAGATGACCTGGGACTCCTTCGCCAGAAGATCGATAGGTGTCAGTCCAGCTATTACTAGCGCAGCCTCGTCTGACATTGTTCGGAAGCCTCGACACACTCGTATGGCTCCCAATCTATACGTTGCCTCGAGCCCTTGGCGATATGATTTCTGCCGCAAAGCCTTTGGCCAAATAGGAGCTCCGTAGAGCATTATTGATCTCACGACGTTTACCAGTAGTACCCGTTGCCGTTGGCTTGGGCCTCTGGAGTTGAGCAAGAACCGCGTAATGCAGCGGCCTATTTCTGCAGCTTTTATATTTGCGTGCTCCAAGTGTTCCTTGAAACTAAGGCGGGTGTCTATTAAAATGCCTAGATAGCGTATTGCCCTGGATGACTTTATTTTGCACGTATCCAGAGAAATTTCGGCTACCTCCACGACTTTGCGACTGCTGATCAAGACAGCTTCGGTTTTTTGGACTGCAAGCTGCAAGCCAACATTGTTTAGCCATCCTTTGACTATGTCGACTGCCACGGCCGTTTTGTCCTCCGTCTCATGTAGGTGCTTCGCTACCACCACTATCGCCACGTCATCTGCAAAGCCGACGATATGGGTTCCAGATGGTAGAGAAAGCCTAAGCACGCCATCATACATCACGTTCCATAGGATTGGACCCAGAACGGAGCCTTGTGGGACACCTCCTTTGACGACATGGGTGCGCCAGCCACTTTGGGTATTGTATCGCAAGATTCGATTTCGGAAATAGTCTTCCACCATGAGGACTAGGTACTCTGGTACCCGAAACTCCCGAAGGGAGCTTAGGATCCGACTCCAGTTTGCGGTGTTGAACGCGTTTCTCACATCTAGAGTGGTGACCAAGCAGTATTCTTTCTTGCCACCCTTCCATCGCTGGCCCTCGATGGCATTGCTGGCTATGCCAACTACCGTTTGTAGCGCGTCGATTGTGGACTTTGCGCGTCTAAACCCAAACTGCATCGGTGAGAGGTCGCCAGAGTGCTTGATGGCGGACTCAACTCTCTGCACCAGCAGTTTCTCAAACAGTTTAGAGATCGAGTCTAAAAGGCAGATTGGCCTGTATGCTGATGGGTCCTCGGCTGGCTTGTTCGGCTTTGGTAGAAGCACCAGATTTTGCAATTTCCAAATGTCTGGAAAAATGCCATCGTGCATGCATTTGTTGAAAACTTCTGCAAATTTTCCGGGCTGGAGGCTTGCGGCCAGTTTTAGCGCCTTGTTTGGTATCGCGTCGGGGCCTGGAGCCTTTCGATCCTGTAACTTTGCGGCGACTGCCAGAATTTCATCGGGGCTAATGTCGCATACGTCACGTGTGGTAGCGATCCGAGTGGGTCTTGGCGATATAGCTGAGCAGTTCGGGAACAGTGTCTCCACGATGAGCTTCATTTGGGATTCGTTTGGAGTCACGGGCTTGTACATACATATGTATGTATTGAAACAAACCTACGAAATTAAAAATATATATGCAAGCAGAGTGCGTGAATGTGACATAACATAAATTACAAAAATTTATCCAGTGCCAAATAAAATCCTAAAAAAAAAGTTTTTTGTGCAAATACAGTCCACTCCTGGATAAAGTGTGCCACACTTAGACATTTCTTGTCGGGGCATATCGGCATATCAGCAAGATACATCAAAAGAAATATACAAAATTATTAATTTGTATATAGAAGTCCGATCCATTCACACCTCTGCATAATTCCATTCCGTATTTTCATATTTAAAAAAAAAAATAAAAACACATATTACATATCCACATATATACATATATCTATACAAAAATACTCCAACAAACACATTACATATCCACACATATAAGTTATGATGTTGAATATGTCCATTGGTTCCTGTTAGGGGTTGCCGTTGGTGGGATCCAGCTTATGGATTGATTTATGTTGACTAGAATGAGATACGATTAGGTATCTGAATCACCGACCTTGTGGATCAGCAATATATTAGAGATTACAATTTGTGTTACGGCTATGTGCCGGAGTTATGCTTCCTTATTGTTAAAGGGTTATATCAAAACTGAATATATTGAAGGAAATAAAAGAGAACTAAGTATATAAATTGGAATATGAACCTAAAGCTAAATACATAAGAAGTAAATATGTAAGGCGTATGGTCTGCTATGGGCTCTTAGTCAGACGCTGTGTCAGCGTATTTATGCTTATGTGGAATTCGTCACATCGATGTTGCAGCTGCACAGATTCTTCTAAGACTTAGTGCAGGGGCAGTTCGCTAGATTGTTTGTTAACTTCTCCCCTTCTTGGACGAATTTTTGCAGTTTAGCAGCTGACTTCCTCTGGTACCTGCAGTAACCAGCTACGACGAGGCTACAGAGCAAGAAGCTTACAACTACTCCGATCGCGAACCAAACCTTGGTCGATCCGTTGAATATCATATCATCATTCAACTCCTGGATGGCGTTTAGGTTGAGTTCATTCATTCGCTGTAGCAGAGGTGGACTTAACACATGATCGCGTCCCGTTATATGTAGCAAAGGGGAAGCTGGGATGCCAGGAACCTTGCTTACGACCTTGTTGTGTTTGAGGTACATGGTTCCGTTTATCGTAGCGCTTTCCTCAAACGTTATAAGATGGGTTCCGTTGACGTGTAACGAAGGGCCATCATCTACGCTGATACTCGCACGCGTGTTGACAATAATTATCCCCTCGTCAACCCTTGTAATGGGCTCCAGGTGACTGGGCTGCGTGCGACATATAGCAGATTGCCCTGAAGGTAGTCCGTGAGCGCATGTGCCATGCTTAGCCAGTTTGCAAAATGTTGCGTGATTGTTGGTAACGCATTCTGTGACCGCCTTCACTCCGTCGTCGCATTCGTCCAATATGTTGTCAGGGGAAGATAATGACCTTCTTACATAAAAGTTTAATTCTAGGGTAATCTATAATTATATGTATGGTACTATCGGACTGAAATATTTTAATGTTGGACACAGCCATTAAATTTACTATGGAGACTGTTGTGAAGTGTAAGGTAAGCATAAGGTCTTGAATTTCTGTAATTATCATTCTATTTCTTGCTAGTAAAGTTTCGTATAAGTGTGGGATATCGGTAATTTCATCAATTCTGGACTGTTTTATTTTATTAACAGTATTTGTAAGTAAATTAATCTGCCTTTGAGTTTCTGTGTTAATTATTATTTGTCTATTGTTAGATTGAATTAACTGTGCTTCTGTTATTTTAATTCTTTCCAAATCTGCCGTATCAGGCGTTCCTGCCACAACCTTTAGCGCTGTGCCCAAAAAATCTAGACTTCTTGCTATCCTGTGGTGTATCATTAACGCGGACAAAAGATTTTTAACATGTTTTATGTCTACTTCTATAAATTTTCGCATGTTCGTCAAGGGAAATAATTCAGCCAGTTTAATCGTACGGGGATAATTAGTTTCCCAACCTTTTATTGTTCTTAATAAATATCTTATCGCCTACGTCAAATACCCTATTTTGCCTATCTGGGTTGCATCTGTTGAGTTGATCTTGTTGTGCTTTGTTTATTCTGTCTTTGATCTTTTCCCGCAAATCAGTGTGTTGTGCATGAATAACGTCTATTGGCTTTTCTTCTGTAGCCGAATGAATTGTTTTATTATATTCTATTGCTGCTCTTACTATGATCTGTGTCGTATCATAAAGTTGTTTATCATTTTTCATGCATCTGGCTATCTCTAGCAATGTACTGTGGAATCGTTCCACTTGTCCATTCGAGCAGCTATGCAATGGAGGTGTCTTTACTACGGCTATTTCGAATTGATTTTTTAACATCGAAGTAATCGTCTCTGAATTAAACGATGCTTCGTTGTCACAATAAATTGTCTTTATTTTTGGAAAAATATTGAGTAATTGCAATATGGGGATAGTAATATCCGTTATTGTTCGGGATAATAAGGGTTGTACAACAGCAAATTTGGAAAATTTGTCCACGCAGGTCAGGAATAGCTCGTGGTCAGTGGAGAATATATCGATATGCAGCATTTCGCCGGGATAAGACGGAATAGGTGTTTGCCCAAGTTCTTGTTTTTTTGGGTGACGGTCGCACTTAGCTGTGGTGCAGACTTTGCAATTTAAGACGATTTCATTGGTTAATTTGAACATTTTCGGGAAGTAATACTCCCGGAGTATTTGTTTGATATTTTCTTGCGCTGCTCCATGTGCGCGATTATGTTAGGTATTAACTATCTGAATCTGATCATCTTTGTTGGTTATATCAGTAACCATGTTCTTGCAATGATAAAACTTTGTTGTGGGGAAAAGTCGCACTAATTCATGTTGAAAGGCGGCTAATGTAGGAAGATCGCAATGGAATGCATCTAAAACATTACGGTTCACTATAAGCTTTAAGGATTCAAGGAGATCGTTCTTGTCTGTGAATTGTATCACATGGCGAGTTTTGCTGCCGAATAGAATTAGTCTCCGATGCAAGTTGTAGCGCGCCTCTTCTAGGATTACTTGGTTTCTAAAGAGATTAACAGGCTTGTCCGTTGTCTCGATTGTGTAGGTCAAGGAAAGCTCACTGTGGACGGTGGCAGCACATGATTGAATTTCATCTTGTAGGGAATTCACATTTTGCCTTAAAAAGGCATCTGACTCTAGGTTTTCGTTCCCTGGTTTGTAATGATTTTGAGTGTTACGTTCTTCAATAAATGCCGTCCATTTTTTAATTCTCGCATTTGTGTTTTTTTGTGACACGGAAAATGTGAGCGGTTGGTGATCTGTAAAAATGTGCAACTCTCTGGTTCCATACAGGTAGTTCTGTAGTTTTCCAAGAACCCGCATTCCCTTTCATTAGTGGCGTAAAGTGATTCACTTTGCTTTAATATTCGGGATATCATTGTTATTGGCCTCCAGCCCTGGGACAACACTGCTCCAATCCCGTCGGCAGCAGCGTCGGTTGTGAGGTCGAAAGGTTTTTGAAAGTTCGGGTACATGAGAATGACATCCTCGGATGCCAGAATGTTTCTTAAGCGGTCAGAGGTGTGACGTTGCAATTCATCAAAATCGATTGGGACCTTTTTGGACATGTGCTTGCCTACTTTTCCATTTTCGCCTTTCAGTATGTCGGTTAAAGGTCTTGCGATTGATGCAAAACCCTTAATAAACACCCTGTAATAACTAGCAAGGCCCAAAAACGATCTTAGTGAATAGAGGTTTTTTGGCTCGGGGTACTCCTGAAAATTTTGTCTTTTCTTTCGACATTCTCATGTTAGCGTTGCAGAGCAGCTGGAGCACAGTGTCAATGTGTTTGACATGCTCGGCTTCATTTTCAGAAAATATTAACATGTCATCTACGTAAACGTAGCATATTTTCCCGATTTGTTCCCTTAGAACATGATCGATTGCTCTCTGAAATATGCTTCCGGCATGTTTCAAACAAAAGGGTAAGCGACAGAATTCGTATTTCCCTCCGTTTACTGAGAACGCCGTTTTCGCGCGATCCTTTTCAGCTAGATAAATTTGATGGTATCCAGATTTTAAGTCCAAAGTCGTGAAAAATTTTGCCTTTCCATGATTCGCTAGAATCATTGGAATGCTTGCCATTGGGTACCGGTCGGCAATGGTTCGCTCGTTTAACTTTCGAAAGTCAATACCGAGTCGTTTGTTTTTGTTACCGTTTGAGTCCAAGCCTTTTTTGTCAACAACCCATGCAGGACTGTTGTACGCAGACCGAGATGGTCTTATAATGCCGTCTTTTAACAATTCAGCGATTTCTTTATTAACAAAATCGGCTACACCCATAGGATATGGGTAAGACTTGGAGTACACTTCTTGGTTGTCTATTGTGTGAATTGCGGCAATAACTGAAGTGTTATATGGCAATGCCTCGTTAGAGGTCGAAAATGCGTTGATCCTGTTCAGTATAACCTTTTTAAATTCCTCTCTTACGCTATCAGGAACTATTATGTCATCAATGCGTGTGAAATTAACGCTATCGCAAGTATGGTATTGCAGTGTTTCCGCCCTACTGCCATATGTAATACTACCGCTGTGTAAGTTTAGGGTTACCCCTGATCTGCGTTAGCAAATCGAAGCCTATTATGGCATCAAAATTATCAAGGGTATCTAAAATGAAAAACGGGGCATTCTTTCCGAAAATTCTCATTAGGCATTTTTCTTTAATTTTACTGGACCCACTCCAGTTTCTTTGCCGCCCAAGTGTCGATTAGAATTTTTAGTGTTCTACCAGCCAACTGTCGCTCGACGAACGGCAGTTGGGAGCGTTCTCTAAAAAATTTAGCAAATCATTGTCCGATATGGAGTCGTTCTCACCGCTAACCTCTGCGACGGCGGACTCTGCTATACGCGCATATTGTTGGTCTTGGGCCTAATCTTTTTCAGAAATGTTGTTAACATTCTGGCGACTCTGTCCAGTCCAGTTTTCCTGTAAAATGGAGGTTTTTCTCAAAATGTTTTCCCTGTCTGGGCATTGAGCGATTCCCTTGCTTGTTATTTTCCCTGGGTGGCTCCTATCTTCAATTGCTTTAGCATACGTAGCAGTGAACATGCTCCTTTCTATGCTATTCTCAGCCTCGCGAGCCAGTGCTATAGTCGAAGGCAAATCTTTGGGCTGTGCTGGTATAACTAGTGTCTTAATAGGCCTCCTCAGGCCTGCCATGAAGGCGTGCAGAGCACCGCTCCTAATTTCTGTATTAAGAATCACCGCTGCTTGCTCCTCATGCGTCATGGCAATTTTATTTGTAATAAGAGTGAGTTTTTTCTCAAACTCATCATAGTACTGCATTAATTCTAGGTCTCCTTGTCTGACCATTTCTAATTGATGCCTGAAAACGCGCAGAGACGTCGTATCGGCGTATGTGCAATCAAGTCTAGCAATGATTGCATCGAAATTTAGCACAGTGTTATGTGAGGTAAGCACTGCGCGTGCGGCACCACAAACTTTATTTTTCAAAATGATCACTGCCTGGTAATGTGTTACACTCCCATAGTATCCCTTGTAGGCTTGATATGCCTCTATGACTGATTGTCTCCAGGACACATATTCTTCATGGTCACCATTTGGCTTCAAATTTATATATTATAATTTGTCGTTATTTTTTCCGAACACTCACTTACATGTTGGTAGGGTGTGGATTCTTAGAGGGTAATCCAATTCCGGTTGGGCGCCAGTTATGATGTTGAATATGTCCACTGATTCCTGTTAGGGGTTGCCGTTGGTGGGATCCAGCTTATGGATTGATTTATGTTGACTAGAATGAGATACGATTAGGTATCTGAATCACCGTCCTTGTGGATCAGCAATATATTAGAGATTACAATGTGTGTTACAGCTAAGTGCCGGAGTTATGCTTCTTTATTGTTAAAGGGTTATATCAAAACTGAATATATTGAAGGAAATAAAAGTGAACTAAACCTAAGTACATAAATTGGAATATGAGCCTAAAGCTAAATACATAAGTGGGAATATGAATCTAAAGCTAAATACATAAGAAGTAAATATGTAAGGCGTATGGTCATGCTATGAGCTCTTGGTCAGACGCTGTGTCAGAGTATTTTTGCTGATGTGGCTGCACAGATTCTTCTAAGACTTAGTGCAGGGACAGTTCGCTAGATTGTTTGTTAACTTATGCATATGTAGGAAGGCTGAATCCACTGGACCAAAATAAAATACTCTGCACACCGTTTTGATTTTATGTATCTTAGCTTATTATTTTTATTTTAATTATTAACCAAAGAAAAAGAAACCATCTTATTGAACACTTTTAATTTAACGAGACCAACACAACCTCTTCGTCCAGTAACTCAAGCCTCTCTCTCCCTCGATTGACCATCTATCGATATCTATCAAAAGAATATCGTTATCGACATTCTGATACCATTAGGGGTTCTCACGCAATCCTACATTCGGCCATTCTACAGCCTCATTCGTCCCGAATGATGGATTCCACATCTTCAGGTACTCCGCTACGGTATTGGTCCTATTTGGGCCCTCACCATCCCCGATCTTCTCCACTGAGTATCAACCATGTCTTTACTTCCTAACAATTTTATACGGCCCTAGATAATTCTTCTTAAGCTTCAGCCCTGCTCCAAACTGGGTACGCTTTAAAGCAACCATATCGCCCACTTCGTATTCTGTTTCGGACTTTCTGAACTTGTTATATGATATTATCTTTTGCTAATCTACGAATTTCATCTTTCTCCCGTTGCAACTTTATAAGTAATTCTTCCTCTAAGTGAGACGTTAACTCTTGATCATATGTTGTTCTCATTTCAATACCAGTCAAAAGACGAGAACTTGGTACTCCGGGGTGTCGAAGAGTTGATGAACTGTTGTACCCTGAAAACGTTTTTATACCAGGACTTGGGTTCCTCTGCACATAACTTGGTCAATAGCGTTGAAACAGTCCTATTAAGACGCTCGACTTGCCCATTTCCACGAGGTACTCCTGTAGCAATAAGTAAATGCTGAATCTTTTGGGAGGTACAGTATTCTTTAAACATGTTGGAAGTGAAAGCAGTTCCTCTGTCAGTTATAAAACGTTTCGGGTTCCCGAATACTTCCGATTGTCTCTGCAGACGATCAACAACTTCTTGAGATCCTGTGCGCTCAGTGGGATATAGCCAGACGAACTTGGAGAAAGCATCTACTATGACCAAAACATGGTTATACTGCTTTTTTGTCGATTCCATAGCGTCTATATGATCTAGGTGAAACGTTGCCAATGGCTTATCGCCTTTGTCGATGACATTTAAAAATTCTTCCTTCCTTCCATGTTTCTGCTCGCTCACAATGCATTCCACACACGATTTGATAACCACCTCAACTTTGCAACGTTTGATATATAATAATATTTTCCTAGAACATCTATGGTCTTCTTAATTCCAAAATGCCCCTGGCGGTGCGCCATAGTTATGATTTCTCTTTCCATTGCCGACGGTATGACTATAAGTTCTTTAATCGGGTCTTTGTGTAAAATATCGAACTGCAAATAAAAGTCGTCATAAGTCCCGTTTTCCAATACCTTTCTAACCGCATTAATCCATTCATCCAAAAGCTGAGCCTATCTTGTGTCTCAGAGAATTTTCGAGCAATAAGCAATGAATTCTGCTTAACGCATCCACGTGTTTCATTTCAGTTCCAGGTCGATGTTCGATCTCGAAGTCGAAATCTTGTAGAAATATCGCCCATCGAGCCACTCGTAAAGGTACTTCTTTTTTTTTTAATCGTCATTGCGAATGCATTAAAGTCTGTAACGATTTTTATCTTCTTCCCAAGCACGTAAACCCTCCACTTTGACAAAGCCTGAATTATGGCGAGTACTTCCAACTCATATGAGTGATACTTCTCCTCTGCTGGTGTAGTCTTACGACTCATGTACTCCACAGGATAAAAATTCTGGTCTTCAGAATTAAATTGTAGTAACATAGCGCCATAACCATACATACTAGCGTCACAGTGAACTTCGGTAATGCCCATCGGATTAAACAAATGTAATACTGGCGGATTTGACAAACGTACTTTTAACTGTCTAACGGATGCAAGTGCTTCTTCATTCATCATGAATGGTACATCTTATTTCATCATTTTCGTCAACGGCCTAGCGATTGTTGCAAAGTCTTTCACAAATCGGAGAAAATACGAAGTAAGACCTAAGAACATTTTGTCTCTTGGGATTGGGTAACTTTCCACAGCCATAGTCTTTTCTCTGGACGGTTTTATAGTCGAATTTTCGATTATGTATCCCAGAAAATTGACTCGCCTTTGTAAAAATTGACATTTTTCCCATTTAATTTGAAGTCCTGAAGTCTCGGCTAGATTTAATACTCTTTTCAGCTTATTTAATCCATCTTCCTCATCACCTGATGGTATGATAATGTCATCCATGTACAAAATAACAATCCCTTCATCGATAAGTGGCCTTAAGACTGAAAATATGTATCTCATGAATACAGCTGGCGAATTGGTTATCCCAAATGGCACGAAGTTAAACTCGAACTGGCTGTTTTAACAAACGATGTAAACTTCCGTGAGCTTTCGTCTACGGAAACGTGGAAAAATCCATTGCATAAATCAAGGGTTGTTAAAACCTTTCCTCTCTGCAGTTTATGCAAAACGTCGTCAATTAATGCTGTCGGAAAATTGTTTTTTAATTTTTTCTGCATAATCTTTTCTTGCCATCTTTTTTTGAAACTAGCACCACAGGAGATGGAATACTCGGAAAAGCTTTGACGAACGATTACAGCCTCCATCCATTCCTTTATCTGCTGATTCACTATCGCTTGATCCTGATATGGTAAACGTCTTGGCCTTTGAGATCTTCATTTCCACTGGCGAAATAGTAGGTTTTACCGGTTTATATGACTTCAACATTTCTTATATATCTGATTTTATTCCTTCGTTCAAATAGATGAGATTAATTTCTAGTAGAGCGTCTTCATCCAAGGTCATTGTCACAATTCTCTCAAACGTTGTCTGCAATTCAGAAATTTTTGTCTTAGTTTGCACTTCCCGGCTTATTGGCTTTGGTATTTCGTCTTCTTTGTGGAACACGATTCGTTTTCTTCCAATAGTAACATTCAAGTTCTCCAGAACATCATTGCCGATCACCCCTTTATACAATGTGTCTTTATCCCGAACAACATAAAAGTCTATTTCTACTGCGTTGCCATCTAACTCTGTTTTGATTTTGAAAAATCCCAGTGTACGAATCTTTTTTCCCTCCTACGCCGATTACCTCCTTGCATTCACGGTTTAAGTTAACCGGGTTTATTTCGTTATTAGAACTCTCGTTAATGGTGGAAAGTTCACTGCCCGAATCAAACAGAGCAGATAATACTGAATTGCCTATTGGAACGTCCTTAAAAGAACGATTAAACTTAAGTGTCATTTGTTGATAATTTGTATTATCCTTCTTAGTTTCTTTTGCGTTCCTTGCCTCACACTGACTAGCTTTGTGGCCCATCTGATTACATTTAAAACATTTGTAATTATCTTTACAATTCTTAGCGACGTGATTCTTTTCTCCACATTTAAAGCATTTGAAATCCTCCAAAGTATTCCTCGATTGCAGCTTCTCAAATCGCGGATTTGGTTTAGACTCTTGGTTGGAAGCATGTTTCTCGTACATTGTTAGTTTCTCTCGTAATTCCTTTAAATCTCTCGTTTGGTAAAGAACGCTTTTATTCTTTTTTGGAGTCAGGGATACCCTCAATGATGTATTCGACAATGCTTTTCTTATCTAAGCTGCCTCTTTTGGCTATACTCTTCATTAGATAAAAGTACTCAACCAGACTCTCGTTGTATTTCTTCTTTCTACTCTTTCTACTCCAACTTGTTAGACCCTCTTTTTTTAACGTTTAATATATATTTGTTGAATCTACTCTTAAATTAGAGCCTAACAACAAGTTTGAGGTATTTTTCTTAGTCTAGTACTTAAGATAAATCCTGGGGATATTGCAGGCGGCCCTAATCACTTGTTATTGGGTTGGTCTGTCATTTCTTTTAAGACGAGTTCTATTATTAGTTCGCGTAAGGGAATTGGCAAGAACATTTGGGTGTGCATCCAGTTTCGCACAATACTTTAAAAGTGGTCATGTATTGATTGAGTGAGATCAATAGGGCCTCTAAGCCACTTGGAGTTTGCTGGCCAAGCTCTGGTGCGCTAGGTTGCGGATTCTGTAGATGGTGGAGTGACGGGGTCTCCAGTTTCGCACAATACTTTAGTTGTTGACTACCTATTTCAGATTTTACGCTAGGTATATTCAGATCATTTTGAATGTCGTCGTTCCGTATATACCCCCGTGATTGATCTTAAAATCTTCGACTGCGCTCTTTGTATAATGTCGACATTGGTACTTGCATTTCCCCATAGTAAGTCCAGATGGGTTTCAGTACGGAGTTGTATAGGAGGACTATATACTCCAGTTTTTGCCGGATTTTGAACATCAGACCCTCCAGCCAAACTCTATCGAAGGCCTGGGCATCGTCGAGAAATACAGCCGCACAGTATTCTTTTAGTTCAAATGCTGTTCGTATTTCGGATGTTATGCTATTGACTTGTTCAATTGTACCATGTTTTTCGCGGAAGCCAAACTGGTAAGAAGGGATTGTGTTCTCCGATGCCAGAAATGAGTTTAGTCGGATCTGCAGGGCCTTTTCAAAAAGCTTCGAAAGACATGGCAGCAAACTAATTGGCCTATAGGATGATGGCTGGGTTTTGTCCTTTCCCACTTTAGGAATCATGATGATAGTGGACATTTTCCATGTTCTTGGGAAGTAGCCAATTCTTATTATAGCGTTGAACAGTTTGCAGATGTATTGTATGGCAATGATAGGGAGTTCTAGGATCATTTTCGGTGTGATTAGGTCATGGCCAGGGGCTTTTTTCGGCTTTAGGTGGTTTTTAATAACTGCAGTGATCTCGTCCGATTGGAGTTCCGAGTACTTACTATCCGTTAATGTGCTCGAAGGGGGAAGTACAAATTAGTTTGATGTTGGATTTGGCTGGAAAACCATTTTAAGATGTGTGGCAAATACAGATGCCCTCTCTTCGTCACTGCGGGCCCATCCACCGGTTGGACTCCTTATCGGTGAAATTGTCTCTGTAGGAGCGCTTAAAGTTGGGTGGGCTTTCCACAGAGGATGTTTAGTGCTGGTTGGGCTGAGCTTTTCTATGTATTTCCTTTGAGCCCAGCTTTCCTCTTGTCTTAACGCCTTGGAGAGGTTGCGATTAGCATGCCTTAGGCGAAGTTTTGCTGCTGGTGATCGAGTAATCTGCCATTCTCTTCTTAGACGTCGTTTTTCCGTTACTAATTGTTCTATCCGCCGGTTCGTAGGCCTGTCAACAGGTTTAGTGTAAGAAGGGGCAGGTGGAGTAGATACTCTTGCTGCAGCTCCTATCATAGACTCAAGTGCAGAGACGCACATATCAATGTCCTCTGCAGCATCCAGTTTCGGCGAACAGTCAATGTGGGCACTCATGTACATTTTAAATTTAAGCCAACTTGTTTTGTTGTTTGTAAGCCTATATGGGCGATCAAGTACTTGCGGTCTTGTTAATAGTGTGTATAGCACTGGAGAGTGATCGGAAGTTAAATCTAGCAGTGTATCCGCAGTGATCCGATTACGTGGAATCCTCTTGGTTACTGCGAAATCAATCAAGTCAGGCACTTTCTGTGGATCTGTGGGCCAATAAGTAGGCCTACCCGGTGAGACGCAATCCATCTTATTGAGAGGGTTGACTATTGTGTTGTACAACTGCTTGCCTTTAGGATTTACCAGGCGAGATCCCCAGTGCGTATGTTTGGCGTTATAGTCCCCTGCCGCAATGAAGCGATTTTCGGGTGTTTTAAAGAAATCGGTGAATTCCTTTTCAGAGATTGAGAAGCGTGGTGGGCAGTACAGGGCAACCAATGTAGTGTTGCCGCAGTTGGTTTGGACGGTTATAGCAGTTGCTTGTAGGTGCTGTGTTTCAAATCTGTTGAGGAACGAGTGTTTTATACGGTTTTTGATTAGGATACCAGTCCCGCCATGAGCTTTTCCGTCTGGATGGTTTGTTGCATAGAAGGTATATTTTGGTATTTGAAAATTATTTTTTGATCTTAAATGTGTTTCCGAAATCAGCAAAACGTCGATTTCACTTGAGTCTAGGAATAGTTGCAGTTCATTTTTGTGCTTGGAGATGCCGGTAGCAATTCAAAGACATAGACGTAGGGAAGCCATTATTTATTCTCGATAAGCTTCTGGATAAGCAGGTTTTGATTCCGCATCAGTTCGTGCATACAGTTTTGCATGAACGTCATAAAAGTGGTCATGTTTTGATTGAGTGAGATCAATAGGGCCTCTAAGCCACTTGGAGTTTGCTGGCCAAGCTCTGGTGCGCTAGGTTGCGGATTCTGTAGATGGTGGAGTGACGGGGTCTCCTTCGCAGGTTCCGTCTGTCCAGTTCAGAGCACACTAGATACACTAGGACTGTATGTAGCAGGCATGTTAGATGATCTAACAGCCTTGGCGAAGAATACATCCGGTGTAGTTTTAGAGGCGTTGACGGTGATTTTTGGTCCAGCTGGGGGTTTGCGCCCGTTTAGGTGAGATTTAAGATCCTTGAAGACAGGACATCCTCTGTAGTTGGCCGTGTGGTTCCCTCCACAGTTACTGCATAGTCTTAGTGCGACATTGTTTCTGTCCTTGGTGCAAATGCCATCTTTATGATGTTCGCCGCAGCCAACACACACTGACCTGAGATTGCAGTTGTTAGAGGTGTGGTTGTATTCCTGGTAGATTTGACACTGCGGTGGCTGGTGTCTCTTATGGGGCTCCTCTACGGTGATTCTTCTGTGCAATAGGAGCTGTAGGTTGTAGATTGGCTGCACTTCATTTGGCTTCGGCCGCTTTGCATCTGGTTGGAGCTCGATTTTAAAGAGCGGCTGTGCGACTTTGTTCCTCTTGATGATGTTGACAACGGATTTGACCGCAAACCCTTTTTCGACCAACGCGTCTGCTATTTCTTGAGTAGGGACCGATGGCTCAACACCCTTCAACACAACCTGGAGCCCTTTACTGCTTTTTAGTTGATAGGTATAGAAGTTGATGTTAGCATTACGGAGGTACTTTTCGATGATGCATAAATTGTCCTTAGTTTGGGTTTGACATTTAATTTCTTTTATGTTACCCCTATTGAGAGGGGTTACAACAAAGTTATTTGGCCCTACAGTTTCTACTAGCTTCGAAATCAGGGCGCTTCAGTTGGCTCCACGGATGTATAAAGGGGGTGGTGTAGCCGATTTAACTTTATCTACAGCGCCGGCTTGATCATCTTGCTGTTGATTGCTGAATGGCTGGCACTTTCGGTGTTATTGCTTACGTTAGCATTCAGTGGGGTCGGCGACACCACCGAAAAGTACGCGTTGTTGCGTTGGAGAGTCGACGCTCATGTTGTTGTTGTACAATTGTTATGCTGGCGGGGATTACGCACTTTGTTGTTGCAACTTAGTAATTATTTCTATTAGAGCAATCTAATAGCGTAAGTTTTTGTTAAAATAAAATTGTATATTAGTGATTAATTTTAAATTACAAATTAGCTTAAGGCCTAGTAGCTATAGCTAGACTTTAGAATTGTCCGTAATTTGCAATTTCGGTTCAATTCAGACTATAAATATATAAATAAATTACAAACAAATTTGTTATTTTAATACATAATTGTGTTTGTTTCGCCTTTGTAATTGTTTTTGCAAGGTTAATTATGTATAAAGCCGCAAAGTCTCACGTATAACTGTGTTTGTCTGTATGTATGTATCTACATATGTAAATATCGCCTTTTTTTTGCTTCAAGTATTTTTTCATAAATTCAAATATTCAAGCAGTACTCATCGTTGGAGAGTTCAAATGCAGGAACTCATTTTAAATAGTACGCCGCCAACATTAAATTAAAGTTATTGGCTAATGAACTTAAACCATCTCTTAAAAGAGGTCGAAGCAAATAACGGCTTAGAAAAACCTGACGTAGTGGTGTGTAATACATGTAAAAATGTGTATAAACAAAAGCACATCGAATTTAGTAAAGCACAAATGCTACGTAATGGCAAAGAGTCGTAAACGCAACCATGGTGAAGTTTTGTCGATGTTGAATCAAAAAAGATGTGCAATAAGCTAGCAACTGAATGGACAGTAAATAATGGGCAATCCTTTAATATTCAATAATTATTCAAATGTTCAAGTTTTAAATAATGAGTAATTTTCTGAAATAAATTTGTAATAATAAAAACTATATTGGCTATCTTTTTCTTGAATATGCCATTCTGATTTTTTAATTTATTTTCCTTATTATTTTTATTTATTTTTAATGCTTCCATTAAATTTTGCTTGCAATAAACAAATAATCATAACTCACTGTTCAGTATTCACAATGTATTCATGCAGATGTCTAGTACATATTTGAAATAAATAGATATACATAATTGAGAATAGAAGAGAAATCTTTAAAGGAAGAAATAATGTTGTCAGGTTGTGGCTGTTGTGGTGGAAGAAACATTAAAGTTCTTTAGAGCCAGTTCTGCTGCCATTTTCTGCTAAAGATCCTGAGCCGCAATTTAGTAGTTCAGGTTGACGTGGCGAATCTAAAAGCTATCGCTGCAGCTTTCTAGCTGAAACGAAGACGGCAAACAAGAACCAAAATCAATTCGATTCTTTTAAGCAGATATTTAGAGGAAGCAGTTGTTTAAATGGAGAACGAAGTTTAATATTTTATTAAAAGATACGATATGCCAGTATCCTGCATATTTGAAAGAACCATCAATTTGCTTTTGGATAAATCCTTAGAATTCAACAATTTATTACTTTATTTTATGCACGAATAGTAAAAAAAAAATATTTTTTTCTGATGAAGTGTTTTATGTGCCCCATTTATAGTATTGTGCCTCTGGGTTGCGTCTTTAACGTGTTTCTACACTCCCTTCGCGAGTATTGGCGCATCGAAATACTCTGGCCGGTACATGATGATTGTGTCACACAATTTTCATTTCTGGCTCTCCAATTTTTGTCCGCCGAATGAATCCCTGAAAATATATAGAATTAAAATATGACCTCAAATTATACATAAAGTACACAATAAATAATAAAAAAGGTAATTTTTTATACAGAAGTCATTCTATTTTTCCTTATGCTAAAAATTTTCTGCTCTAAGCTGAAAACTTCATGGTTAACTTTTCACAATCGCAATGTAAATCTAATAAACATAAATAAACCATAGGGCCGGGGCTAACTTCGACCGCACCGAAGTTGGTACACCCTTGCAAATTTAATTTGTTATTCTTTCGTAACCTATGGATGTCAAAGTTTAAAAACGTTTTATCTAACAAAAACAAAATTTGTATGACAATTACGTTAGAACGAAGTTATTGGCAAAGTCACGGTTTTCCACCGATCGTTGCAATATGACCTAAGGGGTTAAGGGTTGGGGAGGTGAGCTTTCATCTCGCACCGTTCTTCCGAACATGCATACCGCTCTCCCCATAGAAAGAACTTACCACACTACTGTCCAAATGGGGCTTAGTTTTCTCTCTTAGACTTAAGCGAGTTTTGTTCTATACTGAAGTTAAATAAAAGTAGAACTGAAATTGACATTATGCGTGCTGTAGCATGTTCACATATTAAATACTCGCTGTACTCAGTGAAACATATTGTAGCACTTACATTATTTATGTATATACAAACATACATTATCAAAACATTAAAAGTACAGTGCTGAGTCGGCATATCTAATGCATATGGAACAACATTACAGTACTTTAAATTTGTTAATTACGGTCTCTAGATGTGGAATGTCGAAGCCTTGATCCTCTTTTCACAAGTGGACCGTTTAAACAACTAAGGACTCGTTGTCGGTTTATTTTGTCATCTCTGACTCTACTTTAAAAATCGGCATTGTAAGTATTACCGGTGAATTCTTTTTCATCTGTGTTCAGCGTTTAAATCTTCTTTAAATATCTTGACATGGGGAATGCTATTTTTTCGCAATCCCTAACAAACTGTCTGTAGAGTCCTGTCATCCCCAGGAAAGATTTGATCTGGTTTGTTGTTGTAGGCAAGCCTGCATAACATTTACTTTGTCCGTATTAGGCCTGATGCCATGAATGGTCAGAACGTGACCTAGAAATTGCGTTTTTTTTCTTAACAAAGGCGCAATTGTTTACTTGGATTTTTCAATTTGCTTCTTTTTAAGTTTTAATAAAGTCGTGTGTTTTTGAAGAGATGTGCTGAAAATTAGTATGTTATCTATGTATCTATGTAGGCAACGCAATAGTTTCCGATAAAGTCTTTCAGGACCTCATTCATAAGTCTCTGGAATATCGATGGAATATTTTTACGGCATTCTTTCAAATTCGTAATGACCTGACGGTGTTGAAAATACCCTTTTTTTCCTACTGTAGGCATACGCACGGATCATACAGAAAAAATATAAGTGCACTATCAGAGACTAAAAGGATGTAAAAAGCAAAATATTGCACCAGATCGGGATACTGTTAATTGTGCGGACGACGACAAGACGACAAATATTTATAGTATACACATGTGTGTGTTAACTCACGATTTATCCAACGGTGCGATCTCTGGGCTCATCGATGCTGCAGGGACTTGTTGTATAATTTAGTTATTAGCAAAATGAAATGCAACAAAGCCGATCGCAACGCATTACATACCCATTAGGTTTTCTATTGAGGACAACTGATTTTACTTAACCGAATATGGACTTAATTTTACTAATAATATCTAAAGTTTTCGTTACGTTACTTAAACTAATACTTCATTTAAATTTCTTTTAGATCAGCAAAACTTACGTTAATAAATGAAAAACCTTATAAAAATATTAGAAACAGTGTTGCCGTGGTGCAACAAAAAAAGTAGTATACCAACCAAAGTGCTGCTATGCCATACTTTGCGTACAGAAGAAACAAGAAAAAGTAGCAGAAAAATGTCGCAAAGTGGTAGATTCTGCTCAAATTGGGTGTATAATGTTGGTATTAGTCGGGGAATTGCGTCATTTCATCAGCAGACTATTTTAGCCTGGCCCATGGCGATGATTTTTGATGAAACTGAAGGGTTGATAAAATAAATTAAATAAATATAAATTTTAACTTATTCTTCGAATATGTACCCATATTTTCATTCACTTTATCCAAATATGTATAGTACTGCCTTGTGCAGTCACTGTAGTTTTTAATGCTGATGTAATATGGATGTGTTTCACATATATGTATATATGTATATATTTATGTGAATTCACGTCGTCACATTCACGTCGTTTCGCAATGAAAGAATCAAATTAAATGAAAAAGTCTGTACCAAAAATTCTGTTTCTAAGCGAACACAATGCATGCGAACGAATTCTAACGGATCTTTTCCATGCTCTCTTCTTTGCTTACGCTTTGTGTTCGCTGTGCAAAATGAGAGTAAGAACCGTACCAAGTGAAGACATGTGCGGAGTACGCAACGGGCGTTGAGGGGTTCATTTATTCTTGCAAACAAAGAAAAAAACCATTCTTTCCGAAATGCAATTAAAATTATTATTATTAAAGAGGGCTACAGTCTTGCATACTTATATTTTATATTTATTAGTTAGAGAGCACAAGTGCTGTGAATCTCCTCTGGGTATTCGTAGTCTTAAATGTAAAATTTTCTTTCGAGTAGTTCAACGCATCGTTCTGCATGATTAATTTGGGCTTTAAAAGCCTTAAGAAAGTTTTGGCCTATTATTGCTGAGAAGTTTTTGTTGGAAAAATCTATAAGTTTCCACTGCAGTGTATGTGCACTGTATGGTTCCTAATTATGGTATATTTTGTTGTATAAATGCCATTAAGGGTTTTGCAAGAGCATCGCTCGGTGAGATGCTTGTCGATGCACCGGTATCTCAAGCACTTAATTTTTTGTTTCCCTATTGTCCACACCTTTATGGGTAGCGTTGCGCTAGGCAAGGTATCAAAATATTTACATATTTCTTCCTCTTCTTCTGAATGATCTTTTAAAGTCCCTAGAAGTTCTAGTTTGTTTCGAGTTGTTGCCCTTGTTGTTATAATTGGGCTCAAAATTTTAGCTTTGGCCAGGTTGTTACCTATTATATAGTTGTTGGTTTGCCTGATCGTTCTGTGGCGGTCCGTCACTAAAATTGTTGTAGTTAGTTTTGTTGTTCGGGTTAGGTTTAGCGGTATTATTTTTATTGTTTGCTTGGTAGTTTTGGTGTGGTTTGTTTAGCATACGTATTTGGAATTTTTATTTAATAAGAATAGATACAAAGTTATGATATGGCAAAGTTAATTTTGAGTGTGTGCTCTGCAATCGACTTGGCTAGATTTACTAATTTATTGAGAGACGCGAGGAAATTGTGTTGCCAGATAGCACATGACAGGGCTGCATACATAACTCCCCTTAACACCTAGAGTAGAACATTGTGTCACCGGTGAGGCAGGCAATGAATGAGGACCCTCTCGTGTAGGACTCGATTGTGTTGACTGGTCACTGTAAATAGGGGCTTTGTAACACCCTGGTCCTTTTTGCTCGGCCATGTAGGCTTCTATATTTTGTACCCGGTGCAAAACATTTTGATTGATTAATAAAGAGCTCTGCTCCATTAGTAATTTCTTGTGGCTGTAGTTTAACAAACAGCAGAGCGATTTGTTCTTAAATGTGGAGTTATGTATTGATTAAACAAAAATAAAGGTTCAGATCAATATTACTGTTCGGAGATAGTTTTTTAAGATAGTTTTTGGCGGTCTGCCCCATTCGCCCTGCTTGGCCGCTTGTTGCTGGGTGTAACGCTGATTGTTTTAGAGGAAAGCCTTGAACTTCTTGGAGGTAAATGCTATGCCATTGTCTGACACGAACTGATCTGGTAACCCATAAGTAGCGACAAGTAGATTGAGAACTTTGTATGTAGCAGCTGTGGAAGTGCAGCTAGCAACAGTAATGAACTAGTACGTGGTCTGATCCAATGAGTTCCTTAAGTGTAGAAAAAGACTTCTCACACTGCTTGTTCCACTTCCAATCTGTGTTTTTATCCAAAAGACAAATTTTCTGACACTGTTGCGTTATGTTGCCTAAGTCTTAAGAAAGACTGAAACTGCTTTTTACCCTTAGGTGTTCGTGCGTCTGCGAGACCTTATCGACACATGGTCGGATACCAGTTGATTCAATTTTGACCCTTCAAACTCAACGAATGCTACTCCGAATTGGCATTGTACTTGCGTCCCGGCTATATCAAAACGCAAAAACAGTTCCTGTAATCTAGTTGCCAATTCCGTTTTTCTCATTATCACAATGTCATCAAAACATGGTAGACTCCAGAATAATTTTGTAAAATCTCAATATAGCTTCGAAAAATGCCTAGTGTAGATTTTTTTTCTCTCTCGTTTTCGTTTCACTCGTCGCCGTTATTTGCGCTCATACTGCAGTCTGTTGTGTGTCTGTAATTTAGACAATATATCACTTACTCAGTGCTCTCTTTCTCTTTTAGCCCTTGTGCACCCTCAATATCTCTCTTTCTTATTATTTCTGGACCTCAGAGTGAGATATATATTTTAATTGGTATTAAAATACCAATACAATACATTTCTCATTTTTATTTGTTTGGTTACTAATTCATCTTATAACCTCATAATGCCTGTCCGTTCGGTTAAAAATTGTTTGCGGCCCGCCCCACCCCTGAATAGTTTTATGTACTGTTGTTTGTGTAAAACTACAGAACATGTTAAGTGCGCCTACTTAACATGCAGGGTAAAGGATCATTTAAATCAAAAAAATCAAAGAAGCTAACATCGGCTATGCCGAAGTTTATATACCCTTGCAGTCCTTGGTAACAATAATTTTACATGTTCAAAATTTGTTTTCTTCAACTCAATTCATCAATATACAAACAAAAGAATTTTACTGTCTATTTTACAATTTGTTCTTCTTCCCTCATTCCCAAAGCAAAGCAACGCATGCATACACATACACTTTATGTAACGTTTACATGTACTCTGTTGATGACGAAAGACGTAGTGGACAGCAAGCAGCGCTGCCGACAGAGCTGGGATCAGAGCCGATTATTATATTGACTGTAACTTGTGTTATATTTATCCGATCCGACATATGTAAATTTCATAGCATACTCGATTTTTATGAAAAAGTTTCTTCTAGTTCTTCTAGAGCTATATGATATAGTGGTCCGATCCTGATGGTTTTCATACTTTATTTTTGCCGGGTAATAAAAACCCTCGAAAAAAAATTTCAGGCCGATAGCTCTTAAGACGGCTGAGAAAAACGCGTACGCACAGACGGACGGACAGACGGACATGGCTATATCAACTCAGCTTCTCATGCTGATCAAGAATATATATACTTTATGGGGTCGGAAACGTCTCCTTCTGTGCGTTACAAACATCTGATCAATTTTATAATACCCTCTCCAAGGGTATAAAAAGGGTCTCAAATGGGGATGTGAGTCATGCCGGATGGTGGAAGATGGAAATGGAACTTTTCATGCGGCATGAGTCTGTTCGCCAGTTTTCTTAAACTCTCGTAAGAGTTTAAAGCTACTGACTGAGTCTCGAAAGCGTAAGAAGGCGGGAGAACAGACTTCTGATTTGTCATTTTGTTTGCCGGTCTCCACATCGATATAGGTTCCGACCCCTTCTCAACCAATGCAAACTCCAATTCCGCAGACGATGGCAAGAATCTACAACCATGGATTTTTGCCGACAGGGATTCTAGTGATAGCAGTGCCGGAGTGCCACTTGTTGCAACTGATGCTACAATTAATGCGGTAGCTGATGCAACATATGCGATGCCGAAACCATTGGTGGGAGTGCCACCTAAAAAACACATTTTTTATTTTGAGACTTCTCCCTGATGGTAAATCGGATGATGTCATGGCCCACATTCGGGCTAAACTGAATGTCTCCAATATATCCATAGAAAAGTTTAAATATTCATATTTCAGAGAAATTTCATCTTTTAAAATCAGTGTTCCAATTGAGTTCTTTGACTGTATCTGCAGTTCTAGCTTCTGGCCGTAAAGCTTAATTGTGAAGGAATTACATCCAGAAAAAGGAAGACACGGGGCCAATCAAGGATTCCTTCACCATATATTCCTCTTTCTTCTATTCTATCTTCATCTATTCCCACTCCTTCCTTATCTATTCCTTCTTCTACTCTATCATAAAACTAACAACTTCCTTCTCTGTCCGCTATCAGAATGTCAGAGGCCTTAATACTAAACTTACTAAACTCTTTGTAAATAGTCTGTCTTTTGATTTTGACCTAATTGTCTTTATTGAGACTTGGGTAAAACCTGAAGTTCTGACGCCACAGTTTTACCTTCTAATTTCAATATTTTTAGACGTGATCGTACTTACGTAGGGGTGGTGGAGTTCTTATTGCTGTAGATTCCGCCCTATCATCGGGTCTGATAACAATACCTGTCTTAAGTAGTATCGAATTTATATGTGGCAACATATCTTTTACTCGTTTTTCTTTTTTTTGTTACCTGTTCTTACATTCCGCCCCAATCGGAATGGCCAACCTACTTACAACACTTAGAATCTATTAAATTTATACTTGAACTACTTTCTGACAGAGACTTATTAATTGTCCTTGGCGACTTTAACCTGCCTACTATGACTTGGTCAACACTTAATGGTATCAAAACGTTGCTACCCTCTGGGTGCCACGATTTTATTGATGGTCCGCTTTTGATCCTAGATTTTGTGAAGTATCTAGAACTAGCACGCAAGCACATCTCCGGGTATGATCCGACGGTACGCACCCGATGTTTTCGGAAGACTGACTTTGTCGCACTAAACAATGCCTTTCTTAATACCGATTGGACTAATTTATACACTTGTACGGATATGAATTCAGCAATTTCTTTATTTTATACCACTGTTGACTCAATCTTTAATGACTGTGTACCCCTAGTGTGTCCTGTGTTGATGCAAAAATCACCATGGTTTACGATGGGGTTGTCAAAACTGAAGAATCTTAAGTCTAGTTATTACAAAAAGTATAAAGTCACGGGTCTTTCATCGGATCTTTCTCGTTACTTGGTTGCTGAATAGAATTTTTTTTTTTCTAATTCTAAATGCTATAATAATTACTTACAACGTTGCAAGTTGCAATTCTCCGAAAATCCTAAAGAGTTCATAGTTTCGTTAACTTAAAGCGAAATTCTATCTCCCTTCCATCGTTTGCAGTTTTTAATGATGTTTCGGCCTCTTCTGATCAATCTAATTTATTTGCTAACTTCTTCTCGACTGCGTACATATCCTATAACGAGATCCAATTGCATTCTTAATCCGATTATAACGGAAAGTTCGGTAGCTAAGGAACTAATGACGATTAAGCTGGTATACTCACCGGGCCCAGGCGGTATTCCCGCTTGTGTCCTGAGGTTCTCTGCGGAGTCATCGTTCTCGCCTTTACTTAAGATTTTTGAGTTGCCGTTACTTTGTCCGAGTTTCCAACCATATAGAAGGACTCGTTTATTTTACCTCTTCACAAATGTGGCAATAAATCCGACGTCACTAATTACAGAAGAATTTATAAATTGTCAGCGATACCTAAACTGTTTGAGAAAATTATGTCGTCTCAAATACAGCATTTATGTAAATCTATTTTTTCGCCATACCAGCATGGGTTTGTTAAGAATACGATACCACAACTAACCTTTTACAGTTTACATCTTTTGTAATCCAAGGTTTTAAGAATCAAAAGCAAACTGATGTTATATATACGGATTTCAAATTTAGTTGGCTTTCCGGATGCTCTGTTTGCTTGGATTTCACAATATCTAAGCAATAGGAGGCAGAGGGTTCTTTTTAGATCCTCTCTTTCTAAGATCATTTGTGTTGAATCGGAAGTCCCACAGGGTAGTCACCTTGGCCCATTACTATTCACCACTTTATTAATGATCTCTGATTTAAATTCCAGAGTTCTTATGTATGCTGATGATGTAAAAATCGCTAATCGCATCGTAGACTCTCTCTCATGTCATACCTTGCAAGCTGACCTGAATGCTTTTCAGGGGTGGTGTAGGGCTAACTTGTCATCTCTCTCTCCAATTAACGAGTTACTTTTTAAATAATTTCCCGTTAGAAAGAATTAATATTACTTCCTTGGTTGTAAAAGATTTGGGGATCTTAATATGGGGGATCATATATCTACTACTGTTAGTAGGGCTAAAAGTGTTCTTGGCTTTATAAAGCGCTGGTGGAAGGAGTTCAAGGATTCTTATACTACAAAATTCTTTTTTACTTCTTTAGTCCGCCCCATATTGGAGTATGGATCTTGTGTTTGGTCTCCTCAATATGAGTTTTATCAAAACAAATTAGAATCTGTACAAAAACAGTTTTTCCTTTTTGTGGATCCTTGAACTTCTTCGAAAAGCGCTTTTTAAAGTTAAGAATTCTCTTACTACTAACAGTAGTCGATATATGCAGATTAAAACTAAGTTTGTTGTCTATTAAGATCTCCAAATTGTTACAACCCGAGAAGTAATATAAATTCTTTCTAACGAAACATTATTTAAGACGTAACTGGCTAATTGCGGAGAACCTCTATAAAAAGATATAATTTTCTATTTAGAACATTAACCAATAACAAGTTATTCCTACACCACCCCCGAAAAGCATTCAGGTCTGCTTGCAGGGCATGAAAAAGAAGCGATTAGCGATTTTTACATCATCGGCATACATAAGAACTCTGGAATTTAAAAGAACGGTAGGGAGATCATTAATAACCAGAGGGCCGGGGCTAACTTCGACCGCGTCAATGTTTGTATACCCTTGCAACTCTTTTTTGTAACTCTCTCCTTACCTATTAGCTATCAATGTGAAAGAACGTTTTATTTAAAATGGCTTATGTTTGCGAAAGAATGGCCTACAATCTTAGCATAAGAAATAACGAAGATATTGATCAAAGTCACTTATTTCCACCGAGCTTTCCTATGGGAGCTATATGATATAGTCACCCGATCTTTATCAAATTCGGCACAGTCATAACAGATATATTAAACTAACAAATGTTTAATTTGAAATCAATCGTGTTAAAAGTAACGAAGTTATTTACAAATGCACTGTTTTCGACCGATCGTTCCTATGGGAGCAATATGATATAGTCACGCGATCCTGATCAAATTTACATACATACATACATTATGCATGCGTAATGTATGTATGTATTGCGCAGTGGGATGTCGCCTTCAGCCCTACAAGCATCAACAACATCCGCTCGACACTGATATTGAAATGACTGGCATTGACGCCGGAGCAAGTATCAGCATTTCGGGTAATGCATCGGCCAGCTCAAGTTCCTCGATTAGCCCAGCGGAGCAACAACAACGCTTCCACAAACAGGAAAGCTCTAGTAACCAATAACCTCATAAAAAAAAGTGCCTATGCTCCACCTATCATAGCAATCGGCGATCTTTGCGCCGCTACAATAAATATAAAAAAAAAAAAAACAAACAACAATATGTATACTATAAATAAAAATGCAACAATATATGTATATGTATATTTATTAATCCCGAATGATCGACATAGTTACCTTTTAGCTTAATATTTATTGTAGGCGTATAAACGTCAAAAATTTTAAGCAAAAGCCTATTATTCAAGTGCCTTGAGCAATGAAAAATCTTGAAACTTAATCCGATCTTATAATTTTTTATTTTCCTATTCGATGTTTTAAATCAAAGATTGGTATAAGGTAAACGACTTCTTATAATCACATCCAGACCACGAAAATATTTTGATTTTTCTTAATATCTTCTGAAATTACGCGGCTTGGACAAAAGAAAAAAAACCATTTTTAAATACTTGCCTAATAAGCAACCAGGCTAAAAAAAATTTTAGATAAAGGCAGCGAGTAAAAAGAAAAAAAACTGTTCAAAGTAGCATGCAACGAAGTATTGCTGCTTCTATCTTTGGTATAAGTTCGAATCTTTGAAAACTGTTCAAAATGAAATCTTCCTTTATTCATATGAATCGAAATAGGTACTTTTGAATATAAAATACGCAAAAGTTTTTTTAGGTGGCTCACTTGGGAGACTTTCACACATATATATGTATATATATGGTCATTTAGCCTAGTCGGTGGCTCAATGGAGACCTACTAAAACTACAATACTGTTGTGCTCGAGTTCGAACCCCGACATAGGTGGAGTTTTCCCCCGATGAAGCAATACTGCAAGGTAGTTCCGTCGGGGATAATGGAAACGATTGTGGATAACGAATATATGGTCATTTGACGCAGCCATACATATTTACACATAACGAGCACATGCAAAAAAATAATCAAATTACAACCTGAAGCCACAACAAAAAAATACATTTGGGACTGGTGATGTTCAAATACCCTAAAATTTTACAAAATATTATTAATCATTTAAATTTGTCCATTTAAATAACCAAAAAAAAAAAAAAATACATACATTTACATTAACTTTTATTCAATATTAACATATAAATAAACTTCCATTTTTTTTAATTCCAACAATATTTTTTCCAATACACGAAAACAAAAATATATATATTAGTTCCCAAATATTATGGGGTATGAGAAAAGCAAAATTGTTGACCCAAAGGCAAATGTACTTTTTTTAGCGGACGTTGACGATACTATGCGCAGTACGTTCAAGTGGCCCCTACGACACCAGGACAGAGCCTGTTACGCGAGTTACATACCCGGTCACCACACCAACGAATTCACCTTCAACTACACAAACCACGGACAACACATCAAAAAGGGCAACGAATAACATATACATACATATTTACACACATACATATATACATACATACATACATATATATATCGGCCGGGGCACGGATTCTGGAGGCCCCTACATCCATAAATATCAACAGGAAAACTACTGCATCGGTGGCACACTTGGCCGATACAGCGGACAATGCAACAAGCAATAATGGCTGTAAAATGCCAGCGGGAGCAACTGCCTTTTCTCGAAGCAGCTTAATAGCCAGAACGCCGCCAACAGCTACGCATTCGGCTCCGACGGCTATAAACTTGAGGTCTCTGCCAGCTTTTACACCAGCAGCAGTCGCCACAGTAGAGGATACGCCAAAAAGAGGCCGTGAATTAAGTCCACCTGCCGACGAATCAGAAGCAGCACCAAAAAGGCCAAGAAGCGTTCAGACAGGTCTAAAAGAACAGATCACTGAACTCGGTGCACTTGTCGACCAAATAGCTGCAATGGTCGCTATTTCTGCACCAAGCCAGCATCCAATCGCAAATCGTGGCATGAAGGATGAATTGGCAAGAATGAAGACGGTTTTGGTTGGTGTTAAAACCCAACTAAATAGCAGACCTCGGGCCAATAAGCCAAAACAGGAGACGCGGCCACTGACGTTTGCGGCCATTGTGGCCAAAAGTGCTACACCAAATGTTGCAGGTACAAGGCAAAGGGCAAAGGATCGGAAAGCTGCCACACGGCCCAGAGTGGCCTTAAGACGGTCAACCACCCAAAATACATCTGCTGCAGAATCGGCTGAGGGTACCATCCCCTTACAAAAAGCCGCCAACAAATGGGAAACGGTCAAGAGAACTAAACGCAAGAGTAGAAGACGGCCTCATGCTTTGATGGTGCAATGCAGTGACCCTGCAAACTATGCAAAAGTACTGGAGGCAGTCCAGACTGACCCTGCCATGATCTCGCATAAGGAGGAGGAGCGTCGAACAGCAGCAGGAGAACTTCTCCTGGAGATGAAAAGGCATGACGACGGCAGTACGCTAGTACTACATAAGGCGTTGCAGCAAGCGCTTGGCGACGAAGGACGGGTCAAGCTTATCACTGAAAGAGTCACAGTCGAAATCAGGGATATACCGTTCTATTCCAAACCCGAGGATGTTCTTGATGCAGCCGCCAAATTAACGGATGAAACTCTGCCAGAGGAATCGTTTCCCAAGATGCGATAGGCATATAGGGGTACGCAAACTGCAACAATGCTGCTGAATGCCAATCAGGCATCGAAAATGATTGCTGCCAGAACGGTTCGCATTGGTCTTGCAGAATGCAGAATAAGAGCCAAGGAGATGCTACAAATGTCTCGACTTTGGGCATACATCAGCTAGGTGTAGGTGCAAGAAGAAGCACGAGGCAGGCAGCCTTTGTTTCAACTGCGGAGAGAGCGGTCACGCATCTAAAGACTGCAACAATGACGCAAAGTGCATCCTATGTACTAGGCACGGCGAAAAGAACGCGGCACATAACACTCTTAGCAGAGTATGCCCGTTGTATGTCAAGGCAACAAACAAGTGTAAAAATTAAGTTTCTACAACTTAAAATAAACCATTGCAGGGCTGCACAGGATTTGCTGAAGCAGACTGTCATTGATCTGGGCATCGACATAGCGCTTTTGTCGGAACCATATGGGGTAAAACAGGACGCGGCCTGCAACGCAACGGCATATCCATTTTTAGCTGCTACATAGCCCCAAGTGTGGATATAGACGACTTTGCAGCCATTATTGACTGTATAGCCGCCGACGCCAGAAGATCACCGCCAGTGATCAATGCCGGCGACTTCAACGCATGGGCGATGGAGTGGGGAAGCGTCAAAACCACGGCAAGAGGAAGAATCCTGCTGGACTCCTTCGCCTCGCTGAACGTGAGTCTACTGAATATCGGCAACATACAAACATTCAGCAGAGCAGGACGTAACTCAATAGTCGATGTTACTTTTGCAAGCACGAGCCTGGCCCGGAATTCTACATGGATAGTCTCCGACGTATACACGCATAGTGATCACAGTACAATAATATTCGAGTGTGGTGGCCAAACAACGCGCTTGGCACGGCCTAAGTTCTCGTTTTGGTCACAAGAAACCCTGAGCGATGAGGCATTTTTGTTCATGATGAACAACGCACAGCAGAGAAGTGCAGGGGATGCAGAAACCCAGGTAAAAAGGCTATGTTCTGCCATCAGCGAAGCCTGTGATGCGTCAATGATCCGCAAGAGACAAGGTGGAAGCACACGCAAACCAGTGTATTGGTGGAGCCATGAAATTGCAGAAGCGCGAAAAGAATGCCTTAAAGCCAGACGCAAGCAGCAGCGGGCCAGAGGGAGTCCCTCGTTCCAAAGGCTATTAAACAGAGCCATAAAGCAAAGCAAGGCTGCCTGTTGGAAGAAGCTCTGCGCGGATGCTGATGACCAACCCTTCGGAGCGGCGTACAAGTTGGTAATGGGCAAGCTTGCCAAACGCCCATCCTCCACAGACGAAGTGCTACTCGCAAACATTGTAAAAACGCTATTACCAGAGCGGCCAACAGTTGCAGGAGCCCAACAACGGACTAGTCTCGGCTATAGTAGTAATAAAGAAATCGTGCTGGCTGCCAAGCGGATTAAAAGCAACAAATCGCCTTGCCCTTATGGATTTTCTGCTGGTATCATCAAGCTCATCGCAATGTATCAGCACTCTGGCCGATGTATTCAACTCCTGTCTCTGCCAATGAGTCTTTCCAGCAAGATGGAAAAGGCAGTGGCTGGTACTACTCCCAAAAGGAGGGAAAACGGACGAACCTTCAGCGCTGTGCATGATAGATGTGCTGGGAAAGGTGTTCGAATCGATCATTCGCAACAGACTAGAAGCCCATATCGACGCTCGGAATGGACTTTCGGAGCATCAGTTTGGCTTCCGAAAGAAATAGCCAAAAAAGCCATAGAGGGTCAGCGATGGAAAGGAGGAGGCAATGAGTACTGCCTTATCACCACTCTGGATGTCCGAAACGCATTCAACTCAGCGAGCTGGATGTGCATAGTTGAGTCACTACAGTGCTTAGCTGCACCAGAATACCTGATTGCAATGATTCGCAGTTATTTCGAACACCGGATCCTGATATACGAAACGGACAGAGGGCAACAGAAATATAAAATAACAGGCGGAGTCCCACAAGGTTCGGTGCTTGGCCCAACACTGTGGAACGTCATATATGACGCAGTGCTTCGTCTGGACATGCCACCAAGGACGCAGATCATTGGATTCGCAGACGACATAGCAGTGGTCACAGTGGCAAAGGAGATGGGAGAACCAGAGGCCAGGACCAACGACGCCGTGCGATCAATTGTATCCTGGATGCAAAGGAATTCTCTGTCTCTGGCTGCACACAAGACAGTGGCCGTATTGATCAGCAGCAGGAAACGTGTGGAGACTGCAAACATTTAGGTAGCAGGATGCGTCATCCGCTCCAAGCCGGCAATAAGATATCTCGTGGTGATGGTCGACCATAGGCTAACATATAAGCACCATGTGCAATATGTAGCCGACAAAGCAGCAAGGGCAACATCAGCCTTAGCAAGGATAATGTCCAATCCAGTCATACAGCCGCGCCTGCAGATCGCAATACAGAGCCTGTGCGTTACGAGTCATATTGTACATATTGTACGGGGCCGATTGAGGACGCAGAGCATGTCTTTTTTGTCTGTCCGCGATTAACTGCTGAACGGGAAGAGCTAAGCCAAGGCATTGGGAGGCCATTCATAGTCCATGACTTGATGGATATCTTACTTAGCTCGCAAAACAATTGGCTCGCAGTTAGCCACCTAGCTGCGGTGATCATACAGTCCCTGCGTCGCGCTGAACGCCAGCGCAACCAGAATTCAAACTCTAGATGAGTATCTAGATGAGGCTTTCATGCCATCTCCCCCTCGTGAAGTAATAACTTCCGCGAGAGGGATACGGAAGTAGGGTAGGTTTTAGTGCGGTGAGGTGACCCCTAACTAAGGTCGATACCAAGTCCCACACTTTTCGGCTTTCAATGCTTTCCCCCCTATACAAAAAAAAAAAAAAAAAAACAAAATAAAACATACATACACACACATATATACATACATACATATTGTCTGGACGTTGACGCGTACAATGCGAAGTACGTTCGTAAGTGGCCCATACGACACCAGGACATAGCCTGTTTCACGCGAGCCCAAGCAGAGCGCTGTCCACCTCCCGCCCGACCGACCGTGGGGCGCAGCCGTATATCGGACGGCACGATCGCGTGGACAAATACAAATAAAACGGACAAACAATTAAAAATATGATTAACTACATATATACATACATACATAATTAACTGAAGGAGAGAACGGCATTGTTGCCGAATAAAAATATTCATCGTGTGTTGAACGTCAAACAAGACGGATGTTTTATTTCATACAAAAAACTAAAAGTAAATAAACACGGAAAAGTTCCTCTTTTCCTCGACCACGACTTGGCCAAGATGTTAACTGGCGCAGCCTAACGACTTCAGGGACGGGAAAAAGTGACCCGAGGGATGTTACGTTCATGCATAAATATCAAAAAAAAAAATAGTATTTAAATAATGATTGATTATTCATGAATATTTCATTGGTAAAAAAAAAAAAAAAAAAAAAAAAAAAAAATTTATAATAATGCATAAATTGTTGCCTAATCGCGCTAGAGATCGTTAAGTGTGCTAAACCAGTGCATTTAGCGATTGAACCAACTGTATCGGACAGAGCTATAAAGACAACAAAACATGTACGTACATACATATACATATGAATAAATCGTCAATGTGTACTATGCACTCCGTGATATTGATGTTGGTGTTAGCTCTGAGTTTCACTCGAATTTAAAATATTTTATCATCTTTTTCAAATTTTTGCTTCGCGTGTATTTGTTTCCCCGAATTCAGCGGTTCCCGTTAAGCACATACACACATGTATATGGGTACAAGCTGCGTAACAGGCGACATTGTCTTTTGCTACATTTTGCAGACTTGCATGTCTCGTCAGAGTGACGGCAATGCCGCAACGGTCCAAAGTTGCTTCGCGACAAGCGTCTCTATTTCATCATCTTTTTGGTCTGACCGCGTCGCGAGTCGCACATTTTGGTGGCTTTACGTGTTCCGTTAGAGCAGAACGACGGCGATGCCGCAACGGTACAAAGTTGCTTCGCGACAAGCATCTCTATTTCATCATCTTTTTGGTCTGACCGCGTCGCTAGTCCCACATTTTGGTGGCTTTGCGTGTTCCGTTAGAGCAGAACGACAGCGATGTCGCGACAGTCAGAATCGTTGCGAGTTGCGTCGCAAATTTTGGAGTGCGTTTTGTAGTTTCCTAACCTTTTGGGCAGCGAGTCATTTAAATTTCAATCGCCTTGCAAGCAACAACGATCTTGAAAACAAAAAAAAAAATATATATATATATATATGTAAATGAAAAGTAGACAGAAGTCTAAGTAAAAATTTTGGAGAGCGTTTTGTAGTTTCCTATCCTTTTGGGCAGGGAGTCATTTAAATTTCAATCGCCTTGCAAGCAACAACGATCTTGAAAAAAAAATATATATATAAAAGAAAAGTATATGCAAATTAAACAACAAGCTGTGAAATTGGAATGCTTCAAGTTTGTCAACTGGAGCGAGCAAAGGCCCATCAATATTAGCCGAAAGTGAAAGGGGTAATGGGCATGTATATATATAGATATAAAAAAAAAAATCAACAACAAAGTTGATTTAAATAAAATATGTAAAACTATAAACAAAAAACAACACTATAAAAATAGTATAACTTTCCCCAACTTTGTGATTCCCAACGGACCCTCCAAAGTAAAAGGGGGCAAAACAGCCTCTAGTTTTCATACTCAAAAAAAAAAAAAAAAAAAAAAAAAGAGAACAACTAGTTAAACGACACATAAGCTGTTTAAACCAACACATAAGTTGTTGACAGAAATTTCTTTGTGTTCTTATCGCGCTAGAAGGTTATATGTGCCCATAAGTTTGTGTGTATGTATAACCGGAACCTTCTGTATTGGACAAAAAATTTTAAAAAAAAAAACTATTTATCAATTTTGAAACAACAATAAAGATGTTGAATATACATAAAAGCTTGTCTATTCAAATCAAAAAATAATTTTTTTTATTATTAACAAAGTGTGTCATAGCTTAATCTGGTGAAATTCACGGCTGATGACTGTCCGCCCTTAGTTGGGACTACTGCAACGAGCCACAATCTCAGCTAGCTTCAGCACGACCCCGAAATAAACCAACAAATATTTAAACCCATCATCACACCAATTCGTGCGTCGATAGATTCAAAAAAAAAAAAAAAAGGAAAGACACCTTGCTTACACATAACAATAATTACAATAAAACATAAGTAAGAATCTGGTTAGAGATTGCGACCTATTGAAATTTAAATTGAATTTAAACCGGCTCGAGGTCAGATTACAAAAGAAGATTATTTCAAAGGTAACACACAAAAAGGTGAGCAGGTTGTCTGTATAGCTATTTCAAGAACTACCAAGTTCTATCATCAGCAGACTTTGCTAAAGAACTCCAGAATTGCAATAGCCAACGTGCCTTATTGACCTATTGAAATTTAAATCGAACTTAGCCGGCTCGAGGTCAATCTTACAATAGAAGATTATTTCAGAGGCAACACACAAATATACCGTGTATAAAATAACAGGTCGTGAATTTAGTTTGTTGAGGGCGACGCTCTTTCACTAATATTTCATAGCGCCTAAGGGTATGCACAAAAGGTGGTCTTCGGTATTGTAGGCTTCGCCAGCTTTTTTCGCTTCATTTAGTTGGGAATTACATTACATTACCAATGAATACCCCCAAACACAGGAGCCATTGGGTTTAAGATATCCGATTTATTACAATTGATTCAGTCTATGCCTGTATATGAGGGAAATAAAGAGGCACTAAAAGAATTCATTACCAATGTGGAGGAGTTTTTAATGCTTATTAAAGGAGCAGATTAGACACCTGTAGGGGTAATGATTTTGGGAGCAATCAGCAACAAAATTCAGGGTAAAGCTCATGAAGTCTTGTATCAATCAAATGTGCGACTTAATTGGGATGAAATTAAAGATACCTTAATTAAACATTTTGTCGATAAAAGAACCGAGTATAATCTAATAGCCGAACTTGGAATATTAACACTGCAGAGCCATCCGGTAGAGATATTATACGAAAAAATCACAAATATTCAAAGAGCTCTACTAAACATCGTTGACCAAAAGGATACCAATCCAACTATCATACAAACAAATAAAGAATTGTTTCTTAACCAATGCCTTACCACTTTCTTGAAGGGACTTCGCGGACCTTTAGGTTCAATAGTACGAGGCAGAGTCCCCACGGATATCGTTACAGCATATGAAATAGCAATTGCGGAAAAGGAAGTTTATACTAGTCAATGAGAAGCTAGGCGAATAAATCAGAGCTTTGAAAGAACAACGTATAATGGTCGAAATTTGGAATCGTTTGGGCCCCGAAACCAACAAAAAAGTTAGAGAAATTGATCTCAAGAGGGAAAACCAAATAATTACAGTAACAACAATCAAAGACCATTTAAACAAAAAAAATACGACAATGAGCAACAAAGTGACCGAAAGAGACAGAAAAATTGGGGAAACTACAGTCTGCAAAATCCAACACAAACAACAGTAATCAAATAAAAAAAAGAGATTAGTTGCACAACATTAATGATGACAAAAATTTTCAGTACTTAGCCTCAACATCCAAGCAGGCTACATAACCAAGAACACACATGGCTCGATTTTACCATATGATCAAATTCAATTCCCATTTGGTAAAAAATTAAACTTTTTGATCGTCACAGGGTCTACTACTTCTTTTATTGACCCTCAACAACATATTAATCTAACCGAGCCAAAAATTATAAAAACAATTATAAATACACATGCACTATATTCAGCATGTTTACTAGACATGTTTAATGAATTTAACCAAAATGGTACACTAAAATTTTTAATTTTTAAATTCCATTCATTTTTCGATGACCTTATAGGAGTCGATTTACTAAAAACATTGAAAGCAAAAGTAGACTTAGAAAATGTCGTGTTGATCACACAAAATGCTAAGCTTACTCACAAAAGAAAATTTAGCAGGAGAAAAGATAGAGATTGAGCATTCAACCAGAAAACTAATCAAGATCCTTGTTGACCTTAAAGAAGGCACTTTTCTTTGTCAGGAAATACAACTAGATAATGACCTTTTTGTTTCAAACGGATTATATTCAGCAGAAAATAACTTTAGTTGGGTCGAAATAACAAATTACTCCGACTCACATAAAAGTATTTGTTTTAACCAACCACTTCAAGTAAATTCATATTCCAAAGATCAGCATATAGAAGTAAACATCGCTTTCCAAAATGATAATAAAACACATTTAAGCTCATTTGATTTTAACAATATAATTAGAACTACACATATCAACTCAAAAGAAATCCAATTATTAAAAGACATTTGTGTTGAATTTTCTGACATCTTTTATGATGACAATAAGCAACTATCATTTACAAACGAAGTCAAACATAAGATTTTGACTAAAGATGATATCCCTATTTATACAAGACCCTATAGGTATGGGTTCCATGAAAGAATTGAGGTAAAAGAATAATTAAAAAAATTACTCGATAATAAAATAATAAGACATAGTCACTCTCCTTGGAGTGCACCGGTTTGGCTTGTGCCAAAAAAAGCCTATGCCTCAGGAAAAAGAAAGTGGCGTCTAGTTGTAGATTTTAGAAAGCTAAATGAGAAAATCATAAAAGACAAGTACCCTATGCCAATAATAAATGATGTCTTGGATAGAATTGGAAAATCGAAATATTTTTCAATACTGGATTCAGCCAGTGGTTACCACCAGATAGAGATGCACAAAGACGACATAAAGGAAACAGCATTTTCGGCAATTTAAATTTGTCACTGACCATAAGCCCCTGACATGTGAGTTTCAAGGAACCAAATTCCAAATTGGTGAGATGGAAGCTCAGACTGTTAGAGTACGATTACGAAGTTATATACAAAAAGGGGTCTCAAGAGGCGACACGTGGGGAAACCGTACATTCAGGCCTAGAGAACATTTCACAGCTCATAGCAAACTCGGAAAAATGTTTAAACGATTTTAATATCCAAATTATCCTTAACAAAGATCCAGTTTCTAACATCAAAATCGAAAGCCCGTTTAAAAACAAACTTCGCTGCATTATATCAGAACCCATTTTTAATAAAAAAGTCGTGATTAGAATTTTGAAAACTATTTTAATACCAAATAAAACTTGTGCAGTTTTTACCACTGAAACAACTTTCAAAATAGTTCAAGAGGTTTTTTCACAGTTTTTCTCAAACAGTACACTCTACATATAAACTTGTTAGATGCACAGAGTTTTTGGAAGAACGTACCACACAGAATGAACAAGAAACAGAATTTAGAGATTATCACTATTATAATAATCACAGGGGAATCAATGAAACTCTAGCCCATTTAAAAAGAACAATATATTTTCCAAATATGAAGCAAAAAATTAGAAAAACAGTAAACAATTGTGACTTATGCCAAACCCTGAAATACGATAGACATCCGCAAAAAGTTCCCTATCAGGAAACAGAGGTTTTAAAACTCCCATTAGACATAATTCATATCGATTTGTACACCATTAACCATCAAAATGTTTTAACACTAATAGACAAGTTTTCAAAATTTGCTGCTGGGTACACTATACCAGCAAGAGATAGCCTAAATATAGTAAAATCAATCAGACATTTTATGTGCACTCATGGCATACCCAAAAAGATTGTGTGTGACCAGGGTGCACAGTTCGCAGGAAATCTTTTCATTGATTTTTGCACTCAATACAATATCACCAGACATGTCACATCTTTTCAACAGTCTTCAAGTCGTTACTTGAAGGGGCGTTCCCCCTGGTGAACGATTTCATTCGTCTTTAACAGAAATTTATAGACTAATAATGGAAAAGAGGAAAACTGAAAAAACTCCCACAATACATGACGATATCCTCGCTGAAGCATTCATCACTTACAACAATGCTATACACTCTGCAACTAATTTCACACCCTTTGAATTATTCTCGGGTCGAACCCACTTGTTTCAAAAAGCATTAAAATTTACTAACGAACACGATTATTTACAAGACTTAGACCTTTATCAGAGAAAAATATACCCCAAGGTTGCTCAACAAATATCTGATCAAAATAAAAAAACGAACTTTAAAACTAAACGAAGAAAGGAAGGATCCACGAGAAGTGGAAACTGACGAGCCAGTATTCAGAAAAGAAAATAGAAGAAATAAATTGACTCCTCGCTTTTCAAAACATATTGTCACTAAAGATAAGGGGGTCACACTTATTACAAAGAAAAAAACAAAAAATTCACAAGTCAAAAATAAAACGATTGACAAGAAAGCCTTAGCAAAAAAAAAAACCAGGTACATATACTTATATATAAGATAAAATACAAAAACACAGGCAAACAACAAATTATTAAATACGATTTTTCATACATATGTACATACCTAATTATTGTAAACAACAACATACTTATTACACAAAAAGAATAAATTGTGAACATTAGGAATATTTTAAATAAGCCCGCTCCTCGTCTCAGTGAATTTCCCCGATAACCGAATTTGGGCACACTAAAAGGGTATAATACGCTAAGGCGGGGTACGGGCACACTCTCTTGAATATAGTCAATAAGACCGCATGTGCACTTAATTTGAAAATAAATAAAATCCGGAAATATAAAGACAATCCCAAGGGATTAATTACTTTAAAAAGTAGAAAGTTTACAAATCAGGTGTGGAGTTTGCCCTAAAGAACGTATTTTCATGAAATACACCGAGATTATTAAATTAAACAAAACCGCATTGTTTGAGTTGCTAGCGGCCAAGGAAGTACCTTGCGACAAAGAAGCGTCAATTTACCAATTGCGAGCATTGGTAAAACAAGTCATGGCACAGAATCAGTCTGGAGAGAGTGATGTACCCGAAGAGCAGGCAGTCAGCCCAGCAGTGTCTGCAAATGTGTTTGCCGGACAACTGGCGGATGTTGGTCCGGAGCCTCTTATTGAGCAGCGCGGCGTGGGAAACATTGAGCAGCCAAGTACACCGGATCAAGTGGGTGCTAACCAGTCGCCGACAATGTCTCGTGAGACCTCTGTAGGACCAGACGCGAACGTGCATGTTCGTGAAAGCCCACAAGCGAGCGAAACCGACGAATTGTCTTCGATTCTTAGTAGCATCGAATTGTATACAGCACGTAAAAACCTGGCGGAGCTAAAAACACGTGTTATGGAGCTGGAAGAGAACTTAAGCGGACCGGAATATAATTGCCGCATGAACTTGAAAGATGTCGAAACTACTGTACCTAAATTCTCTGGTGATGGTGATCTGTCCATTCAAGTATGGATTCGTGAGCTAGAGAAAGCAGCAAGAGTGTATGTACTGAGTGATGCCCAATGTTGGTCGTTGGGCAACCGACTGCTGGAGGGATCTGCTAAAGCATACATGACATATGAAAAGACTACAACCTGGAGCGAGCTGAAGGATGCCCTTTGTAGCGTGCGCTAGTTTAAACTTTCAAATTTTTAAACTTAACGACTTTACGCGCCACTTTGCCAATAGCGATCAATCAATAAATAAAAATATTGGTATCGATCGATCGATAAACGCATAATATGGGGATAGCGATAAATGATCTATCGTTTTTCTTGAGGTGGCAACGCGCTTCATTTTTTTTGCTAGGCTTCATTTTCATTTTTAATTCTGAGGAGAAAAGTGTAGAATAAAAAAAAGCTGTAGCCCAAATCTTTGGTTATAAATCATAGCAGGTATGTAGGTTAATTAGAATTTTTACCCCGCCGCCATCTGCATTTTACTCTATATCCTAGATTGGAAACCTTTCTTTTTCTGGCCAATATTGCTGATAGCTTTCGTTTGGGAAGATTATTTTCTGGAAAACCGGCGAGTTTTCAAATACCCATTTCTGGTGCCGGAGCACGTGCATCCGAATTTTCGGTTGTCGTTGCCTTCTGGAATTGGCATTCGGACATTGAAAACACACTGCCAACTAAACACCGGCAGTGCCACAACGTTTCTAAGTTAAGGCTTACGGTGAGGCCAAAGTGTCTCATTTCCCGAAAGGTGTCCTAACCTTCGGTGAACCGGATTTTTTGTACGGCAAGGTTTTAAAGGCAGTGGCCTACCTAACCATCTGACGCTGCTGACCCAGACAAAGTTTGTCTTTTAGCCAAATTCTGGATACTGCTTGCTGTTGCCCTATTTAGCGCATTCCATGTGACCACCTCGAAAGCTCCTACAAAATTTTTTTAAATTAACCTCGTTTTGAACGAAATCTTTAAGTCCTGATATTTTCATTTCTGATCTTATTATTAAATTTTAATTCCTAATCAAGTTAAACGAAAAAAAAGGACAATGTAAATAAGTCAAATATTGAATCAATTAAAGCCTCGTTAAGGTTATATTAAATAATTCAAGTCGAGAGTAACGTAAAATAGAGTAAATGTAAAAGCAACGGAGTTTAATGGTTGTCATAAAGCGCGAAGGAGAAATCATCATATAAACACCCTCCCACAGTGCATCGATGGAAGGCCTTTCAGCGAATAAACTATGGGGTAAGTGCCTAGTGTATTAAGCAGTATCAATTCGGCGACTTTCAACCAAGTTTTTGCGAACTATGTAGGATGGTAGTCAATTGATACTCTGATTTGTTGATGTAATTTCTGTTTCAGCGTTTTGTGATCAACCAGATAGTTAAATTAAAAAAAAAAAAAAACCAGAGGGCCGGGGCTAACTTCGACCGCGTCAAAGTTTGTATACCCTTGCAACTATTTTGGTAACTCTTTCCTTACCTATTAGCCATCAATGTGGAAGAACGTTTTATCTAAAAAGGCTTATGTTTGCGAAAGAATGGCCTACAATCATAGGAAATAACGAAGATATTGATCAAAGTCACTGTTTTCCACCGATCGTTCCTATGGGAGCTATATGATATAGTCACCCGATCTTTATCAAATTCGGCACAGTCATTAACATATATATTAAATTAAGAAATGTTTAAATTAAAAGCAATCGCGTTAAAAGTAACGAAGTTATTTACAAAAGTCACTGTTTTCGACTGATCGTTCCTATGGGAGCTATATGATATAGTCATCCGATCTTGATCAAATTTGGCACAGTCGTTTATAAGCGTAATAAATTCTCTAATATTAAGTTTCACGATAATAACATAGAAAATAACGGAGTTATTGAGAAAAGTCACTGTTCGTGACTTTGGGGTTTGTATGGGAGCTATATGATATAGTGGTCCGATCCGGCTGAATCCGAGATATACAACGCCTGCAGTATATACAAGCCTACGTGCAAAATTTCAGCTCTGTAGATCTTACGGTCTAGGAGGAGTTTGCGTTGATCCAGACGGACGGACGGACGGACGGACGGACGGACGGACGGACGGACGGACATGGCTATTTGAACTCGTCTCGTCGTGCTGATCAAGAATATATATACTTTGTATGGTCGGAGATGCTTCGTTCTATGCGTTGCACACTTCCGACCAAAATTAATATACCCTTTTTGCAAGGGTATAAAAAATTGATTTCCGTAAATAATGTTTGACTTGAAGAGCAATCAAAAGCAATGAGTGAATTTGTGCGACTTGAAAATTTAAAATAACTTTAAGGAATTTAAAAACAAAAAAAAAAAAAAGATAAAAGAGAACTTGAAATAAGATGAATAATTACAAGAAAAAATGTTAACTGGATTCATTTAATATTCCTTCTATATTTTTTTTCTATTCTATAATCTTCTACAATAATTAATAATGTGTAACTAGTAAGCTCTCTTTTATACTGCTAGTTTTAGTCCCTCTTATTCAATAGTTTAATTAACTTTGCGTTCCATTGTTTTGCAAGTCTGAAAGTTCGGAATCTCAAAATGTTGAGTCATACCAGACCAGCTGTTTAAAATTAGTCTGTAAATATTTCTTTAAAATTTATTGTGTACAACAAGAAATGCTTCTATCTGAAATTATAATGAATTTGAATATGATTGCTTAAGCTTTCTAATTAATTTTCCTAGTGATATGGGTACATGAGTTGATATCGATCAGTTTTTGGGAATCTTTACAAATGCCAATAAAGATTCATGGTTGGGACGGTACAGAACTGATAAGGTCCATCTACATCTTGACCTCAGTAAAAGTATTTTCTGCCAGTCCTTCTATTTTCATTTAAAGTTAGTTTCAGTAGAGATCCTAATAAAATTAAATTTTATATTTAAAGGTAGAGATTCAGCAAACAACCCCCCCACCCCGCAAGAGCTACGGAACCAGAGGATCTCGATCTGCTGCAATTCACCTACCGCCTTCTTTTGGTTATCGATAGCTTTATCGTCGCTGTGATAGGAGAACCGATTATATAGAAATTATGGCGCGCAACGAGAAACCGAATAGGAAGGTTACATAAAATTTTTGGCGCCCAACGTGTGGGGCAGGATAAAAGCATACTCAACTTCTTGACAATATTAGATATAGACAAGAAGTTTATTTAAGTTACGGCATGTGGTTATTTTGACAGCAGACCACCTTAGAAGTATGTAGTTCTACCCTAAGTGATATAAAGTGTTGAGTTCAAGTATATCAGGAAAGTCTTAAGATCAAAACATGAGGTTTCAAATTTTTCGTCGATTTTGTTAGACTATATTATGGTTTAACTTACGCGGATAAATGAACCTGCACGGTTTAAGTCTGCTTGGCGAAGCCGATGTTTCTGTTAGGAATATTCAGCCGCAAAGTTAAAAGCAAAAATGAATGTAAACAAGAATTTCAATACCCTGTATCACAAATTGCTCGTTTAGTTAAGGTCCTCGATAATTTAGCACTCGTTTAGTAAAGTCGTTCAAACTTTTCTTAACAATTTAGATAATTGTATATTGGATGTTTCGATATTAGTACTGATTGGATTTTAGATCATGTTACGACAGCTGAACGTCTAAAGAAATCGAAGAGAACACGAACAAATTGTTTTATAGTAAGACTTGGATGATTTAATGTTCTGGTGTCTGGATCTTGGTAATACAGATAGTATAGCCTTGCCGATCAGAAAATTCAAAAGGCCAAAGCCTGACTAAAAGAAACAATTTTGTAGATGCAATAGCCCAAAACAAAAATAATAAAGTTACCAATATTCTTTAGGTTCATTTAGCTAGTTACGATTTCAAATCATGTACCCAGTCATGTCACTTTTAGGAAAATAATTTAAAAAAAAAAAAAAAAAAAAAAAGAATGTCTCCAGTTCATCATAGTCCCGAAAATACGGACACTCCAGCAGAAGACATATGCAAAATTTGTTCCTTGGTTTTGGACAACACGCAAACATGTTTCTGTACTCCCTGTAAACACATTTTTCATAAATCCTGTTTGGAAGCTCTACTAGAAAAGGAAAAGCATTGCCCAATTTGTGAGAATGAGATAAATGTGTCTAGTATAAAGCTCGTAGTAGGCAACTGTTCACCAAAAGCGAAGGAAAAACATTTGTCATTGGCACCCAGCACTTCTCGAGCATGGACTCGTAATTTTACAAAACAGCTAAGTCAAGTCCCAAGAGACAGAGCAGAACAGCTCAACGAACCAGCTATATCAGTTAGCGAAGCACCAGCATCATGCTTAGATGCCAGTCACAGTAGTAATCAACCAGAACCGCAACTACCTAGAACCATGCCTAATCAGCGAAGAGCAAGACCAAATCGTGGTAATAATACTCGTCCTAATCGAGAGATCGATTATACGGTCATACAAAATATGATAGAACAAACAGTTTCTCGTGTAGTATCGTCGTTACCTATGAATTTAGGCCAGCGAGAAGTCCCATTAGACACGGTCCAAACCCGATCTCTGATAAGTTCGCCCTGCCCTACAACTGTTCAAAATGCAAAAATTGCAAATGTAATGCAGAAATGGAATCTACGTTTTGACGGATCTACGGAAGGTCTAGGAGTAGAAGAATTTATTTATAGAGTAAAAGCCCTAACGGAGGAAACTCTTGATAGTGATTTTATTGGGGTGTGTAAACATATTCAAATATTATTTGGAGGAAAAGCCCGCGAGTGGTATTGGAGATATCATAAGCAAGTCCCTCGAATAGTATGGAGCGAGTTTTGTTCAGCTATTCGTCAGCAATATAAAGACTATCGATCAGATTTTATGAGCAAAGAAATGATTCGTGCTAGAAAGCAAAAAGCTGGAGAATCTTTTGTTTGTTTTTACGATGAGGTAGCTTCTTTGATTGACAAGTTCGATATAAAGTTTGAGGAAGAGGAGCTGATGGAAATTTTACAAAATAACCTGTTGCCAGAGATACGACAAAAGTTACTATATCAATCCATCGCATCAATATGTCACCTTCGTAGATTAGTACAGATGCAAGAAAATCTAACACAAGAGCTCAGCCCTCAAGTAAAAGTAATTTCTAACACCAAAGCGATGGACGCAGACAAATTTTTGAAATTCAAGAAGGGGAACCCGAAGATAATAAAATAGTTCCAGACCCAGACGAGGAATATGAAGTTGCCACTGTGCAAGGGAAGTTCGTTTGTTGGAATTGTCGCGAAGCCGGTCACACCTGGCAAAACTGTCTAGAGGAACGCACAATTTTTTGTTACGGTTGCGGCACGGCCAATGTTTACAAGCCTCAATGTCAAGATTGTATACAAAGGCTAGCGGAAAACCGACCGAAGGGTGCATCCAGACAACGTCAGATGCTCCCGCAATAGTTACATCAAACTCGGAAAATGTTCAACAAAGTATCAACATTGTGAATCACAAAGTAAACGTACGAAAGTCTCAAAAACTCCCACTAAGATTTTTGTCATATCCTGAGCGTTTACAACATTACCTTACTGTTAAAGACAGAATTTTCAGATCTGACCAACCCTTGTCTAAACGCACGTTAAGACTAAGGAAATATTATGATCACGCAAGACAAACCAAGAAACTTTTTGTTGCAACAATTTTTAGAAACGACAACGATAATAGGAGCTATGCAGAAGTCTCATTTCTTACGTTCACAGAATTAGGTTTATTGGATACCGGTGCCAGCATTAGGTCAAGTGCGCACAGCGGACGGAAACGGCCAAAATGTGATTGGTATGCTAGAAGTAATAGTACGGTACGGTAGATTGGAAAGAATGTTGAAATTATTTGTAATTCCTACGTTGAAGAAAAGATTAATATTAGGTCATGATTTTTGGAGAATTTTCGAACTTGCCCCGTCTATAATTAGTTCGATCGAGATTGATTCTAAAAAAAAGTTAGAGACTGACCCTAGTTCTTATTCTCTCACGTATTCCCAAATTAGACAGCTTGAAGCCGTCAAGCAAATGTTTCCCAATGCAAGTCATCATCTCGGACGTACGTCCTTAATAAAACATCATATCGAGATTGGCGAAGCCAAACCGGTAAAACAACGTATGATTCAACTAGGAGTTATCGAACCAGCTGTTAGCGCCTGGAGCTCTCCTATTCGACCAGTGATAAAGCCCAATAAAGTGCGACTGTGCTTAGACGCTCGCAAGTTAAATGCAGTCACAATTAAGGATGCTTATCCTTTGCCCAGCATTGACAGTATTTTTTCAAGATTACCCAAGCCAAATATTATTTCCAAAATCGATTTAAAGGATGCCTGTTGGCAAATAGAATTAACGGAAGCATCCAAACCTCTTACTGCATTTACAGTACCAGGAAGACCGTTATATCAATTCACAGTTATGCCTTTCGGCCTTTGTAATGCCACATCTACTATGAGTCGTCTAATGGATGAAGTAGTCCCTGCTGACCTTCGCCATTGTGTATTTTGCTATTTAGATGATCTGTGTATAATTTCAGAGGATTTCTCATCTCATCTTTCGGTGTTAGCAAGAATTGCGGAGCAATTTCGGAAAGCTAATCTGTCCATTAACATAGAGAAAAATCAGTTTTGTGTCGCAAGCATTAGTTATTTAGGATATGTAATAGACAGTAAAGGTATCTGCACCGATCCGTCAAAGATTGAATGTATTAAAAATTGGCCACCACCTAGAAATTTGAAACAAACTAGAGGATTTCTTGGAGTTTGCGGTTGGTATCGCCGTTTTATACCGAATTTTGCCGATCTCACTTATCCTATAACGGAACTGTTGTCAACAAAAAGAAATTTTGTTTGGACTCCGGAAGCTCAAGCTTCTATGAATAAGTTGAAGGATCTATTAACTTCTGCCCCTATTCTACAAAACCCGGACTTTAATAAGAAATTTTTCTTACATTGTGATGCCAGCGATTATGGTATTGGCACTGTACTTGTCCAATTATCAGACGCAGAGGAAGAGAAGCCTATTGCTTTCATGTCTAAAAAGTTATAGTGTTACGGAACGCGAATGTTTAGCCGTTATACTGGCTATAGAAAAATTTAGGTGTTACAGTGAAACCTCGATATAACGAATCTGAGGGGGATCGCAAAATTATTCGTTATATCTATTGATTCGCTATAGGTACTGAAATGTAAGACCTTAGTCCTTTCAAGGGACTTAACAAAAAATTCGTTATATTGGGTTTTTCGTTATAACGAAGTTCGTTATATCGAGGTTTCACTGTATTTGGAATTGCAAGAATTTGAAGTAGTTACTGATCACTCTAGTTTATTGTGGCTAATGCGTCAACAAAATGTTTCTGGGAGATTAGCTCGATGGATTTTTCGCTTACAACAATTTAAGTTTAATATGTCGTTGATATGTGTTGATTCCTGACGCGTTATCAAGATTGCCCAACCTTTCGATAGAGGCGATAGAAATGGGTCCGATTACAGATCTGGACTCTGAAGCATTTTTGGACGATAGTTATATGTATCTGAAGAAGAAAATCACTGAAAATCCAGACAAATTCCCAGATATCAAAATTGTAAATAAACATTTGTATATTCGAACCGAACATGCCAATGGAGATTCTTATCAAGAGAAGCTTTCTTGGAAACTATGGGTGCCGGATAAACTCAGAGTTGATGTTCTAAAACAAGCTCACGATAGCCACACCTCTTCACATTCAGGTATGCAGAAAACTATTGACAAGATACGTAGAACTCTTTTTTGGCCTGGTATGGTAAAGGATGTGCGGGACTATATTCGTCAATGTGACACTTGTAAGGAGTCCAAAGCACCAAATTATACGCTTAGACCACCTATGGGACAGAATATTCCAACTTGTAGACCTTTTCAACGTCTGTATATCGATTTACTTGGTCCTTACCCTCGTAGCAAAAATGGATTTGTCGGTTTATTAATTGTTCTTGACCATTTCAGTAAATATCATTGGTTACAACCTCTGAAAAAGTTTCGAACGGAGGATATACAAGAATTTTTGTTAAAACAGATATTTCATTGTTTTGGAGTACCGGAAATCATCGTTAGTGATAATGGTGTTCAATTTAAGGCAAATTCGTTCAATTCTTTTCTTACTGAACTAGGCATAAAACATCAGTATACCGCTTTATATTCTCCGCAAAGCAACGCAGCTGAGCGTGTTAATCGTTCTCTGTTAGCTGCGATCCGTTCGTATTTAAAAAATCAGGATCAAACGCTTTGGGATAAACATTTAACGAGTATATCTTGTGCATTGCGATCCTCGTTGCATCAATCTTTAGGTTGCTCACCCTTTAAAGCTTTGTTCGGACTGGACATGGTTACTCATGGATCAGATTATAAACTTTTAAAGGAATTAAAGTTGTTACAAGAGCCCATAACACCGCTCAATCAGACTGACCAGTTAAACCTTTTGCGACAGGATATAAGAGAAAACATTAAGAAAGCATATGATCGAAATGTAGCACAGTATAATCTTCGCAGTAAGTCTGTCTCTTTTAAAGAAGGCCAAGAAGTTTTTCGCAGTAATTTCGCGTTAAGCAAATTCTCTCAAAACTTCAATGCTAAATTAGCCCCTAAATTTATAAAATGTCGAATCAAAAAGAAGCTCGGAAGCTGCTTTTATTTGTTAGAAAATATGCAAGGTAGAGAAGTAGGAACATTTCACGCCAAGGATATACGGAACTAATTCCCACTAATATGCTGCCTAACGTTGCATATTATCGGGTGGTGTAGCGTGCGCTAGTTTAAACTTTCAAATTTTTAAACTTAACGACTTTACGCGCCACTTTGCCAATAGCGATCAATCAATAAATAAAAATATTGGTATCGATCGATCGATAAACGCATAATATGGGGATAGCGATAAATGATCTATCGTTTTTCTTGAGGTGGCAACGCGCTTCATTTTTTTTGCTAGGCTTCATTTTCATTTTTAATTCTGAGGAGAAAAGTGTAGAATAAAAAAAGCTGTAGCCCAAATCTTTGGTTATAAATCATAGCAGGTATGTAGGTTAATTAGAATTTTTACCCCGCCGCCATCTGCATTTTACTCTATATCCTAGATTGGAAACCTTACTTTTTCTGGCCAATATTGCTGATAGCTTTCGTTTGGGAAGATTATTTTCTGGAAAACCGGCAAGTTTTCAAATACCCATTTCTGGTGCCGGAGCACGTGCATCCGAATTTTCGGTTGTCGTTGCCTTCTGGAATTGGCATTCGGACATTGAAAAGACACTGCCAACTAAACACCGGCAGTGCCACAACGTTTCTAAGTTAAGGCTTACGGTGAGGCCAAAGTGTCTCATTTCCCGAAAGGTGTCCTAACCTTCGGTGAACCGGATTTTTTGTACGGCAAGGTTTTAAAGGCAGTGGCCTACCTAACCATCTGACGGTGCTGACCCAGACAAAGTTTGTCTTTTAGCCAAATTCTGGATACTGCTTGCTGTTGCCCTATTTAGCGCATTCCATGTGACCACCTCGAAAGCTCCTACAAATTTTTTTTTAATTAACCTCGTTTTGAACGAAATCTTTAAGTCCTGATATTTTCATTTCTGATCTTATTATTAAATTTTAATTCCTAATCAAGTTAAACGAAAAAAAAAAGGACAATGTAAATAAGTCAAATATTGAATCAATTAAAGCCTCGTTAAGGTTATATTAAATAATTCAAGTCGAGAGTAACGTAAAATAGAGTAAATGTAAAAGCAACGGAGTTTAATGGTTGTCATAAAGCGCGAAGGAGAAATCATCATATAAACACCCTCCCACAGTGCATCGATGGAAGGCCTTTCAGCGAATAAACTATGGGGTAAGTGCCTAGTGTATTAAGCAGTATCAACTCGGCGACTTTCAACCAAGTTTTTGCGAACTATGGAGGATGGTAGTCAATTGATACTCTGATTTGTTGATGTAATTTCTGTTTCAGCGTTTTGTGATCAACCAGATAGTTAAATTTAAAAAAAAAAAAAAAAAAAATTGATTTCCGTAAATAATGTTTGACTTGAAGAGCAATCAAAAGCAATGAGTGAATTTGTGCGACTTGAAAATTTAAAATATCTTTAAGGAATTTAAAAACAAAAAAAAAAAAAGATAAAAGAGAACTTGAAATAAGATGAATAATTACAAGAAAAAATGTTAACTGGATTTATTTAATATTCCTTCTATATTTTTTTTTCTATTCTATAATCTTCTACAATAATTAATAATGTGTAACTAGTAAGCTCTCTTTTATACTGCTAGTTTTAGTCCCTCTTATTCAATAGTTTAATTAACTTTGCGTTCCATTGTTTTGCAAGTCTGAAAGTTCGGAATCTCAAAATGTTGAGTCATACCAGACCAGCTGTTTAAAATTAGTCTGTAAATATTTCTTTAAAATTTATTGTGTACAACAAGAAATGCTTCTATCTGAAATTATAATGAATTTGAATATGATTACTTAAGCTTTCTAATTAATTTTCCTAGTGATATGGGTACATGAGTTGATATCGATCAGTTTTTGGGAATCTTTACAAATGCCAATAAAGATTCATGGTTGGGAGGGTATAGAACTGATAAGGTCCATCTACATCTTGACCTCAGTAACCGCTAGCTTGTGAACAAAAGGATACACCTTCATTTCTTTTGTCTTTTTTTATTAACATGAATTCCCTACTGTTTTCGTAAGTATTTTCTGCCAGTCCTTCTATTTTCATTTAAAGTTAGTTTCAGTAGAGATCCTAATAAAATTAAATTTTATAATTAAAGGTAGAGATTCAGCAAACAACCCCCCCCACCCCGCAAGAGCTACGGAACCAGAGGATCTCGATCTGCTGCAATTCACCTACCGCCTTCTTTTGGTTATCGATAGCTTTATCGTCGCTGTGATAGGAGAACCGATTATATAGAAATTATGGCGCGCAACGAGAAACCGAATAGGAAGGTTACACCTTGTGAAGGTATTTGGCCTACAAATGACAAACTACGAGATTGCTAACCAGATGAGGAAGCGCTCAATTGGCAAAGGAGAGTCACTCTTGCAGTATTTCATCATTATGCGAAATATTGCTCAGCAGGGCAATTTTGAAGACACCGATGTGGTCAAATACATTGTTGACGGACTACAAGATCGAACCGGATTGTCAGCTCCTTTGTATTATTGTACTTCTCTGAATGAATTGCGAGAGAAGATGATGCGTTTTCAATCAGTTCAGCCACCAGCCAAAAACTACGTTCCTCAGGCTCGTCAGACTTCAGACCGTTTGCAGGCCATTACGCCTGCTGCAAAGGATAAGAGATGTTTCAATTGCCGCCAGATTGGTCACTTAATGTTTGACTGTCCACGACCGGAGAGACCAAAAGGAAGTTGCTATCGGTGCTTCAAAGTGGGCCATCAGTACCGGAATTGTCCAATGCGAAACCAGATCGCCGCCATGAGCTCTAGTGAAGACCCGGACACCATTGATGATAAGTCATTTATTCAATTAGTAAGTTTAAGAATATCTTGTAAAGGGGGATGCACTGATGTTAATAATATTTTTGCCCTATTAGATTCGGGAAGCCCAGTAAGTTTTGCCAGTAGAGCGTTGATGCCGCATTTAGATTGCGATAAATTAGTTAAAAGTTCTTTTCATGGACTGAGCGGTGGCTCTATTCTGACTTTTGGAACAGTCAAATGTTTAGTTCTGTTTTGCAAAAAATATTATGAAATTCAATTTTTAGTTATTCCCGATAATATTATGCCGACGCAACTACTTCTTGGTAGAGACGCCTTGAATAAAATAGGTCTTAAGTTCTCATTGATTGAAAATGTAAGAAAGTATGAAAAGAATTCTGCATCATTAAAGAGTACCATTGCTTTTGTTTACAAATCCTTCTGTGCATCCCTGTTTACTTAATATCCTAAGCATAATAACACCACTGATCTAGATAATAATTGTAATAACCCTAATGTAAACACGAATGCATCCCCATTTCGAGAATGGCTAACAGAGTTGCAAACTGTTTGTGCAACGCTGTCAGATACCGGGAATACTACTGTTGGCAGTGAATTTGGATTAGGCGCGATGCGTGAGTGTCGAGACATTGTGCATGAGCATTACATTGACCGATTTTCAATTAATTACGGGTTGCCTAAATATATGATGAGAATATGTCTGACAGATACAACACCATTTCATAGTAGTCCTAGAAGGTTATCATATTATGAAAGAAGAATCGTTTCTAAAACGGTTAGTGAGTTGTTAGCCAATAATGTAATCCGACCAAGCAACTCCCCCTATTCGTCCGCCATCGTCCTAGTGCGAAAAAAGGATGGCAATATACGAATGTGCGTTGATTATCGAGGTTTAAATAAGAAGACTGTGAGGGATAATTTTCCATTGCCTTTGATAGAAGATTGCCTAGAATACCTGGAGAGCAAGACCGTTTTCTCCGTCATAGATTTAAAAAGTGGCTTTTACCATGTAGGCATGGAAGAGGATTCAATTAAATACACAGCATTCGTTACACCCGATGGGCAGTTCGAATATCTGAGAATGCCTTTTGGTCTAAAGAACGGACCAGCTGTATTTCAGAGATTTATATCGAACATACTTAGTGATATGATTAGAGATCGAGAACTTGTAGTATATATGGACGACATTATTCTTGCCACCCGCACCGTAGATCAGCATCTTAAGTTGTTAGCAAAACTGTTAGATCGTTTTATTCAGTACAATTTAGAGCTCAATTTGAAGAAAAGCATTTTCTTACAGAAGAGCATAGATTATTTAGGATATGAAGTCAGTGAAAAGGGAATTTTACCAAATAATACACATTTAAAAGCTATTCAAGAATACCCAGAACCACTTAACAGCAAAGCGTTACACTCGTGCTTAGGCTTATTCTCTTATTTTCGCAAATTTGTTCCGAATTTCTCCAGCATAGCTAAACCGTTAACTGAGTTGCTTAAACAAGGTGGTCCATTTCCGATGAACAAAACCGCTAAAAATGTATTTCTTACATTAAGATCCGCCTTATCCAGTCCGCCCGTATTAGCTATCTTTAACCCTAACTACGAAACTGAGATGCATACTGACGCCAGTTCTAATGGCTTCGGTGCCTCTTTGATGCAAAGACAGACTGATGGCAAAATGCATCCAGTCTCTTATTATTCCCGAAAGGCAACAGCCGCCGAGTCCCGTTATCACAGTTTTGAGTTTGAAACTTTGGCCATAATATATGCCGTGCGCCGATTTCGCGTTTATTTAGAACACAGACCATTTTTGATCGTTACCGATTGTAATTCATTGCTCCAAACCTTGAGTAAAAAATCAATAAATCCCCGCATTGCGCGGTGGTCGTTGGAATTGGAAAACTTTGCTCACAGACCCGGTTCAAACATGGGCCATGTAGACGCATTAAGTCGGCAAACCGAGTTGTTAGAGAATATTGTAGAAGGTGATTTTGATCCTTGCGATTTATTAGTGAAGAGAGACCAGAATGCCCCAATTGAACCTTGTGAACCGCATATTACTTTTGAGGAAAGTTGCGTTAAACCGTGTGAGTCTGGTAGAGATTTGACCAAGCTGTGTGCCATTCAAGATGATAGTTGCGTTGAATCATGTGAGTTAGTTAAACCGCCTGAGTTTGAAAGCGATTTTATAGAACCGTGTGGCCCCTCAGAGAAAAATGAGTTTAGTAGAGATTCGATTAGACCGTATGCCGTTTTAGAACAGAGTTGTTCCGAATCGTGTGAGATAGACCCTTGTGAGATAAAACCGTTTGAGACAAAACCGTGTGAGATAGACCCGTGTGAGATAAAACCGTTTGAGACAAAACCGTGTGAGATAGACCTGTGTGAGAAAAACCCGTTTGAGAAAAACCCGTGTAAGATAGACCCGTTTGAGATAAACCCGTGTAAAATAGAACCATGTGCTCCTTTAGGGAAGAATTATTTAGGACCGTTTGCGACAAACCCGTGTGTTCATTTAGCGAAGAGTTGTTTCAGACCGTGTGAGCTATGTTTAGAAAGAAGTCGGCTAAAACTGGTTAAGAATAAACCTTGCGTTTCTTTAAATGAAAGTTCTGTTGATCCGAGATTGAGTAACCAAATCAAAAGAAGTGACCAGCTCGATCGAAATGAGTCGGCAAACCTGGTTGGTGTAGTGGGTGCGTCTCCGCAAGATGTTGATTTATTATTGCAGTCAGAACAAATAAGAGATCCGCATATCCGTAAACTAAGAGAAATGTTGGAAAAAGGCAATGATGTTGGATTTGAGTTAATAGATGGTATAGTGTACAAAAAAAATGCTAAGGAAAGACTGTGTTTGTATGCACCGGCTCGCATGCAAGGGGAATTAATAAGGTGTCACGAGAAACTAGGTCACTTAGGCGTTGAGAAATGTGTAAACAATTTGAAAGAAAAGTACTGGTTCCCATTAATGAATTCAAAGGTTGAGTCGTTTATAAAAGATTGTCTGCCGTGTATTCTACATAGTGTTCCAAGAACTATACATAATAGAACCTTGCATAGTATTCCGAAAAGTCCGATTCCATTTGATACTATCCATGTTGACCACTTAGGTCCCTTACCGAGTGTTACATCAAAAAGAAAGCACCTTTTGGTAGTGATTGACGCATTTACAAAGTTTGTCAAATTGTATCCCGTAAATTCCACTAGTACCAAAGAAGTAACCGCCGCGTTAGAAAAATATTTTGATTATTATAGCCGACCAAGAAGAGTTATATCCTACAGAGGTACGTGTTTTACGTCGTTTGAGTTTGCTGAGTTTGTAGAAAATCGAAATATTGACCACATTAAAGTAGCGACTGCTGCCCCTCAAGCCAATGGGCAGGTCGAACGTGTGAACCGTGTGTTGACCCCAATGTTGGGAAAGCTGTCAGAACCTTTAGCCCAAGCCGATTGGTATAAATTAGTTAATCGTGTCGAGTTCGCTATTAATAACTCAGTGCAGTGTAGTACCGGTAAAACTCCGTCAATGTTGTTGTTTGGTTGCGATCAGCGAGGCCCCTTAGTAGACGAATTAACCGAGTATCTTGACGAGAAATTTAGTTCAGAAAACCACTGTAACCTTGAGGCCACTAGGCAAGAGGCAAGTGCGAAAATTCAATTATCGCAGGAGCGCAATGAAAAGCGGTACGCCTTAAGGCATAGGGCACCATTATCCTATAGAGTCAATGATTTTGTTGCCATTCGCAATGTAGATGTCACTCCCGGGTCGTGCAAAAAGTTCGCTCCTAAATACCGTGGTCCTTATAAAATAAATCGAGTTCTTCCAAATGACCGTTACGAAGTCACTGATATTGACGATTGTCAACTTACTCAATTGCCCTACAAAGGTATCTTAGAATCAGCCCGACTCAAGCCGTGGATGCATGCGTGTGATAAAACTGTGAGTTTCTGTTTGTAATATGTATCTGATAAGCAGTATTTATATGTATATTGTATGTATTGTATATATGTATATTGTACGTTGTATGTTTGTTGAATTGTATGATCGAGGTCCATCAAATGTCAGGATTGGCCGAATGTAAACATTAGGAATATTTTAAATAAGCCCGCTCCTCGTCTCAGTGAATTTCCCCGATAACCGAATTTGGGCACACTAAAAGGGTATAATACGCTAAGGCGGGGTACGGGCACACTCTCTTGAATATAGTCAATAAGACCGCATGTGCACTTAATTTGAAAATAAATAAAATCCGGAAATATAAAGACAATCCCAAGGGATTAATTACTTTAAAAAAGTAGAGAGTTTACAAAATAAAAAAAAAAAGAAAGGAATTTAGGGAAATTCAAGGGAGCATGAACAAATGAATAAATAATGTCAATCATCAATTAAACGCTAATAATAAAATAATTATAAGATTTTCAAACATTACCGATCATACTAATAACGAACAGAATATTATAAGTTATTAAAAAAAAAAAAAAAAAAATAAGATCTATAAGGAATTAAGCACTGAACACAACGAAATTCATGTTCTTCAATATTTAAATAGAATTGGCCTTAGCATTGATGTTATGTATAACCATTTTTTTTTTGTTTTTCTTAAAATTATCCCAAAATTTATTTTATCAACTAAAGAAGCGATAACAAGCGGATCAATACGGCGCACAACACGCTCAGCAGAGCTTTCCCGTTATTTGTAGAGGCTGGCAGTAACAGGAAGGATTATGTTTCTACAGCTTAATCTAAACCACTGTATATGTAAGGGCGAGGTACAATGGAGTATATGTCTACAGCTGCTACATAGCACCGAGCAAACACATCGACGAATTCTGCAGCATACTGGATGGATTAGTGGAGGACGCCAGAACCCACACGCCAACCATCATAGCCGGCGACTTCAATGCATGGGCAACGGAATGGGGTAGCCAAAGGACTACTAGAAGGGGCAGAGCCCTGCTGGACGCTTTTGCCACACTCAACATCAGTCTGCTCAACGTAGGCAACACCCACACCTACAATAAGGCTGGCAGAGGCTCCGTGATCGACCTCACGTTTGCTAGCCCTTGCCTAGCCCGCAGCGCGCAGTGGGCAGTCTCGGATATCTACACGCACAGCGACCACTTCGCATTGCGTGTTCTATCAAGAGTTGTCCACCTGCACGACGTTCTACAGCTGGGCCCCAAGAACGACACCCAGGCCAACCACATGGGGGACATTCTTCGCAGAGCATCTGATGCAGCCATGATACGCAAACGGCATGGACTCAACAAATGTAAGCCAGTACATTGGTGGAATGCCAGGATTGCGGATGCCAGGAGGCAATGCCATCAGGCCAGACGACGACAGCAACGTGCCTGCAGAATGCCCACGTTTCCGAAGCTGCTTGCAGACTACAAGCGGAAAAGAGCCAACCTAAATATGGAGATCAAGAGAAGTAAAGCGGACTGCTGGAAGAAGCTGTGCGCAGATGCAGATGCGCAGCCATATGGGACTGCCTATAAATTGTTTTGTGTTTGTGCAAACTTATATATATATGGTTTATTAATAGATAATGGTACAGTAGAACTTTGGGATATGTAGTTGTTGTAGTAGCAGAAGTAGAAGTCCAGTAGTAGTAATCCCTCGTAGCTATAGTAGTAGAAATCCCTCGTAGTTGTAGTATTAGTTGCAGTAGTAGAAATCCCTCGTAGTTGTAGCAGTAGTCCCTCGTAGTTGTAGCAGTAGTCCCTCGTAGTTGTAGCAGGGGAGTCCGATGTTGTTCCGAAGCAATTAGTAGAAGACTGACTGTGCAGCTGTTAACAGACCTTTTTAACAGTGCCGCGATAACAGCTTCTTAGAGATGGGTCACATACATAACACCCCTTAACACCCAGATGGGTTAAAGAATTCCGGGGGTTGTCTTTTCCAGCTCGATCTGCGAGGAGTCACCGGAGCTGGGGACAATGGTGCCGGTTCAGACAATTCAGGACAGTCGGGTATATCATCAGATATCGAGACTGCATCTTCAGCAGGTAGTTCGATTGATGACAGGCGGAACCCGATGGCGAAGTTGGTCGAAATGACGTTTAATAATACGGCGATCATGTAAACGAACGTTGTATGAAATGGGGCCTGTTTGGTCCACAATTTCGCCTTCTATCCACTTCGGACCGGGGGCGGGGGCACCAATAGAAAACTGCTTATCATTTGTTGGGTCGCTGACCTTTCCGTATGTTATTTCCTTGGGTTGAATTTTGTCGAAATATGACTTAAGCTCTCGATTACATAGTAGTTCTGCAGGGGTACGATTTGTCGTGGAGTGAGGGGTAGTATGTTGGCTAAAAAGATACCGCGCCAGTGCGAGATCTATGTTAAGATTTCTGTCAAACTTTTTTAGGTAATTCTTGGTACTTTGTACCATGCGCTCGGCTTGCCCATTTGTGGCAGGATGAAATGGAGCCGACCGAATGTGTCGAATCACGTTGTTTTTCATAAAGATCCTGAATTCTTCAGACGTGAATGCAGTGCCATTATCTGACACTATTTCGTCCGGTAATCCGTGCGTTGCAAAAAGCTGTCTCAAGAATTTAATAGCAACAGCAGATGATGTAGATTTCACAACAGAGACTTCTAGCCATTTCGAAAATGAATCCACGACTAGTAAGAAGGTATTCCCATTAAAGGGGCCAGCTAAATCTATATGAAGGCGTGACCAAGGTTGTCTGGCAGATTCCCAATGATGTGTAGTTGTATGAGGCTGTTCGTTTCGGTTTTGCTGACAGAGATTGCAACGTTTCACAAGTAGCTCTATTTCAGAGTCAATATTAGGCCACCAAATGTAGCTTCGAGCCATGGCTTTCATTTTTACAATCCCCGGGTGTGAAGCATGCAACGCTTGAAGTAAGGCCGGTCTAGATGGTTCGGGAATCACAGCCCGGGTGCCCCATACAAGAATTCCTTTGTTTGCTGAAAGCTCATGTCGGCGAGAAAAATACGAGTAAAGCTGATCTGAACGATCAACTTTTCCATTGGGCCATCCCCTTAACACCCAGTTCAGAACCTTTGATAAATGCGCGTCCTTCTTAGTCTGTAATGCTAGAGATTGAGCGCTGACAAGTGGTGTTCCAGCCCATTCAATCATTAACACTTCTTCTGTAGTGTTGCCTTCGCCTTGTTGTGGTAATGGGCATCGGCTTAAGAAGTCGGCGTTGCCCATTTTTGATCCAGGTCTGTGAATTAGTGTAAAGTCATAGGCATTCAAGAATATTGCTCTTCGAAGCATCTGTGTGGAAATTACATTTGGAGTTGCCTTGGCCGTTGTAAATATTCCGAGCAATGGGCGATGATCTGTGACGAGAGTAAACGCACGGCCATATAGATAATTGTGAAATTTTTTAACGCCTGATATAAGCCCAACGGCTTCTCTGTCGATTTGCGAGTAGTTTCTTTCTGTCTTGGAGAGAGTTCTAGAATAGAAGGCAATAGGCTTCTCTGATCCATCCTGAAGTTTGTGGCTCAGCACCGCTCCAATTCCGTACGGAGATGCATCGCAGGTTAACGATACTGGCAATTTGCCATCGAAATGCATTAGCACATTTTGTGAAGTTACAAGATTTTTTAGATTCATGAAGGCATCTTGGTGTTTATGGGCCCATACCCATGGCGCATTTTTATCCAGTAGACGGTGAAGCGGTTCAGCAACGGTTGCCTTATGTGGCAGGAATGCGTGGTAAAAATTGATGAGTCCCAAGAATGCTTGTAATTGTTTCTTATCCTTTGGAGCTGGAGCGCACTTGATAGCTTCGACCTTACTGGCACACGGTCTTATACCCAGTGTATCGATTTTAAAACCTAAAAATTCTACTGATGGAACTCCAAATTGACACTTGTCTCTGCGTAGGCGTAGTCCGGCTTTATCAAATCTTGAAAGCACCTCATTAAGACGCACCGCTAGCTCTTCCTCTGATTTTCCCATAACAATTATGTCATCGAAGTAGGGTAAAACACCAGAAACGTTCTGCAATATACGTTCGATGCAGCTCTGAAATATGCCCGGGGCTGGAGAAATTCCAAATTGTAGTCTGGTTACTTTGAAATAACCTTTGTGTGTACATATGGTTTGCATCAACGCAGACTGCTCATCTACCACTAGTTGTTGGTACGCCTGAGCCAAGTCGATTTTCGCAAATATGGATCCTGCTTCAACTGATGCTAATAATGAATTCATTGGAGGAATTTGATGGCCGTGTTGCTTAATCACTTTATTAATTGTAGACTTGTAGTCGCCACATATGCGAATAGTACCACCCTTTTTAATTACTGGCACTGTAAAAGTCGACCAGTCGGAGTATTTAATGGGTACTAGGATTCCTTGGGAACACAGACGGTCTAATTCTTCTTCATATAATTCTTGAATTGCAAATGGAATGCGCCTTGCTGGCAGTCGGACTGGTGTTGCATCAGTATTGATTTGCAATGACACAGGTGGCCCCCGAAAACGGGCTAATTCAGACGAAAACAGATCCTTATACTTCGCCAGAGTTGCCTCGCTGCTAAGTTTAGCGTTAATCGCATGTATTCCTTCTATGCTGATGCCTAAGGGCATAAACCAGTTGCGTCCAAGTAAATTCGATCTACCGCTTGATATAACAACCAGTGGAAGATTCGGAATGTATTTATTATCGTACTGGACAGATGTATCCACGATGCCAATAACAGGAATTCGGTTTTTCTGGTAATCCGTAAACTCTAGAGAACAATCTTGAATATTCGGTCTATCCGTTGGGCAGATATAACGAAACATAGCTTCGTCTATCATAGTGATCACAGACCCCGAATCCACATCGAATTGGTATTTTCGTTTATTTGTAATTATTGTAACGATTTCCTTTGGGCAAATCAACGGTAGTATGCTGTGGACACTGTATTCTTCATTCGGCTTTTGCTTGTGTGGTCCTCGGTAGGAGGCATGGCCACTCGATGTGTTGAATGCTTTACGACCCGGGTCTCTTACAGCCCGGCAGACTCGTTGAAGATGGCCTGCTCGGTGACAGGCATGGCACACAGTGTTCCGATGTGGGCATAGTTTCCGCAAGTGAGCACCCCCGCAATAATTGCATGGCTGGTGGTGCTGATTGGGTCGGCTTGGACGGATAGCGTTGGTCTGCACTTCGTGTATCGACTCAGTGCTCTCAGCTGTATTACGCATGGCCCAAGCGCTGTGAGCAGCGGCCTCACTAGATGTGGCGCGTTCCATCGCGCGTTGAATTGTTAAATCTGCCTCTGCTAGCAGACTCTTCTGGAGACCCTCATCCTTCATTCCACATACCAAGCGATCGCGCAACATGCGATCCAAAGCAGCTCCGAATTTGCAGTCGACTGCGAGAGTCCTAAGTGCAGCCATGTAGTTCGCAACCGATTCATCAATTAGTTGGTCTCGCTTGTGAAATTGGTAGTAGGCCGCAATTTCCGATTGACATGGAGACAAATGTTGGTTGAGTATTTCATATATTTCCGATAAACTCAAATCGCTCACCTGAGTAGGGGATGCCAATGACGTTAGAAGCTCGAACAATGGAGCGCCAGCCAGTGTAAGCAATGCAGCCTTCTTCCGAGCTTCCTCCGAAGCGTCATTGGCCAGAAGATACAGCTCAAAACGCTGCTTGTAAGTTGTCCATTTATTTGGGTGATTTAAGTCAAATGGTTCTAACTGACCCACTCCTGACATTATCACTGATTTATTTGTTGTTTTGCGTTCTGTAGCAATGTTCACTTTGGCGGGCTTTTCCTCATGTGATTCCAAATCAGACATTAGTAGTTGAATTCGATCGTATGTGTGTGTGCGAGCATCAAATTAAATTGCAGTAGTCGTAGCGCGTCTATCTGCGAATGCGCGCGTTGGTAAAGTACCGTTGCTTTATTCCAATAAACTTGGCGCCAGTATGCATGCGGTTTTTGGCGTCTCTTTGTTCGCTTTCGCTTGGTCGATTGTAACTGTACACGACATATACATATATAGTTTGACGAATTATCCCATCCTCGTCGCCAATTTTGTGTTTGTGCAAACTTATATATATATGGTTTATTAATAGATAATGGTACAGTAGAATTTTGGGATATGTAGTTGTTGTAGTAGCAGAAGTAGAAGTCCAGTAGTAGTAATCCCTCGTAGCTATAGTAGTAGAAATCCCTCGTAGTTGTAGTAGTAGTTGCAGTAGTAGAAATCCCTCGTAGTTGTAGCAGTAGTCCCTCGTAGTTGTAGCAGTAGTCCCTCGTAGTTGTAGCAGTAGTCCCTCGTAGTTGTAGCAGTAGTCCCTCGTAGTTGTAGCAGGGGAGTCCGATGTTGTTCCGAAGCAATTAGTAGAACGACTGACTGTGCAGCTGTTAACAGACCTTTTTAACAGTGCCGCGATAACAGCTTCTTAGAGATGGGTCACATACATAACAAATTGGTTATGGGCAAACTCGCCAGGCGCATAATGCCAACGGATCCAACCAAGTTGGGTCACATTGTAGCAACGCTATTCCCTTCAAGGCCGACGAGGAACTTAGCAGAGAGCGGAACACCATGTGCACCGATATTCACAGATGTTAGTGAAGTCGTGGAAGCAGGGAAGAGGATAAACGTACATAAAGCCCCGGGCCCGGACGGGGTCCCGGCCCTTGTAATCAAACTGCTAGTTTGCAAACACGCGTCGACGTTTGTTGAACTTTTCAACACGTGCATGCTGCAACGGGAGTTCCCTACGAGGTGGAAGCTACAATGGTTGGTCCTGCTTCCCAAAGGTGATAAAATAGATGACCCGTCACCATACAGACCCCTGTGTATGCATGATGTGATTGGGAAACTTTTTAAGCGCATCATTTGCAACAGACTGGAGAAGGAACTGGAGCAACGTCATGGACTGTCGGGCTGGCAGTTCGGATTCAGGAGGAAACGCAGCACTATCAGCGCCATCAGTTCGGTGGTAGAGATAGCGGCTAAAGCCATCGAAGGGCAACGCTGGAAAGGCGGCAACAAAAAATACTGCCTTATATCAACGTTGGATGTACGGAATGCTTTTAATTCGGTCAGCTGGGACTCCATTATCGCGTCCCTAGAGCGATTAAACATATCTGAGTACATCATTAACCTGATATGCAGCTATTTCCGGGATCGGGTGCTACTCTACGACACAGCAGCCGGTCCACGGAAACACACCATCACAGGCGGAGTACCCCAAGGATCAGTGATCGGGCCAACATTGTGGAATGTCATGTATGACACTGTCCTGCGATTGGACATGCCAACTAACACCCGCATAGTGGGAATCGCGGACGACATCGCCATCGTCACTGTGGCCAAGGATATCCAGCAGGCGGAAGAAAACACCAATACAGCAGTGTTCAGGATTCTGGAATGGATTGAGGCAAACTCACTATCCATAGCCGCACACAAAACCGAGGCCGTGCTCATAAGCAGCAGGAATAAAGTGGAAACGGCCAGGATCGAAGTCGCCGGATGGAGTCATGATGCACCATAGGCTAACATTCAAAGCCCACCTGCAGTATACCGCAGATAAAGCTGCGAAGGCCACGTCAACTATAACTCGGCTTATGGCTAACGTCGGCGGCCCCAAGCAACGGAGCAGATGGCTCATCTCGACGGTGGTAAGGTCTATCATCCTATATGCCGCCGCCATATGGGCCCCAGCGATGTCATCCCCCACCTACAGCCGGGACTGCAAATCGTCGTACCGAACATGCGCACTCAGGACCATATGCGCGTTTAGTACAGTCTCCGAAGATGCCGCCTTGGTGCTGTCTGATATGGCCCCACTAGACCTCTTGGCTAACGAGGCTAGAAATAGAGATCCGCCGCCAGTTAGAAGAGAGACGACTCTGACTAACTGGCACCGCAGATGGCGTGACTCAAACCATGGGAGCTGGACAAGGCGCCTTCTCCCCGACATTTGGCCATGGCTTAATCGCAAACATGGCCAGACTGACATCTATCTGACACAGTTACTGACGGGACATGGATGCTTTAAATCCTACTTGCATAGGTTTAAACATGAGACAGATCCCTTTTGCACACACTGTGCGGGGAATATAGAAGACGCAGAACACGTCCTGTTTGTCTGTCCTAGATATTCTGCTGAACGGGAAGAGCTAAGCCTAGGCATTGGGAGGCCATTTATGGTCAACGACTTTATGGATATCCTACTTAGCTCGCAAAACAATTGGCTGGCTGTTAGCCACATGGCAGCAGTCATCAAGTCAAGTAGTACTTCAGCGTTGGTTCCGGGGGGAGGGAGAAAGAGAAAAGGGGAGGTTAAGTGCGGTGCAGTGACCACTAACCAAGGTCGATACCAAGTCCCACACTTCGGCTTTCAATGCTTTCCCCCCTATTTAACAAAAAAAAAAAAAAAAAAAAAAAAAACATACATATTTACACACATACATATATACATACATGCATATATTATATACATACATGCATATACATACATACATCTTATATTGAAAAGTGGAATGTGTACTTCGTCGCGTCCCGGTTTTTTCTGTAAAATTCCCGTCTTATCCGTGCTTGTAAATCTCGTAGTCCTGCAACATAATAGTTTGTTAGTGTAGCAGTCCAACTCTTGTTACCTTTGTTACCTACGTTTCGCCGGCCGCCAGTCTGCATCGCAAGTGGAAAAATTAAAACATAATTTTTTTTTCCCGGCCTCCCGCCGCGTCGGTCTTTTGGTGGTTGGAGGGGTGCGGGGCGCCTCCTTTCTGCATCACCCAACTTTTTCCTCCGTATTGGTGTTAGTGGGGTGCCAGTCGCACCTTTTGATAAATAGCACGCTGTAAGTAAATACACAATTGGTGCGATAACCAGCTGTTGGCGGACCTGCCAAGCCGGTCTCGAAAGCTCTCCAGGGTCATCATTTGGGAGTCGAGCTTTCACCGCAAAACTTCTAAGCCGGGGTTCTCGATCACCTCCCACCAGACTAGCAGCATAGCAGCGCACCAGCCTAAGGCTTGGTGACGTAAGCGGTGGCGTACCTGGCAGCGGTGCTGCCTCTCATCGCCTGGTACCTGGTTCAAATCCGCTGAGTGGAGCGAAGAAATTTTAAATAAATTTGGAGCATTTTTATTTTTTTTTTCGGACGCGGGCCTCCAAGTACCTGGTTCGACTCCGCTGTGAGGATTTAGAATTAAAATTAAATTTCAAATTCTTTTAGAGTTGAAATTTGATCAATACTAGTGGTTTTTTCTGCGATACTCCTAGGCACGGTAGGGGTTCAAATCCGCGGCGGGTAATCTTGGATTCAAAAAAAAAAAAAAAAAAAAATTTTATTTTTATTTTATAATTTTTTTTTTTTTTTTTTTTTTTTTTTTTGTTTATCCGTCCATTGCACACCGAGTGGCCCATATTCCCGCTGACTGCCTGTATTATCTAAAAGAAGCCGAGCCGGAGCGGTATAACTCCCAACGCCCACCAGGGGGAAATACCTGGTCGTCAGGCTGTAGGAAATGGTCGGCGAGGAGCAAATGGTGTTTGGGCGTAGTAGATTGCTGCTACATTCGCCTCCAATCCATAGTGAGTTGCCTTTGCGAGCGGCTGCTAGCCAGCAGGAGGACACTCCAAAGAGATCTAGGGACGCCATGAGTCCAGACGGAGAAGCAGCAAATGCTAACGAATGTGCCCCATCGAAAAGGTCAAAATTGCAGCCTGTCTGCAATGAGCTAGCGGAAATGGGCGTACTGTTGGAGGAGATCTCGGAGAGGATCAAGCCCGAGAAGGAAGGTGGCAAGCGGGCCATCACCAACGCCCTTCGCGAAAAAGTGGAGAGGCTGAAAGAGCTGCATGCGGAAGTCAGCTCCCGGCTCAGCGGGCACCCGACCGAGACAGTTCCATTGGAGGCGTGTCCCAATTGCTCGAAGGCGCCACCTGAGCGTGCCAGTCGTGGGCAGCAGACCGATGAAATGTCCCCCACGACCATGCTTTCCCGGCCCACTCAGACTTCACCACTGGCAAAGCGAGAAGGCAAGGCACCATTTTCGTCTGAACCAGCTGGAAAGCAACTGCGGCAGCCGAGTGCTCACGCATCAAAGCAGCGTCCAAAAAAACGGCACCCTGTGGATCCCCAGCAGCAGCAGCAGGAGTCACCTACTCCTCAAGGCGATAAACCGCACCTCACAATCGCGGATCATGGATCATCCGAGGACAACCAAGGATGGAAAACAGTCGGTCCACCAAAGCCTCGACGTGGTGGCTCCTCGAAGCAGGCCAAACCCAGAATCAGGCATAGACCGGATGCAATTCTGATCGAGGCCAGCAGCGGGCTTAGCTATAGCCAAGTCCTAACGATGGTGACCAGGCGTACGGATGATAAACTAATCCACGTCCGTGAGCATGTCTCCAGAGTACGTCGCACAGCTAAAGACGCGCTGCTACTGGAGCTTCGCAAGGACTCTGCTACGAGCATAAAATCGCTCCAGGATGACATCACCCAAGTGCTGGGTGCAAAAGCCGATGTGAAGGCCCTCACACAGCTTAGGACGGTAGCAATCTACAACCTAGATGCAGCGGTGACCCCTGAGGAGCTTCTAACGAAGTTATCCTCGCAAGCTAAGGTAGACGTAAACGCGCTAACCGTCAAAAGCCTTCGGACAGGTCTCCGGAATTACCAGACGGCAATTGTGAGCGCACCTGAGTCTGTGACCCGGACGCTCATCGAACTTGGTCGCGTAGAGATAGGCTGGGCAAACTGCCGTATCAGAGAACTCGAGCAGCGGCCTTTGCGCTGCTTCAAGTGCCTAGCTACTGGTCACGTCGCCGCGAAGTGCCCTAGCAAGGTGGACAGATCAAACTGTTGCTTCAAGTGTGGTGTAGCAGGCCACAAGGCAGCTGTCTGTCCCTCTATAGAACCGCACTGCTTCCTCTGCGTTGCACAGGACCTAAGCCCAACAAATCACCTTGCGGGTAGCCGTCTATGCCCAGCTACAGGCGAATCGAGGACCCCCAATGACCTCCAATGACTCAGCCAGCCCTGAAGATCCTGCAGTTAAACCTGAATCACTGCATCGCAGCCCAAGACCTGCTGCAGCAGACTGTTCGGGAGATACGAGCGGATATAGCCCTGCTAAGCGAACCTTATAAAACCGGCACAGGTCCCTGCTGGGCCAAGGACTCGAGCGGTAGAGCAGCGGTTTGGTGTTGTGGTAGCAGCGACGGCGTATTGCAGGACATTCTACGCGAGGATGGATTTGTGAGAGCGAGGTTTGGCAGTTATTGGCTCTACAGCTGCTATCTCGCGCCTAGCTTAACCCTGGAGCAGTTTGGCCGGACGGTAGACAAAATCGCCGATAACATTAGAGGACGACAAGGAGTGATTATAGGTGGCGACTTTAATGCTTGGTCAGTCGAATGGGGAAGTACACGCTCTGACGCTCGAGGTAGATTGCTGCTGGAAGCTTTCGCCAATCTTAACATCTCCTTGCTAAATGTTGGCTCCGAGAATACCTTCAGAAGGTCCGGCACAGGATCTATTGTGGATCTTTCTTTTGCCAGCGACAGTATCGCCGCCTCAGCCACATGGCACGTGGGATCAACATACTCGGCGAGTGACCATGAAGTCATCACCTTCACCATTGGCGACAGCAGGCAACCGCTCCCTAGGACGCAGCATTTTCGAAGGGTTTTTAAGGCGGAAACCCTTAACTCGCAGGTCTTTGGCCACAACCTGGAGGGCCTAAGCGTTAGGGACAACATGAGCGCGGAAGACGCCGCAAATTCCGTAATGGCACGGATAGTAGAGGCATGCGAGGCTAGCATGTCTCAGAGTGGCACATACACACGCCACCACACCCCAGTCTTTTGGTGGAATGACGCTGTCGCTGAAGCTAGGAGATCCTGCCTTCGCGCAAGGCGTCTCTATCAGCGCGCACGTGGTTCGACAAACTTCGAGGCCCTGGGCCTGGAGTATAAGAGACGTCGGATTATGCTCAAGATTGCGATCCGTTCCAGCAAACGTGAATGTTTCCTCGCTCTGTGCGACTCTGCTGAGCACGACCCCTGGGGCAAGGCCTACCAGCTAGTGGTCAAGCGTTTAAACTCCAGTAGAAACCCACCCCCAACGGATGCGCAAGCGGTACGTTTAATTGTCGACGGACTTTTCCCTGTGGTCGACGAAGAAATGCATGTGCCCCGCCTGACTCCAGTCCTACACTCGGCGGAGTGTACGCTAACCGAGGTCCTTGAGACAGTGAGGCGTCTGAAGCCCAAAAAGGCACCAGGTCCGGATTCGATCCCCAATAACGCATTCAAGCTCGCAGTGCTGCTCTACCCACACGTGTTCGTAGAGCTTTACTCCAAGTGTCTTAGCGAAGGTGTTTTTCCCGATAGATGGAAACTACAAAACCTGGTGTTGCTGCCGAAGCCGGGGAAGCCGCAAGGAGAGGCGTCTTCTCATAGACCCATCTGCCTCATCGACACAGCTGGCAAAGTCCTCGAGGCAATAATCTGCTCGCGTCTGGAAACAGCAATCATGGCAGGGGGCGGCCTATCTGAGTACCAGTTCGGATTCAGGAAGGCGAGATCTACGATCGACGCAATAAACCGGGTGGTAGGATTAGCTGCAAGGGCAATCGAAGGTACAAGATGGAAAGGTGGTGCCAAAGAATACTGCCTAGTGGTAACTCTGGACATCAAAAACGCCTTTAATTCAGCGAGATGGAACAGGATCTTGGAAGCGCTTGGGGCCTTCGGGATTCCGAGCTATCTCATCAAGTGCGTAGCCAGCTACTTCTGCAACAGGAGGATACGTTTCTGGACGGACGCAGGCTTGGAGGAAAGGGTCGTATCTGCTGGCGTCCCACAAGGGTCTGTTTTGGGTCCCCTGCTGTGGAATGTCATGTACGACGGAGTCTTACGCTTGGATTTCGACCCTGGCACCCATATAGTTGGCTTCGCAGACGACGTAGCACTTGTAGTGATAGCCAAGGATCTCACGGCAGCTGAAGAAATAACCAACAGGGCGATTAATAAGGTTGGCCAATGGCTCTCTGCAGCCGGACTGCAATTAGCCGCGCAAAAGACGGAGGCGGTACTCATAAGTAGCCGCAAGCGAGTGGAGACTGCCAGCATCAGGGTCGGCGACACCACAGTTGTCTCCAAGCGGGCTCTAAAGTACCTCGGAGTCATGATCGACACAAGGCTGACTTTTAGAGAGCACTTAGAGTACAGTAGCAGGAAAGCTGCATCGGTAGCGCAATCGCTCTCTAGAATATTACTAAACACGCGTGGACCGAAACAAGGACGGCGTCTCTTGCTATCCAGCGTCATCCGTTCTACTGCACTCTATGCGGCGCCTTCGTGGATAACGGGGATGGAAACTAGATCCTACAGGCGGAGCCTTGAGTCGACGCATCGCTTAAGCGCAATCAGGGTGTGCAGCGCTTTTCGCACCATCTCTGATGACGCCGCACTGGTGATCGCTGGGTTGCTGCCCATCGATGAGTACGCTGCAATTGCATCGGCCTCCTTCACAGCGTCGAGGCAAACTAACAGTTCTACCACTAATCAGCAGAGAGGCCTCGAGCATCGGAGGGCATGGCAGTCAAGTCTGCGCAGATGGCAGGAAAGGTGGGACTCCTCCTCCAAGGGGAGGTGGACTCACACTCTGATCCCTGACATCACTTCATGGGTTTCGAGAAAACATGGGGCAGTGAACTTTTACCTCACACAGCTCCTGAGCGGCCACGGTTGTTTCAGAAGCTACTTGAAAAGATTCAACCACGACGTGTCAGACGAATGCACATGGTGCGGAGCGGGCATTGTTGAGGATGCAAGCCACGTGCTCCAGCACTGCCCTCGCTTCGAAGTAGAACGGTGCCGACTGCAGAATGTAATGGGCGAAATGGTGACGGCGAGAAATCTGACGAGGATGATGATTGCAGATCCAGACGTATGGGAGGCGGCCAGCGCCTTCGCCGTGCGCGTAATGGTGGCACTTAGGAAGCTGGAGAGGGAAAGGTCTGCCCAATAAATTAAAGCCCACGGTCTGCGATGCAATACCGGCAGGTCGTCCCGCAGTAGCCGTTATCTTTTATTTTTGTGTTCTCACCTTATGTTCCCTTTTTTTTTTTTTTTTTTTTTTTTTTTTTTTTTTTTTTTTTTATAAAAAAAAAAAAAAAAAAACATACATGCATATATAGACACATACATATATACATACGTACATAATTAACTGAAAGAGAAATTTCCAAAAAAAAATATTCATTGTGTGTTGAACGTCAAACAAGACGGATGTTTTATTTTATAGAAAAAACTAAAAGTAAATAAACACAGGGAAAAGTTCCTCTTTTCCTCGATCGCGACTTGGCCAAGATGTTAACTCGCTCGAGCCCAAGCAGATAACTGCCCACCTCCCACGCGACCGACCGAGGGGTGCAGCCGTATAACGCACGGCACAAATCGCGTGGACGAATACACAATAGAAAAAACAGAACAACAAATAATACTATAGCTATCTATCTAGCTAGGATATATGTTTTAAGTATATTAATAGAAGACTCTGAGCCGATTACAGGTAATAGAAGGTTGTAATCAGAGCAGAGGACCCTAAAAGGTTCATGCATGGCATAGTTAGAAGAACAACGACTAAGGGATAAGGGTATCAAAGGCAACTACTCCGTTTACATGGTACCGACAGATTTACCTGAGCTAATAACACAGGCGAGTCGATATCACCAATTAAGAGCTTGTGCATAAAAATAACCCACAAATTATTTTTTTTGGGTTGGTGAGGGGGGGTGGTTAAATAAAGGTTTTTTTTTTAAAATGGGAAGGTATTTTTTTTTTTTTTCCCCTTTTAAACCAAGAGGGGAAAAAAAAAAAATTTTTTTTGGGGGTTTTTTTTTTTTTTGGGGGGGGTTTTTTTTGGGGGGGCCAAAAAGAAAATTCCTGCCCCTAAAAAGGGGGGAAAAAAAAAGAAAAAAGAACTTTAGTTGTATAGGGGTCGTCAAATTCTTTTGACTATCTTTTAATGAAACCCAGAACACTCATGGCCTTTGCGACCGTGGTGGAAATATGGGTGTTAAAATTTAACTTATGGTCCATAAGTACGCCCAAACCATTCATATTGTTTAGACGTTCTAAAGGGCTATTGTTCAGAAAATAAGTGACCAGTTGAGGAGACTTACGAAAAAAAGTCATTACCTTACATTTGGTAGTGTTAGGATTTAATAGATTAAACTGGCACCAGGATTAAAAGTTTTTAAGATCAGCTTGTAGCCAACTGAATCTGCATCTTTATAAGTACTTTATGAGTATCCTCTTAGAAAAAATCAGGCTCCTTTTAAAAACCCACTACAACAGCTATTCCAAAACCCATCAAATAGCAGCTCAAGCTTTCTACAATGATTGCAAGGAAAAAGCAACATTAACATAAAAACGACATCAAATATCATTCAAACAAGTTTCTGACTAAAACACTAGTATAACTTTACATAGGTATAATTCATAATTACAGTTACAAGGCTTTTACCTTACTTTGAAGGTGACATCAAAAATCTACCGGGTTTTCCTGGAGCTCTTCGCGTGCTCAACAGTATAAAAGAAACACACGAAGCCATAGCCATCGAAATTATAAAATCTAAACAAAGAGATCAAGCGGGTAATACTCTAAACTCTGAAACGATTAATGAAGTAATCCAAAAAGTGTCAACAACGTTTAGGGGTAAATTAGTAGACCTCTTGACAGCATAAATTAAAAACAAAGAAATCCCAAAAGAGATTCAAATACTTCTGAGACGTCTGTGGCAGCTTACATTGGCAATATATATATATAGGCCCTGATAAGGTTTCAATTCAAATGTTTAAGATGTAACGATCCTTTTTCGCCCTTCGGGATATTTTCAATCTTTTAGGGCGAGGTTCGTCACAACAAAATTCATTTTGTGCTTCGGTTCAATTAGAACTCAACGTGTACTGAAACGTGTATTGATATTTATTTATTATAATTTTGGGTTTGATTGAATATATAATTAAATATCTGGTTTTCCCAAAGCAGCGTACTTTGGTTTTTGAATGAAAACTTAAAACTGAGTTACAAAAATTTCTTATGGTTATATTAATAGGCTAAATTTGTGAGACCTTTAGTGGCGTGATTGATCCGATTTGATTGGCCCGAATTTTAATGCTGAATTGGCGTTCTCACGCTTTTGGTTTTTAGGGGGACAATTATTATTGCAAGTATTTAATTGTTTCTGCTAATTATGAGTTAGCGTTCACACGCTTTGATTTTGAGGGGGACAATTGTTATTGCAAGTGTCTAAGTGTTTATAAAAACGGATGTTTACTTTAACCACTAACCATAGAATACATAGACGCGACAAACATTGTCGCTTTTTTGTCGAAAATTAAAAATTTTGGTCGAGCGATCTATTGAAATGCGATGTTGTACAACTTCACGTCACACACACACTACGAAGCCTAAGCATGTACATATGCAAAACGAGAACACAGCGACACAGACATGTGCTCATCGTTCTGCGATCTGTGGCAGACTGAATTATTTTCGATGCATAGCGACACTGCTACGAGCGAACACTCTCTGGGGTTCTACGCTGTTCGGCTTTTGCCGAAGTTCTCTGGGGTTCCACGCTCAAGCTAGCGTTTGTAATCAAAAAATCTTGAGTTTGACGCATCTATGTATTCTATGGTTAGTGCATTAACGTTATGAATTTTAGGGCGCGAAAAATTTATATGATATTGGTTATTGGCGTTGGATATATATATAGGTTGTAGCATGTAACGTTGAATCTCACAAGGAGGGTTACACGATAGAGATTAGCCAGAACTATAGTTACTCACATTCGATACAGACGTAAAATTTTAAATTCGCGTACTTAAGGACACCAAGGTATAACGGTACAGGTTTAGAGGCGAAAGAAAGAAGGCCTAAGGAGAACAGAAACAGGAACACTTTAAACAATGTAGTATCAAGGTGCACACATGTTGGAGTATGTCATGATAGCCTATAGGCCTATCGTGTGAAGGCCCACCCTACCATAATCCTCGGGCCACGTCTGAATTGAGGACCCCTCCAACATGTCTTACGGCCTCTTTTTACCTCTCAGTCGGTTGCATGGTTCCCCAAAATTTAACGATTATAGGGAGTTTATTTCAAAGAACAATAGTTTTATTAATTTCTAAATTTATGAACAAGGCAGGATTCATTTCCTAATTTAATTCATTCTTAATATCTCTTTCGGAAACAAACGAACCTAATATTATTCAAAATTAATGAAGTTAATATGTGGAGGTCCCTAAAGTATGATTAGTACGAAATTACCGGTTACTGATTACCGAATTTGTTTTTGGCTATTCAAGCTTATCTTCATACCTTAAAATCTTAAACTAAATACTGGTCGAAAAATAAGTTTGGATTTTATCCTCAATTTCATAATATATACGATGCAGCAATGCGGTTATCAAACATAATTATCTTCCTCGTTCTCTTGAGATTAGGTTACAAAAACCAAATTTAATCAAATTTACAAAAAATCGAATCATATCAAACTGATGCCGGGAGAGAAAAGGATAAAAATAAAAACTAGACGGTTAAATTTCCTAATAAATTCAAGTATTGGCAAAGGCACAAACGTCCAACATATTCAAAGGCTCCAAAAACGAATAACCCGAATCAATTAATAATTTTTCTTAAATGGTTTGACTTACAGTTTTAGTCCAGCAGCGAAAGATGTTTCTAATCTGAGTCTGTTCAAAAATAGATAAGATGATTTAAGGTAGTCAGAAGCCTCTGATTTTGGTCGGGAGCACCCGTTTTCGATTAAATACATTAACATTAACATTATTTGTATCCTCTCTCTCTCTCTCTCGTGAACAAATAACTCTTATAAGTATTGGATGTCTAAGTATTACAAGAACATTGTCTTCGAATGTCACTAGGTCATGCCAATGTGTTGCACGTTCCGTACACGTTTATTAAGACCTGAAGTTCATTTCTTCAAGGTTTTAGGTTTTTTTTTTTTTCTTTTGGTTAAGTATTCGCGATAATCATTGGCAGGACCGAGAGGCTCGAACGCATAGTCACAATTAAATTTGAAGGGGCTTTTAACCGCTTGCACCCATCCTGATTATTTAAAGGCGCAGGTTAAATCTTCCTTCGCTCAAAGTTTCGTTAATTCATTTTTTTTTCTTCTTGCACGATACACGCGGTGGGAGCAGCAAAGATTGCCGTGAAGTTGGCAGCGAGGATTGTAGGACCTCCATCTCCTTTGGTAGTTGGGTTAAGAAACAACGAGGCCACGCGTATTTAATCTTTTAATTTTCCTTTCCCCAATTATCTTTTCTTTTATATTCTTTAATCTAGGGCTGAGCTTTAAGCCGATATCTCACCGATCTATACGTGACGACTTACGTGAATACGTAAGGTGATAAATTATCGATAGCACTATGTACACATTCGGGTACTAAAAACAAGCTAAATGGGTTGTTTCCACGATTAAATATGTTGATTTTTCAAATTTTGAACGACAAGCGCATGTTACAAGGTATATATTTTCTTTACTGGTTTGGTTGCTGATTACACTGGATACGTGATTATTTGTTTTATGTTTCAGATTTGTTGATGCTCGTGGAGTTTACAAGGTTACCCGTAAGGCCTTATAAGCTCGATGACTTGCTTGTACTGGTAATTTGATAGGCGCCAAATATTCTTAAGGTTACTCGTAAGGCCAAAAGAGATTTATTGCTTCGCTTCTTGTTGATCAGGACTCGATGACTTGATTGATTGATCTTGACTCGACGACTTGACGATTTCTTAATTTGCTGCTGGCCTTATATGTATAGGCATCCTGGGGCCTCTGGTATCACTTAGTGTGATACCGCTACACAGCAGGTAACTTTCCATCGGCCCATCGCTTTCATCCACGCTGTTGCTATGCGTGGTGAAAGTCCCGTAAAAGTCCTTGACGCAGCCGTATCTCGTATTTCACCATGTTGCTCTGCTCTGCCCACATAGCGTCTCTGTTGCTAAGCGGGCTTCCATCCTTTTCTCTCCTGTCCCCGATTTATCCTTGTTGGTCGCATGTTCTCTTTGGTTGCTAGGCGACGCTGCTTTTTCCCATGTCCTTATTTGCTCCCCTCGTTCCATCAATTCTGGGCAATTGTTGCTCTTGTCCTTTGTACATATATATTTAGTTTCATATGTATAATATATTGAGTTTCATTTCTCCCGTTCAACTAATTCAAGGGCTAAATTAGTTAAGTTCATTTTTCTACGTCATCAATATATTCGCCTCATATTTAGGGCTTCCCCAAGACTTAATTCCACTCTTCTTCGGCACCGGTACCCGCATCGTCACCGGTCCATTGTGTATGGATTGGAGCATGCCGTTCTTCTCTCTCATATGCACGCTCTCCAGCCGTCCAATTTTCGCCCTCCGCATCCCACGCATCTTCCCGCGGTGACGAAATTCTCTGGTGATTGCAAGCGGTTCGATCGAACTTGTTGTGTCGTATCGTAATGTTGCGTGTTTTAATTGCAGCAACATGTTGCAAACGATCACTATTCGCAACATGTTGCCGGCCATCACGATTCCGTGTCTTTGCGTATGTTTCCTGTGTGTTGTCCCTTGTTAATTACCTGTTTGTTGTGTGGGACATTATTGTCAAAATTGTGTTCCTCACAAAGTTTTCTAGGCCTCGCGAAAAATCCTCTTTAAAAATTACTGTACCAAATTAGTATTTCTCAGCTATGGTAGACCCTAATTTTTAGCCAGAGGCCTCAGTTGTACACGAGTTTGCACCCAATAATCGCTTTCGTCCGTTGCCTGTCCAAATTTGTCTTCTGCGTTTTCTGAAACTTAGCTCAACTCTTCTATTTTGGATAACTAAATTCTTCCTAATAACTTTATTTCTTATAGGCTCGATGGTGTTGCTGTCAACTCGAATCTGTGGTCAAGTGCTGTGCCGATTGATCTGCCCTTAGGTGTTGAGTTTATTTGCATCTAAGTTATTTGTTCTGATATCATGACCTAAATGCACCATGCTGATGCTTTGCAAACTATTTTTAGTCGTCTTAAAGATTGTGAATTCTTTATAGTTTTAGGTGATTTTAACTTGCCTAATATTTCTTGGCTGGTTGATGACAAACTATCTTTCTTAATTCCTTCGTCTCAACATGTTTTTCTTTTCTTACTATGTAATTCATTAAATAACATCTAATTTTCTCGTCGTAGATGTTTTCATAAAACAAATTTCGGTGTTCTTAAGAACCTTCTTTCTAATCTCAATAACATTAAATCGAGATATTTAAAAAGGTTTAAAAAACTTGATCTCTACTTGTTTAAGAATAAACATCGTGTTCATCTATAGCGGCTTCACCAAATCAGATGCACTAAAGAAAATATACTACAACTGTAATTTTGTCACAAACAACTAATCTAGCATATGACCAGAATTACAATCACACGTTGTGGAAAAACACTTGTAATTCTAAACTAACCCAAAAGACCACAACGGCAGGATATCAAGTGGCCGAAGCCGTGCCCAAAATAATAATAATTTTCAACCACCGAAATCTTGTGTTTGAGTCTCATTAGAATAAGATATTTTAAGAACAATTGTTGCCTCCTAGAGCCTAAGATTCCCCATATAAACTCCATACTTTTGTTAATAAAATCAGTTCATATTTTGAATTCAACGAATGAAGATTGGGTAATTCTTCTTCTCCGGAATCCCTATTCACTACTTGACTATGCAAAATATTGTGTAGCGAAATATCAATTTTGTCTTTTAATTACTTGACTATGCAAAATATTGTGTAGCGAAATCTCAATATTGTCTTTTAATTACTTGACTATGCAAAATATTGTGTAGCGAAATTTCCATTGTCATTTTATTACTCAATGATACAATAATTATATCGTGGGCTGTAAGGTTGAACTCTATAAGAACCCCAAAAGATTTTATATTTTTTTAGAGCGAAGCTCTCTTAGGCGCGTCGCGGTAGAAAATTATTTTTAAAAATCGTCAGACGTCAGATCTGCAGCGCGTCAGATTTTCGTTTCTCTTCACTGTTCTCTTCTCTTCACGTGAGAGACAAGAACCGACGATATTGATACACCCGTGATTGGTCCGCCTATGTCTCTCTGTCTTGTCAGAGAGAATGGTCTATCTGAATCAGGGCCCGGCTAAAAAGTTTAGTTGTATGTGTGCATTTGCATGTGTGCGTATGTTGCTTTACACCGCGCAAAATGAAACTTTATTTATTTATTTATTTATTTATTTACGTCAACTAACACAGCAGTCGACGAAAAAGCTTAAGCTAAAGACAGATAGTAATTAAATGAAGAAGGTAGCTTAGCTTTATACACAACTAAACATCCCCGGCCCGGTGGAGGTGTTTTATTTGCACAAGGTGCCAGCTATGCCCCGATTCACAGCCAATGTGGCCAGGGATGAGTTGCAGCCAATCCAAGTCCAGAATATTTTCATTGGTTTCGCTGTAGATGATTAAAAAGTATAGCGCGAAGAGAAGTGACAGAAAGATGAGGAGAGATAAGGTGAGAAAGGTTGTTAAAAGATTGGCAAAGAACACGAAGAGGTTCGTGAAGAGAGTAGTTAGTCAGACATCTACTAAGGTGAATAGGAAAAAAGTTTCTGGTCCGACGTGAGGGAACACAAAAATACAGCGTATCTAGTAAATTCGTAGAAATGACTTCGCCGTTGACTAGTTTATGGAGAAAGAGAATGCCAATAAGAAGGTAGGCGAAGACCCGGGTCCCAATTTAGACCGCGTAGCGCAAACTAAAGGAATTGCTTCTGTACCGATTCAATACTACGCTGGTGAACATCATATTGCGGGTTCCACACTGGCGAGCAATATTCTAGAGTAGGGCGAACTAACGAAGTGTATAAAACCTTTGTTACATAGGGATCATCAAATTCTTTGGCCCAACGTTTAATGAAGCCGAGAAGGCAGCTTGCTCTGTTGACAATTGAAGAAATATGAACATTAAATGAAAGTTTAGGGTCAAACATAACGCCTAAGTCTTTGAATGATGGAACACAATCTAACAGAACAGACTTAATAGAGTAATGAGCTAGGAGCGGAGACAAACGACTGAAAGTCATAAAAGAACACTTAGAGGCATTAAGGTGTAATTTATTAACGTGGCACCAATCACAGAACGCATCGAGATCTGATTGCAAGTACTGTTGGAAAGAAGGATCATTATAGGAATAACAAATCTTGACGTCATCCGCAAACATGAGCACGCGTGAATGAGCCAAGGCCAAAGGCAAATCATTTATAAACAATGTTAATAATAGTGGGCCCAGATGACTGCCTTGGGGTACACCTGACGTAACTCGAACAGTTTTAGATATCGAGGAACGAAAAGACACCTTTTGGGTTCTGCCAATAAGATACGACTTTAACCAACCCAATAATTTTGGTGAAAAACCCATGATGTTAAGTTTCGCGAGAAGCAAAGAATGATCAACCGTATCAAAAGCCTTACTGAAGTCAGTATAAATAACATCAGTTTGACACTTTTTACGGAAGCCATGGTGTACTAGGGTAGTCAATTCTAAAAGGTTGGTAAGCGACGAACGACCTTTCATGAAACCATGCTGGCAAGGAGAAATAGTGGATCTGGATAGATGTTGAAGGGAAGACGTAATAATTTTCTCAAACAGTTTAGGTATTGCCGAAAGTTTGGCAATGCCACGGTAGTTGGAAACATCCGATTTGCTACCCTTTTTAAAAAGCGGAATAATAAATGACTCCTTCCAAATATCAGGAAATCTACAAGTCTCACTCGATATAAAGAATAACCGAGCTAAAGGCTTAGATAGGGAAATCGAACACATTTTAAGGATGCAACTAGGTATATTATCAGGCCCGGGAACGAAGGAAGACTTCATAGATGACAAGCTAGAGAGAATACAGTCTTCAGTAATACTGGGAAAAAACATACAATTTAAATGTGGGATTGAAAAGGGATAGGGTGTGGGATCCGAAACAGTAGTAGAATATGTCGACTGAAAAAATTTAGCAAACAGATCTGCAATATCTAAATCATTATTAGCAGACTGGTCGTTAAGTCTGAAGGTGGAAGGTAGGACATTAGAGCGTCTTTTGGAATTGACAAAGTTGTAAAATCTTTTGGGGTTATTATAAAATTCAGCCTTACAGCGAACGAGATAATTGTTGTAGCATTGAGTATTTAAAAGACAAAATTGAGATTTGGCTATACAATAATTTGCATAGTCAAGTCGCGAACCAGTTTTTTTAAATCTTTTAAAATATCTCGATTTAATGTTACGAAGATTAGAGAGCCTACGTGTGAACCAGACTGGCGAGCTGGAGACGGTAGAGACATTCACATAAGGAACGCATTTATCAATTAGAGAATTAAGAGCAGAATAGAAAAACTTCACTGCACAATCTATATCGCAGCACTCAAATAGAAACGACCAATCAAAAGAGAAAATAAGGCTGTTAAGAAGATTGAAATTTGTTTTACAAAAACATCTACGACGAGAATTTGAAATGTTTTTAAATAAATTAGTAACGGAATTGTAAGAAATAGTAACTTCAATGGTAGGATGATAAGGATCTTCAGGTTTCACTAGTGGCTGTGTTTGCGATACAGCACTAACAGTGGGATCAGAGACAAAAACAAGGTCAAGGATTCTTTTAGAACAGTTAAGGAAAGAATTCAACTGATATAGTGGACATTCAAGTAGGCTATCAAGAAAAACATGTTGAGATGAAGGAATTAAGAAAGATAGATTATCATCAGCAAGCCAAGAAATATTAGGCAAGTTAAAATCACCTAAAACTATAAGAACATCACGATCTTTAAGACGACCAAAAATAGTTCGTAAAGCATCAGCATGGTGCACGTAGATCATGATATCAGAAGCTGGAGGAATATATGAACAAGAGATATATAGGCTAAAGTTAGAACATGTAACTTCGACGCAAATAAACTCAACACCTAAGGGGAGATCAATCGGCACCACACTTGAAGACAGATTCGAGTTTACAGCAATGAGTACTCCACCGCCACGACGACCAACACGATCAAGCCTATAAGAAATAAAATTATTAGAAAGAATTTCATTATCTAAAACAGAGGAGTTAAGCCAAGTTTCAGAGAAAGCTAATATGTCAGCCGAAAAGGTTTGGCTATCACAGAAAAGGTTCGACAGCTTGGTAAGAAGTCCTCTTACATTTTGATAATGAATGCAAAGACTAGACGTTATTAGTTTTTTGAAGCAGAAGATAAAGTAGAAAGGTGGACAGGCAACGGACGAGAGCGCTTATTGGGCGCAAACTCGTGTACAACTAGGCCCTCTGGCCAAAAATTAGGTTCAACCATAGCTCAGAAGTACTCATTTGGTACTGTAATTTTAAAAGAGGAGATTTCGCGAGGCCTAGAAAACTTAAACTTTTGAATTAAAACCTTAGCAGGGCAAATATTACCAATGTAAGCTGCCACAGACGACTCAGAAGTATCAGGAGCAAGCCTAGAAATAAATAATTGTTTGCGATGAGGCACTACAGTTAGTGGAGGCGGAGGAGCATTGGGATCCGCAAGTGATTGAGAGCCGGCATGATCCTGTGATTGATCAGAGTTCCCGTGAGGGATAGATTGAGGTACACCAGGGCTTGTAATGGGTACTTCAATCTGAAAAGAAGAGCATAAAGAGGGACAAGAAGATGGTGTAGGCGAAAGTAAAATCGGAGAGGAAGTAATAGAGAGAGCTGGCGACTGCTTACGAGGCAACTCAAGGGTACATTTCTTGTGCAATTTCTCAGAAGGTGGCACAAATTTGAATTGCGACAATAATTGAACGCTAGAGTCACACTCGTTTGACAGCTGTTTGGCCAGTTTGTTTAAAGAAAGAAACCTTAAACGAAGATCCCTATACATACGGCTAAAATCAAGCTGCTGGCTAGCACAAGATGGGCAAGTCCAGCGCATTAAGCCAAGCTCAGGCTTAGAAACAGACAAACCAGAAAATTTGTCGTAGTCGCGGCCATTGAGGCCAGCACATTTTAAGTGAATAAGATTATCGCAGAGCCAACAAGATATTGCTCTATACTGATCATCAAAACGATCAGAATGTTTGCAATTAGGTAGACAACAAGCCATTGAAAAGCCGAAAGAAAGGCAAAAAAAAATTATATATATATAAGAATATATAGAAAAATTAAATTCACAGCACAAAGATAATTATTGATAAATAATCAATAATTACAAATAAAACAAAGAGACAGCTATAGTGCACAGCACAACAGAGAGTGCAAGAACAGTTATAAGCCGAGCTTTGAGAGGCGGCCTTACAAAAGTGATTACGCGGGAGAGAAGCTAAGCACAAGCACAAAGCAGAGAGAACAACAAAGCCACTAGCACTGATGGTATGATGGGGGCGATGAGGGGAGCAACTGCAGAAGCAATGACGAAAGAAAAAAAAAAAATGTAAATGCACCAAACACTAATCACGAAAAAGAAAAAACTGTTTTAACTGATTAATTTGGCGAATTATGGAAACTTCATCAAATTCTGCCTCAAATCAAGAAAACGAGTGCAGCAAATAATCTTATTGAAGAAAAAGATAGAGAAAACAAAGCAGCGATCAATTTTTTCATGTGTCTTCTCTCAACAAAGCGACATAGATCTGTCTCCTCCTCCCTCCCCCCACCCTCTTGCTCATGATTTTTTTGTGTGAGGTCTTCGGCAGCCGTTCGGCTTACACGCATAAGACGTGCCGAACGAGTTCGTCCCCGGGGGAAATGAATGCCGGGCTCTGATCTAACATAAATAGTCATTCAGTGAAGTAAACAATCAAGCGTGCAGTGTGAAAATTAAACCGTATGGAATAAAATAAACGATTTTTCGAGGAAGATGATTCCAAACCAAGAAAAAAGTCAACGACAACGTAGTATATTGAAATTTGTCCGACCGCACAACCGCTTACCATAAAAATAAAATTAACATAAAATTAAACATAACTTTAGCTTATTTACATATATAATTTACCTGCACTTTTCTCAGCTGATGTCAATCGATTGTTCAATATCTTGATCGATTATCGATAAATTATACAAAACTTGAGTCGAATACGAAAGATCCCGTTTTTAAGTTATTCGATAAGTTTTGTATTATGTATTTCCCCAAATAGAACTTTTCCTATTTGTTTTTTCATAGGTTCCACTTCTCGTAAATTCAAATTTTCGAAAATAAAAAATTTCTGATTTTAAAAATTTCTGTGTTTTCTAATTTGAAAGTGAATAAGGACTGATTTCATCGTATTCAATTGCAAAGTTTTAAATTTTTGTGAATTTCCAGAATGAAATGGCGGGAATTCAAATTTTCAGAATTTCCAAATTGTTGACAAATTTGGATTTTTAAAAATATAAGAGCTGATAATGACAGATTTGATAAATTTCAATTGCAAAATCCGACTATTTGATCTTTCAGAATTTTAAAATTAGAATTTTTCATTTTTCAATTGATTCAATTCAATTCATTTTTTTTTGATTTTTCAAAATCTGTAAGTTGACAATCACTAATCGCTAATCGCTAATTCAATTGTATTGATTCTCATATAAAATTTGGAATTTTTAAAATTTTCAAATAAAAAATTGGGAAAAAATTCAAATCTTCCAAATTTTAATTGATTTACGTGTGAAAGTTGACAATGACCACTTTTATTGGAAGTGCAAGATTTTGAATTTTTTTACATTGTGAACGAAATTTTCAGGAAATTGAAATTTTCAGAATTTAAAAATTATGATTTTGAAAAATTTTGTTTTAAATTTAACAATGAGCACTAATCCTGCAGAATCTACAACAAGATATAACACAACCATGTTTTGGTCATGTGCAAGTTTAATAAAAATATGTTTATCAAAAAAGCCACTGTAAATAAAGCTTTGTAATACTGCGATGAGCTGAAATATATTATATTTTATCAGAAAAATACTATTGCTTTCATTTGTTGTTCATGTTCATTATATATGACTGTAGTTCATCGTTTACTCGACGAATTCCTAGAGAGCTTCGCTCTACCCGGGTGCCCTATGACACCTCATTGCTTTTTTGTTAATACTAAACGACTAAACATACAACAAAAATAAGTCATAAAGATTCATATGACAATTATTGCTTAATTCAAAACAAAACATGCATCCACACATTGTGGAAATACCCCGAATAACGTGGGTCATTAGAATAAGAATTTTTTTAAGTATTTGTAGTCTCCTAGATTTTAAGAATTCATTTATGTATATACGCAACACTCTTGTAAATAAAATCAGTTCATTATACCATTGCAAAAAGTATATATATTCTTGATCAGCACGACGAGACGAGTTCAAATAGCCATGTCCGTCCGTCCGTCCGTCATGATCAACGCAAACTCCTCCTAGACCGTACAGAGCACGTAGGCTTGTATATACTGCAGGGGTTTATCTCGGATACAGCCGGATCAGACCACTATATCAAATAGCTCCCATACAAACCCCAAAGTCGCGAACATTGACTTTTCTCAATATCTTCGTTGTTTTCTGTGCTATTATCGTAATATTAGAAAGTTTATTTCGACTATAAACTACTGTGCCAAATTTGATCAAGATCTATAGCTGAGCTATATCATATAGCTCACATAGAAACGATCGGCCGAAAACAGTGACTTTTGTAAAAAACTTCGTTACTTTTAACGCAATTGCTTTCAAATTAAACATTTGTTAGTTCAATATATCGGTTAATGGCTGTGCCGAAGTTTATAAAGATCAGGTGACTATATCAAATAGCTCTCATAGGAACGATCGGTGGAAAACAGTGACTTTGATCAATATCTTCGTTATTTCCTATGATAAGATTGTAGGCCATTCTTTCACAAACATAAGCCTTTTTAGATAAAACTTTCTTCCACATTGATGGCTAATAGGTAAGGAAAGAGATACCAAAAAAGTTGCAAGGGTAAACAAACTTTGACGCGGTCGAAGTTAGCTCCGGCCCTCTGGTTTTTTAAATTCAAGGAATGAAGAACGTGTTTTTAGTTGTGGTGCTAAATTCCCCTTCAATGGGCTTTTTTTCCCGAATCTATTGGCTTGGTTTAAATCGTATCTTATTGGTAAAACCCAAAAGGTGTCTTTTCGTTCCTCAATATATGAGACTCTTCGAGTTACCTCAGGTGTCCCCCAAGGCAGACATCTGGGCCCACTGTTATTTACCTTGTTTATAAATGATTTGCCTTTGGCCTTGGCTCATTCACGCGTGCTCATGTTTGCGGATGACCTCAAGATTTGTTTTTCCTACAATGATCCTTCCTTCTTTCCAAGAGTACTTGCAATCAGATCTTGATTCATTTTGTGATTGGTGCCACGTTAATAAATTACAACTTAATGCCTCAAAAAGTTTTTTTTATGACATTCAGTCGTTTGTCTCCGTTCCTAGCTCATTACTCTGTTAATTCTGTTCTGTTAGACTTATTTTATTTTTTTTTTTTTATTAGGCCAAAGAATTTGATGACCCCTACGTAACAAAGATTTTATACACTTCGTTAGTACGGCCTACTCTAGAATATTGCTCGCCAGTGTGAAACCCTCCAGATAATGTTCACCAGCGTAGTACTGAATCGGTTCAGAAGCAATTCCTTAAGTTACGCGGTCTAAATTGCTACCCGAGCCTTTGCCTGCTTTCTCATTCTGACAGAATTCTACTTATTATTCTTCCTTCACTTTACAACTGTAGGCTCGTACTTGACGTTCTGTTTTTCCATAAACTAATCAACAGAACTTTGCAGTGCTTGCAACTCATCCCTGACCACATTGGCTGTCAATCGGGGCATAGCTGGCACCTTGTGCAAATAAAACACTTCCACCGGGTCGGGGATATTTAGCTATGTATAAGGTAAAGCTTTCATTCTTCAATTAATTGTTATCTGTTTTCTAGCTTAAGCGTTTCCGTCGACTGCTGTGATAGTTGACATAAAATAAATAAATATATTTTGGATGGTCTTCTAAACGACCAAGCCATAAAATACACAACCAAAGTTTCAGTAAATGCTATGATAAGAGTCAAAGAGTCCAGATGTTAATGGAATCAGGAAACTCTGATTCAGCTAATGAAGCCATCGAAAGATTCACCACTCTTTCGGCAGAATCAGGCTCCACAGACAATTTCCAAAATAATAACGTTTTTTATCCACAGCATAATGACCGTGGTAGACGCAGCCATAACAACAATGATAACTGGAGAAACAATTCAAACTGGAAACACCACAATACCCACAGAATCCAACGAGGCAGAAATTATTCATCGAACAAACTTATGTATTGTTCATTAAAACAAACGATAACGACGTTACCCTTTTGAATCCGAAAATTTATTCAGAAAATCTAAATGATTATAACCTAATAATATCCAGCAGCAATATCTCCAATGATAATGATAACAGGAAACTTAAAAAAACATTCAAAAAAGTTTCCATTTTGTAAAAGAAAAACTATATAAATTATACAAAAAATATATAGACATATTTGCGTTAGAAGCACATAAAATAACTACAAATAATTTCTATAAACAAAAATTAATATTTAAATCATAAGAACCTACGTGTATTAAAAATTATAAAATCCCACACACTCAAAAAATAGAAATTTTCAAACATATAGACAAATTAAATAGAGATGACGTAATAGAACCTTCAGCATCCGAATACAACAATTCAATACTGTTAGTACCAAAGAAATCTCTTCCGGGGACTAACGATAAAAGATGGCGTTAAGCGGTGGATTACAGAAGCTTAAATAAAGAAATAATTGCAGATAAATTTCCTTTGCCAAGAATATATGATATTCTTGATCAATTAGGCAGAGCCAAATATTTTTCTTGTCTTGAACATACTTCAGCTTTTCACCAAATTGAATTAGATAAAGACTCTAGAGACTTAACGTCCTTTTCCACAGATAAAAGCTCATTTCGATTTAAAAGATTACCATTACAAATAATGTAAAGGAAAAATTAATATTAGCAGCGCATAACGTCGATGTTGATAAACTAGTAAAATCTTTTTATTTTAAAATTAGAATATATTTTAGAATCAACAAAAAAATTGAAATTAAAAATCAAAAAACAAAAGTTAATTGGAAACTCCAAATTATTAAAAATAAAACTTTAAAAATAATTTCGCCTAATTAATATTATGAGTTAATTCCAACCCCACGGACATGCTAAGGGTTAATCAACAATCATATCGCTGTCTCACTTAGACTCAATACGACACTTGGAATACTATTCCTTTCACTCGCACTTATTGCAAGCATACGTTAAGTGTATGTCTCTTGCCGACGGGACCACCTTATGTTATTTCATCATGAGCTGAAGCATTACAGACATCAAAATTTAAGGATCCAAAATAAATCACGATGCTCCCATCTGGGGTGGCCACCCAGAAATATCGCAATTCTTGGCAAAATTACAAAATCATGTCCGCTAGAAAAATACGCGCATAGACATTGTTCAATTTGTAAAAATTACAAACATTGCCATAACACCAACACCTCAAAATGCATGTGATGTTGTGTTAATTGACATAATAGGACCACTTCCAAAAACGGAAGACGGGTACGAATAAGCGGTCACAGCCATTTGCGACATGACAAAATAGTGCGTAAGCATTCCTGTACAAACGTAAAGTGCCAAACTCATAGCCAAAGCGATTTTTGAAAATGTATGTATGGCACTATCAAGAAAAACAAATTACTGAATTGGGAATAGAATAAAACCAGAGGGCCGGGGCTAACTTCGACCGCGTCAAAGTTTGTATACCCTTGCAACTTTTTTGGTAACTCTATCCTTACCTATTAGCCATCAATGTGGAAGAACGTTTTATCTAAAAAGGCTTAAGCTTGAGAAAGAAAGGCCTACAATCATAGGAAATAACGAAGATATTGATCAAAGTCACTGTTTTCCACCGATCGTTCCTATGGGAGCTATATGATATAGTCACCCGATCTTTATCAAATTCGGCACAGTCATTAACATATATATTAAATTAAGAAATGTTTAAATTAAAAGCAATCGCGTTAAAAGTAACGAAGTTATTTACAAAAGTCACTGTTTTCGTTCCTATGGGAGCTATATGATATAGTCACCTGATCTTGATCAAATTTGGCATAGTCGCTTATAGGCGTAGTAAACTCTCTAATATTAAGTTTCACGACAATAGCTCAGAAAATAACGAAGGTATTGAGAAAGTCACTGTTCGTGACTTGGCCGTTTGTATGGGAGCTATATTATATAGTCACCCGATCTTGATCAAATTTGGCATAGTCGCTTATAGGCGTAGTAAACTCTCTAATATTAAGTTTCACGACAATAGCATAGAAAATAACGAAGTTATTAAGAAAAGTCACTGTTCGTGACTTTGGGGTTTGTATGGGAGCTATATGATATAGTGGTCCGATCCGGCTGAATCCGAGATATACAACGCCTGCAGTATATACAAGCATACGTGCAAAATTTCAGCTCTGTAGCTCTTACGGTCTAGGAGGAGTTTGCGTTGATCCAGAAGGACCGACGGACGGACGGACGGACGGACGGACGGACATGGCTAGTTGAACTCGTCTCGTCGTGCTGATCAAGAATATATATACTTTGTATGGTCGGAGATGCTTCGTTCTATGCGTTGCACACTTCTGACCAAAATTAATATACCCTTTTTGCAAGGGTATAAAAATCAGGTAGCTTCTGAACTATAAAAATCAAATCAATCAAATCATCAAACTTTAGAAACTGTCGCATAAAATACCATTTTATTTGTATTTAAGCTATATTACCGAAAAATATCATTTCTGTTCTTAAATCTAGTATATAAGTCAATTATCATTTTGTTGTAAGAAAGGAGATGGTCAGACTCTATATAACAACGATAGCGACGAAAAACGTGCCTAGAGGAATAAAACAATAAAGCTCTCTAAAAAATAAAAAATAATAAAAACCTCGGCAAATTCCACAACATAAAATTGGTCCTTCGAGCCGGATCATTAGCGCCCATAATACAGTCCAAAATAGTTAATAAAAATGTGGAGTTGGCCAAAAGTGGTAGAAAAGAAATTGGAGGCGTTGAAGTCGCAAGGATTGCCCGACGTTCATTTCGCCATATATACAAAATTTGTTAGAGATAATTTCGTGAAGCGCGAACTACGAAAATTCGAGGGTTTACCTTACGATTCCAAAAAGAAGCTGGAACACATCGACTGCATCTCGAAAGAGCTGGGCGTAAACGCTTTGCAACGAGTATGCCAATTCCTAGAAATTTCGCCGCAAGAAGGGATAGACTGTACCGAGATGGCATCAAAAATTTATGACGCCATTTAGTACGAAACTTCTGGAAAATCAAGCGGGAACGTCATACAAGCATCAAACGCGAACCAGTCCGAGAAACAGTTCGAAAACATGAACCAGTTGGAAGTACTAAGGGGAAAAGAAGCCATCGATGTAGACAACGTGGAACTTCAAGACGAAATCTCAAAAAAGGAAATATTGATGCTTGGTGAAAAAAGACAGTTAAGCAAAGCCCAAACTGGGGGTCATCGAAGAGCATGAATATGAAATACAACAACTGTCATTAGAGGTGAAAGTTCTGAATGCACGCGCTGAAGCTTTGGTGAGCAAAAAAACATACTTTGAACACTACTGTAGCATTAATTCGTTAGTCTGCCTCCTCACAAAAATCTGGAAAGTCTGATGGAGATCATCCGATAAATGAATCTCTATCGATCTCCAATGGCGACAACAACATACAAAGCACCGTAATCACCATGTTAGCCAAGCAAAGCTTAGGCAATAAATATCTGGAATTTGACGGTTCCTCTTATTTGGCTTGGCGACATTTTAAGACGCAGGTCATAAAATCAGGGAGCGAGTGTCAGTATTCTGGAGAAGAAGATGTATATTGTCTCGATAAGTCACTGAAAGGTGCAGCGCGTAAGAAGCTTGTCATTTTGTTGATGTCGGCCAAGGAGCCATCGAAAGTTCTAGCCATTTTGGACAACATATACGGAGCTCCAGAAAATGTGGCGTTCGAACTGATGGCAAAAACACAGGAAATAAAATATGTAAAGGAAATTGGAGATTTTCACGAGTTCAACTGCTCTGTTCAAAATATTAATTCAGCGCTGGAGTTTATACAATGCAAGTTCATCGATATACAAAAGTTGCTTGCAACCCTAATTGAGCGGCTAGATGAAAGTTTTCTTCGAGAATAGGGATCATTTTTAACCGCTCGAAAATTAAGAGCTGCAGAATGTAATTTTGAAATATTTGCTGAATGGGCGCAGGAGCAGTCGAGATTGTATCATGATATATGTTTCTATAAGAAGATAATTACGATCAAAAACGTAGATAATGAAGCACAAAAGAAATTCGGATCACAAATTTAATCACAAAAGATTACACAAACTCGCTCAACCAGCAAGTGTTTTATTTGTGACGAGGACAGGCATTTCCTAGATAAATATAGTAAATTCAGAAAGGCAGAAGTGAAGAAACGATGGGACTACGCAAGCAAAAGTAACGCCTGCTTCACATGTCTAAAATTTCATAAGGGGCAATTCAATAATCGTGAGCAATGCAAGATCGACAACTGTGAACGATATCATCATCGCTTACTACATAAAGCAAAACAGTCTCATCTACAATCCCTGCCGCAAGCTATTAGCGGATGCATTCAAGAAGTCCAAGAAGCAGCAATTCTTAAAATGTTACCAGCCTTATAACGTGGTCCAACTGGTGAAAAAAAAATTCTGGCTTTTCTCGAAGATGGGAGCACAACAACAATGTTGGATATTAAGGTAGCACGTGAGGTCGGTATAATTTTGAAACCTGAACCGTATTGATTTGGATGGACTGAAGGAATCTCTAGATATGATGAAGCTTCAAAAATCGCAGATATTGCTATTACTGGCGATAGCAAAATTCAGAAGCTTCAAAATATACGTCTTATCAAGGATTTGAATTTACCAACCCAACGAATCGATTACGAAGCGACATATACAGAAAGAATTTCCAGCATACCAAAAGGAAGTGGAGAAGCTACTGAAAAACTGGTTATGCCAAAATAGTCACTAATGTCAACTTGGTTAAATCCCCAAAACTGTGGTTCTTGACACATTTCGCAGTAATTAATCCCAAGAAACCGGGAAAAGTTCGAATAGTGTTCGACGCAGCAGCCATTTGTAATGGCACTTCCTTAAACGAAAATCTACTAACTGGGCCAGATTGGCTTTCATCAATCGTGGGTTTAGATTAAACACAATAGCCCTTGCTGCAGATATTAAAGGTAAAAATCGCCAAAGAAGGTGCAGTCTCACAATGCTTTTTTTTGGATAAATTTGAATACCGAAATACCACCAACCAGTCTACCAGATGACGTCAATGATATTCGGAGCAACCTCCTCACCATTTATTGCACAATTTGTAAAAAACCAGAGTGCGGCAATACACAAAAGTGAGGCACCAGAAGCATCTCAAGCCATTATTGAAAAGCATTACGTCGACGACTATCTGGTTTCAAAAGCAACAGTTCGCGAAGCTGTTGAGATAATTCATGCAGTAATTAAAATACACGCAGCGGGACGTTTTCAAACACCCGAAGATCTACGTGGTCCGTTAACACGGATTCGATTGGGTGAAAAAGGAGACATATCTCAAAAGGTTCTCGGCATGATTTGGGACGCACAAAGAGACATATTTATTTTCTCAACAACTACAATGCACAGCGTAAGCGAGGACATATTGAATAGAACAAGGATGCCTACAAAAAGATCCTTTTGGAATGGTGACTCCAGTAACAATAAAAGGTCGGATCTTGATTCGTAGTATATGGAAACTTGGCATTGGATGGGATGATGTCATTAAAGGCGACCCTGTCAAAAAGTGGCAAGAGTGGTTTAACGATATGAAAAGACTACATGATGTTAGTATACCAAGATGTTACTCCCAAATTTATCTATTGCTACGAAAGTCGAACTACACGTTTTTTTGTGACGCTAGCAGCAAAGCATACGCTGCAGCAGCATATATTCGAGTAAGTTACAAGGGTGCAGAAGCCGCAACAAAATATGACGTCATGCTTATAGCATCTCGGGCTCGAGTCTCACCTTAGAAACATGTTACGATTCCAAAACTTGAAACATTGGCAGCTGTGATGGGACTGTAGACGTAGACTGGCGGAAACTATTGAAAACGAAATGCATCTAAAATTTGATGCAAGGTTTTTCTGGACAGACTCCCAAACAGTGATTTCATGGATGAAAGTAACGATAGGCTGCAAGTTTTCGTAGCCAACAGAATAAGCGAAATATGCGAAAAGTCCAAGAGGGCAGAATGGAATTGGGTTCCAACCATGGAAAACATTGCTGATATCATAACAAGAGATTATCCAATAAAAGTAGCCACAGACATGTGGCAACAAGGTCCAGCCTTTCTTGGATTGGATAAAAAGATGTGGCCACAGCCAAAATTAAAGGCACCAAAGAACCAGGGCTTATGATGCTGGTTCACCAAGCGGAATGTTTTCACAAAGACTTAATCTATGGTAAAACTGGAAAGATAACAGAGGGTTTACGATCATTAAATATTATCTTTCTATGAGTGAAGATGAAATTCTAAACACAAACAGCCAAATCTTGCATGCAGAAGGCGACAAGTCCTATTGTGTTGGATGGAGATCAAGTATTCACAAAGTTGATGGTACAACATTTTCACAACGAAGTTCAGCATACGTCCAGCATTACGTCGCAGTACTGGATGCCGAGCATGAATACCAAGATCAAAAGAATTATCAACGAATGTATTTGGGGTAGATGACGCAAAACCAATCCGGTTAATGCGCAAATGGGTCTATTAACCAAGGAGAGGTTCTCTACATTTCAAAAACCCTTCACATCCGTTGGCATGGATTATTTCGGCCCGTTCTATAAGAAAAATGGTCGGGGCTTCAGCGGCAGATGCAATAAATGCCTGCGAAAGCGATATGGCGTTCTCTTTACATGCTTAATACCTAGAGCAATATATGAGGAAAACGCACACTCTCTAGTCAGAGTCTGTATTCACAGACTCGTGCATTTTGGCAATCCGTCGAATGATGGCAAGGCGAGGCGAAATTAAAACACTATGGTCCGATAATGGTACTAATCTTAGAGGCGCTTCAAGAGAACTAACAGAAGCTCTAGAGGAAATAGATATGCAAGGAGCTCGCGGAGAACTAACACAAAAGGGAATCGAATGGAAATTTATACCAGCGAACTCACCGAATTTTCACAAGTAAATAGTTTGGTAAATAGTCGACCGTATATTCTCGAATCGGATGATCCAGATGACGGCTTAGGATTATGCCCCAATGATATAATCATACAACAAAGTGGATCTATTGAAGCACCATGCAAATTTAACGAATCCAGTGAGAAGAAGGCATGGAGGATGACGCAAATGTAAGTGGAAGCCTTTGGAGACGATTCATTAAGAAATATATCCCAAGTTTAGTTAATAAAACGGAATGGGAAAAAAATTTGCGACAACCTGAAAGAGAGTGAACTCGTCGTAGTAAAATGCATGACACCAAGAGGCGAATGGCCAATTGGAATAGTACTCAAAACACACCCAAGAGAAGATGGAATAGAGAGAGTAGCAGACATAAAAACAACGAAAAACACTTATCGTCGACCAGTAAGGAACCTATGCAGATTAGGACTTGGTTCAACACTAGGGGGCAGAAATATGTCGCAGAAAATACCATTTTATTTGTATTTAAGCTATATTACCGAAAAATACCATTTCTGTTCTTGAATCTAGTATGTAAGTCAATTATCATTTTGTTGTAAGAAAGGAGATGGTCAGACTCTATATAACAACGATAGCGACGAAAAACGTGCCTAGAGGAATAAAACAATAAAGCTCTCTAAAAAATAAAAAATAATAAAAACCACGGCAAATTCCACAACATAAAGTTGGTCCTTCGAGCCGGATCATTCTCGCGCATAATACAGTCCAAAATAGTCGCAAGAATTGCGCGACGTTCATTTCGCCATATATACAAAATTTGTTAGAGATAATTTCGTGCAGCGAACTACGAAAATTCGAGGGTTTACCTTACGATTCCAAAAAGAAGCTGAAACACATCGACTGCATCTCGAAAGACCTGGTCGCAAACGCTTTGCAAAGAGTATGCCAATTCCTAGAAATTTCGCCGCAAGAAGGGATAGACTGTTGTATTATATGTGTTCTTTACGAATGTCTTTTATTCAATGAATTTGGTTCTCTTAGCTAAATGCTTACTAGCTGTCGGCGCAGCGGCAGAGCAGCCGTTTTATATATACATTATATATAAGTAAAGTTACAAAATGTAAGACGGGCAGATAGTGTGAGTAATGCATGCACATATGTATATTAGCGGTCAGTATGGGAAACATGCTGACTCGGCTCTAAGCGATGAATGCAATGAGTGCATATCATATTACGTTTGCACTTGAAATGTGTGCGGGCACTTGGCACGCTGTCGCTGAGTGACAAAAGCAACGCCCTATGCATATTCGGCTAACAAAGTGTTGCCGCTCAATATTTATGTTGAGTAATAAGAACTCGTATGTGCATACATTACTTCTCCCTCCTTTCGAAAAATAACGTAATTTCATGAAGTTATTTTAATTCTTATTATCTATAAATTTAAGAAATTTCATTTATTTATTTTTTTTTGTCTTGTTATACCCTTGCAAAAAGGGTATATTAATTTTGGTCAGAAGTGTGCAACGCATAGAACGAAGCATCTCCGACCATACAAAGTATATACATATATTCTTGATCAGCACGACGAGACGAGTTCAACTAGCCATGTCCGTCCGTCCGTCCGTTCGTCCGTCCGTCCGTCCGTCTGGATCAACGCAAACTCCTCCTAGACCGTAAGAGCTACAGAGCTGAGGCTTGTATATTCTGCAGGCGTTGTATATCTCGGATTCAGCCGGATCGGACCACTATTTCATATAGCTCCCATACAAACCCCAAAGTCACGAACAGTGACTTTTCTCAATAACTTCGTTATTTTATTAATATTAGAGAGTTTATTACGCTTATAAATGACTGTGCCAAATTTGATCAAGATCGGGTGACTATATCATAAAGCTCCCATAGGAACCATCGGTCGAAAACAGTGACTTTTGTAAATAACTTCGTTACTTTTACCGCGATTGCTTTCAAATTAAACATTTGTTAGTATAGTATATCTGTTAATGACTGTGCCAAGTTTGATCAAGACCGGGTGACTATATCATATAGCCCCCATAGGAACGATCGGGCGAAAACAGTGACTTGTGTAAATAACTTCGTTACTTTTACCGCGATTGCTTTCAAATTAAACATTTGTTAGTATAGTATATCTGTTAATGACTGTGCCAAGTTTGATCAAGATCGGGTGACTATATCATATAGCTCCCATAGGAACGATCGGGCGAAAACAGTGACTTTTGTAAATAACTTCGTTACTTTTAACGTGATTGTTTTCCAATTAAACATTTCTTAATATAATATATTTGTTAATGACTGTGTCGAATTTAATAAAGATCGGGTGACTATAGGTAAGGAAAGAGTTACCAAAAAAGTTGCAAGGGTATACAAACTTTGACGCGGTCAAAGTTAGCCCAAGCCCTCTGGTTTTTTTTTTTATATATTATGTTGTACTTAATAACGATAAAGAAAATGAAATGATCCAAAAAATATCCATATATCAAAATAATTTATATATATGCTATTACCTATGTACATATGTTATTATGAAATAAACAGTTTTAATCAATCTTTATGAACTATCTGTTTTTTGTTTTTGTCATTAACTATTATAACATTATTCCTATCTCCCATTTCCGTTATTTTTCACGGACCAGTATATTTATAATCTAACTTATGACCTGTTTCATTTCTTAGTAATACTTTATCTCCTACTGATATATCTATATTGTTTACTTTCTGATCATATAGTACCTTATTTTTATTCTTGTGCTCTTCTAGCATTATCCTAGCTCTTTTATATGCTACTTCTAATCTATATTTGCTTTCTTTAGCATAATCATCTATATTATATATTGCTTCTACGCTATCTATGCTATTAAATTGTTTTGGTAAATTACTTGTTTTACCAAGTACTAGCTGATATGGACAATAAGTTTGTGCCATGGAGGGGGTCGTGTTGAAACAAAAGACAATACCCACCCGGCATACCCACCCTTCCTGGCAGTTTTGGTATCCTACTGCCCCATTTAAACACATTCGCTGGTATTATCGGTTCATCACCGATCGCTCATCCCATTTCTCCGGGTATTTTTAGTTACTCTATTATTAATAATTTCTCCCTTGTTTTTTTTCCAGGCGCCAACCTGACCATAGGGGACCTACCTAAAAAAAGAGCTCTTTTTTTATTATAAGGACTACGTGCAGATTACACCGATTGGAGTTTTCGTGGGACTAATACGTTACGACAAGAGATGTGGTGGCGGGCACGTTTTACAATGATATGATTAATCATAATAAAAATGAAAAAACGATATTAACGATATTGAGACTCGATATCGGCAAACAAAAAAAAACGAGGCTCATTCGAGCGATTAAATAAAACAAATAAATAAATCAAATAAATAAATAATTGAATAAATAAATAGATAAATAACACAGGCCGACATTTTTGAGGTCATGAAAAAGTGTTTGAAGTTCAATAGGTCTCCTATGGTAATGGGGGCTGCTAATCACGGCCCTGTACTTAGTTTTTCTCCATCACGTCAGGATTTCAAAAAAAAAAGCGTTCAAATTATTCAAAATGACCTAATTTGCAATATATTTTTCCATGATATAAACATAATATTGTACTAAAAACATTATTATTTTACCCTATTAATATATTAGGCTTGATTGAAAATGAATTTACAAAATATCAAAGAGTTATTTCTTTGTTACAATGGATAATATCTTACACTCCGGATATAGTTCTATAATGAGTAAAATTTTAACCAAAAAGTATGCTATAGGGATTTCAAGAATTGTCTGCTTTTAAATTTTAAAAAATTGTGGGAATTTGCTGCGTCTTACAAATTGTATATTAGTTATATGTGCAAACAAGAACTAATTTCCTTACACAAAATATTCTAAAATCCGTAAAAAAAAGTTGAAAGTTTTTGTTTAAACTTTCTATAGTATACTTTTGGGTGCCTATTTTCCAACCCCAGATCTCCAGATTTCACAAAATCTAGACGTGATGGACAAAAACCAAGTATGCAGCTAGAATCAGCGTACCCGAATTAGTTAAGAACACCTCTCAAGTTAACGTCAGCAAAAATCATGTCGGCCTGTGTAATTAAGATAAGGTTATATGGATAAATCAATAGTTATGTACGATTTAAGCAATAAATTGGCTCTGTA